>NC_090570.1:0-300000 GCF_017918235.1 Porcisia hertigi
AATTTTAATTTGACTTGACTTAATTTTAAATTTAATTTCACCTTAATTTAAATTTTAATTCTTAATTTTGACCTGGACCTTGACCTTGACTTTAATTTAATTTAATTTTTAATTTTAATTTTAATTTAACTTAATTTTAATTTTAATTTAACTTTAATTTTAATTTTAATCTTAACCTTGACTTAATTTAATTTTAAATTTGACTTAACTTGAACTTTGAATTTGACTTGGACTTGACTTAATTTTAATTTTGACTTCTGACTTGACTCTAATTTAAATTTTAACTTAATTTGACTTAACTTAATTTGACTTAATCTTAACTTAATTTGACTTTAATCTTAATTTTAACTTTAACTTTAATTTGACTTGACTTAACTTGAACTTTAACTCTAATTTCTAACTTGACTTAATTTAATTCTAACTTTAACTTAACTCTAATCTTAACTTTTAACTTTAATTTGACTTAATTTTAATTTGACTTGACTTTAATTTAATTTGACTTGACTTGAACTTTAACTCTGACCTTAATTTGAACTTTAACTTTAATTTTAATTTCAACTTCCTAATTTAATCTTGACTTTAATTCTAATCTTAATCTTAACTTTAATTTACCTAATTTTAATTTTAATTTGGACTTGAATTTTAATTCTAACTTTACCTGACTTTGACTTGACTTGACTTCTGACTTAATTTGACTTTGACTTAATTTTAATTTAATTTTAATTTTAATTTAATTTAATTTTAACCTTAACTTTAATTCTAACTTTAATTTCTAACTTAACTTCAACCTTAACCCTACGTTACCGACCTGTGTGAGATGTGTCGCGAAAGAAGGAGGCCGAGGGGAAGTGAGGGAGGCGTGGCCTGAGGTGGGGCAGGTCATGGCATGATTCTTCGCGACCCCGATGGGAAGCGGCAAGGCAGGCACGCGACTACAGCCGCGTGGCCGCGTAACTGGGGTTCCGTTCGTCCACCCTTCGCGTCCAGTCGCGTGTGGGACACGTCACGTCGTCTACATCTCTGTTGTGTGTTTTTCTTGTGGCTTGGCACCGGTACCGGGGAAGCCCCCAGCACCGAGTGCCCCTTCATTTGTGCCAAAGGTGTGCATGCCAAACGGACATGCAAGAACAACGGATCACGAAAGAGAATCCAAAACATATGAAACTACAAAGGCAAATCAGCTCCGACTGAACAAACGGTGGTGCCCGAGGGAAAAAAAAAAGGAAGAAGCCGAGGCGAAACGAGCACTCGTGTTGTCAGTGGGCAAAAAGATGAAGACAAGAGAATCTACTAAACTAGAGAAATCGAACAAATCAAAGAGTGACAGAAAACAAAGAAAAGATACTGGGTGGATGACAAACGCCCCGCCGGCGTTCGTCAGAGGGTTATGGCGAACACAGCGTGAATCCAAGCTGTGTTAAGAGAAACTGGAAACAAGAGAATCTTTAGAGAAATCAATCATAAACGTTAGATATAGTTTTCCCATTTTTCAGGTCATCCTGGCTACCATTTCTTCACCCAGCGATGCCCAGCCATCAACTATTGAAGGGAAGATGGTGCTTGAAAAACTAAAGAACTTTTAAAGAAGAATGACCTTAATGGGGTCAACGATTCCCCTTGTTAAAGCCCACGGGGTGTTGAAACGCCATCGGCATATGAGGGTGGATAGCTTTCCGCCACGATCCTACCATCTCGGAAGCGCACCCTTTCAACTCAGACCCGCGCCCTCTTTCTTGGAAAGACCCGGGCGCGGGGGAAAAGGAGAGCTGGTCGAAACCCCCCTCGGGCACATGTAAAAATACGGAATAAAATCACACTCGCGTGGCATTCTTGACCACCTTGAAAACAAACTGGTTTGCTGATCTGCCATCGTGTGGCATAGAACAGCTTAAACTGAATCAACATTTCTTTAAGAAAACCACTTCACCGTGGACCAGACACCGTCAGGAGTTCCAGTTCTCAGGGTTGGGTGGGTGGGCGTTTTTGCGTCAGAGACCGCATTAAACCCACTTAGATTACTTACTGGATTTGTATCCAATTCCATAAGAGACAGAAGTAGAAGGAGAGAGAACGAATAATCATTCGGTAAAGAGATAACAAACATACACGCATGTGACATCACATTTGTAGAAAACCACTTCAAGAGCATATCGGCACACAAGGTGCACTGGACCAAACCGTCCTGGGTACACCCGGGTCCGGGGTACCAAAATACATTCGGACCAGACATCTCGGACGAAAACCCGGACATGCATTCTTCAGAAATCCCCGCACCACACACTGCATAGCAGTGAATGTGCGTCACTCACTCGGAAAGCCGGCCGACCACATGGTACCCGACCCCTCGCTCGGACCCCCCGTGCCGAGCTTAAAGCCCATTTCAATCCATCCAGAAAATCATGTACCATTCGATTGCCTCCGTCGAAAAGACTTCGCCAATGAAACCTAACCTAACCAACCTAACTTAACTTTAACCTAATTTAATCCTAATTTCAATCCAATTTAACCTAACTTAATTTAACCTAATTTACTAATCTAATTCTAATTTAATTGCAATTTAATTCTACCGCACCTAAGCACTGACCTGTGGAGATGTGTCGCGAAAGAAAGAGGCCGAGGGGAAGTGAGGGAGGCGTGGCCTGAGGTGGGGCAAGTCATGGCATGATTCTTCGCGACCCCGATGGGAAGCGGCAAGGCAGGCACGCGACTACAGCCGCGTGGCCGCGTAACTGGGGTTCCGTTCGTCCACCCTTCGCGTCCAGTCGCGTGTGGGACACGTCACGTCGTCTACATCTCTGTTGTGTGTTTTTCTGTGGCTTGGCACCGGTACCGGGAAGCCCCCAGCACCGAGTGCCCCTTCATTTGTGCCAAAGGTGCGCATGCCAAACGGACATGCAAGAACAACGGATCACGAAAGAGAATCCAAAACATATGAAACTACAAAGACAAATCAGCTCCGACTGAACAAACGGTGGTGCCCGAGGGAAAAAAGGAAGAAGCCGAGGCGAAACGAGCACTCGTGTTGTCAGTGGGCAAAAAGATGAAGACAAGAGAATCTACTAAACTAGAGGAATCGAACAAATCAAAGAGTGACAGAAAACAAAGAAAAGATACTGGGTGGATGACAAACGCCCCGCCGGCGTTCGTCAGAGGGTTATGGCGAACACAGCGGGAATCCATGCTGTGTTAAGAGAAAACTGGAAACAAGAGAATCTTTAGAGAAATCAATCATAAACGTTAGATATAGTTTTTCCATTTTTCAGGTCATCCTGGCTACCATTTCTTCACCCAGCGATGCCCAGCCATCAACTATTGAAGGCAAGATGGTGCTTGGAAAACTAAAGAACTTTTAAAGAAGAATGGCCTTAATGGGATCAACGATTCCCCTTGTTAAAACCCACGGGGTGGTAAAACGCCCTCGGCGTATGAGGGTGGATAGCTTTCCGCCACGATCCTACCATCTCGGAAGCGCACCCTTTCAACTCAGACCCGCGCCCTCTTTCTTGGAAAGACCCGGGCGCGGGGGAAAAGGAGAGCTGGTCGAAACCCCTCGGGCACATGTAAAAACACGGAATAAAATCACACTCGCGTGGCATTCTTGACCACCTTGAAAACAAACTGGTTTGCTGATCTGCCATCGTGTGGCATAGAACAGCTTAAACTGAATCAACATTTCTTTGAGAAAAACCACTTCACCGTGGACCAGACACCGTCAGGAGTTCCAGTTCTCAGGGTTGGGTGGGTGGGCGTTTTTGCGTCAGAGACCGCATTAAACCCACTTAGATTACTTACTGGATTTGTATCCAATTCCATAAGAGACAGAAGTAGAAGGAGAGAGAACGAATAATCATTCGGTAAAGAGATAACAAACATACACACATGTGACATCACATTTGTAGAAAACCACTTCAAGAGCATATCGGCACACAAGGTGCACTGGACCAAACCGTCCCGGGTACACCCGGGTCCGGGGTACCAAAATACATTCGGACCAGACATCTCGGACGAAACCCGGACATGCATTCATCAGAAATCCCCGCACCACACACCGCATAGCAGTGAATGTGCGTCACTCACTCGGAAAGCCGGCCGACCACATGGTACCCGACCCCTCGCTCGGACCCCCCTCCCGTGCAGAACTTTCATCCATCCAGAAAATCATGTACCATTCGATTGCCTCCGTCGAAAAGACTTCGCCAATGAAATGCTACCGACCTGTGTGAGATGTGTCGCGAAAGAAAGAGGCCGAGGGGAAGTGAGGGAGGCGTGGCCTGAGGTGGGGCAAGTCATGGCATGATTCTTCGCGACCCCGATGGGAAGCGGCAAGGCAGGCACGCGACTACAGCCGCGTGGCCGCGTAACTGGGGTTCCGTTCGTCCACCCTTCGCGTCCAGTCGCGTGTGGGACACGTCACGTCGTCTACATCTCTGTTGTGTGTTTTTTCTTGTGGCTTGGCACCGGTACCGGGGAAGCCCCCCATAGCGCGCGGTTAGCCAGAAACCACTCTTGCATCTTTTCTTCCTTCGAAGTTCTTCATCTCATGGTGTGCGTGTGTGTGTGTGCGGGGTTGGTCGTCACACTTCTCCGCCCTCCTCGCGGGGCTGCTCTTCGCATAGCGGGCACCACGTTTGGCGGAGAAACGGCACACCGATGGGAGCTACACGCTCCACCTCCAGCGACCCCGTCGCGTCAACCCCAAAGTGGCGCGAGTAGGCGTCAGCCGGATTCTGCGCACCCTCGACGTAGAAAACACTACGTCGATGCCTCTGTCATACCAGAGGTCATATGTGTACTCGAAAAGTTTGTTCAGTGCATAGCCTCTGCCGATGCCACCGAAACCGTTCAGGTGCTTTTGCGCAATCACAATCGCCCGGTGATCCGTTGCCAGCGCGATGCGTGCACCATCTGGAACGCGATGGTGTTCCACAATGTATCGCAGCATCAGTTGCGCTGCGCGAGGCTCCGCATGTGCCGAGTACCTCGCCTGGAACCGGTCCGTCTCGAGGTCCGGATCTCCTAGTTTGCCGTCCGGATTCCTATGGCATTGTTGCTGGTATTTTCGCAGTTTTTCCAGCACGCGGGTCGCCTCGCCGTCCTCACCGCAGAGCTGCTGCTCCAGGTCCTCGGTCCAACGTTGTCGATACGTCCACATTTCCGTGGCGCCGGCCTCGCGCAAGTGAAGGACCGCACCCCAGCCTTCCAGCGACGCGTCGGTGAAACACACCGCGTCGTAGGCCGCCTCGTCATAGGACGGGTGACGCTCATTCGATATTTTCCACCACTGGTTGTGCACAAGTGCTCCGCCAATCTCCTGGAGTGTGCGCGAAACCGCCGAGTCAATGTATGGCACTGGGTCGTCCCAGTCGAAGCCCCGGAACGTCAGACGGAATATGCCGCGGTAGGTTCTCAACAGCTTGAAGGCGCGAGCCGGGTTCACCTGGGTGGTGTGGAGTGCGAAAAATATCAGCGAGATCAGTGACGCCAAACTGCGAATCGTGTGGGAAGTTTTCCGCAGCGCAATCTGCATCTTCGCCACCGTCTTGACCGAGTTCCGAATCAGACGCTCATGTCCGTTCCACATGTATTCCTCACCGAGAAACACCGTATTGGCACCTGCCATCTGCAAGATCGCCTCGTCGGACATCACCTCCAACTCGTCACGGTTTGGTGATGTCATGAGGTTTGCCGCCTTGATGCGCGCCACGACCGCGCGCACCGCCATCAGGAACTCACGTTCCTGACCCTCTTTCGCTGCGATCAGAATGTTGTCGATGAGGGTGGTGATGGTGACTGGCGTGTCGATGTCGACGATCGTCCAGGTCACGGCCTGACCCACTGCAACGCTCCACCGCGCACCGGTCGGAAGCGTCCGCAGACGGTAGTATCGCCCGTCATGTCGTGCTCGAAAAACGAACTTGTTGCGGAGTGTCGCCGCGATCGGGATAGCGTCGTAATAAGCTTCGAAATCGATCTGCATCATGTAGCGGGCGTATCGCAACCGCTGCCGCCTTCCGAGGCGGGTGTCGTAGTGGACGCGTGGCACGTGATGTGTCGGGATCACCCGATTCAGCAGCGGCTCCGTGATGAGGCGCCGTCTGCCCTTCAACTCGGGCACCGTGAACACGTTCACGCCATGCACTCCCTCAGGCAGTTGCGCCTGGGTACCCAATTCGTTGGCAGGACACGGCTCGAATTTTCCCATGTCGACTGCCTGGCGGATCTCGTCCGCTGTCAGGGCGCATTTTTTGATGGTCCGCGAGGTCCGCAATCCGTCATAGAAGCAGGGATCCAGGAAGCACTGGATCCGGCGAAGAAAACGCTTTGTGGAGGCGCGTTTTGTCGGCATCGTCAGCACCGCCTCCATGTCCAGCGGCGTGTTTTGTTTCAAGTGCAGCGGCCAGTGCTTTACCAGCGCCGGCCTTTCCGCCATCACTCGGACGAACCCGGACATGCGATCCACCATGTCCGACACCTCTTGCGGTGCAATCGCGAGGTTCGCACATGACGATTCCTGGGAGCGGAAACGAAACACCGAAGTCGCCGCTTCTAGCGGGTCTGGAATAACGCTCTTCCTGCGTTTTCCCTTGCGGTCTCGGCCTCCACCGTAGCGCTGCTGGCCATACCCAAGCGTAGCGCAGCAGCGTGGCTTGTTTGGCGTGGCCTGATATCGTCATCAAGTCCTTCAGCGGGACACCCGCTTCCGCCATGCAGCGGAGTGCGCCTTTTCGAATCGAGGGCAGCTGTGCGCCTCGCATCTCTGTCCGCACCTCGTGTGCGATCCGCGACCTCAGCTCCTCCGAGTGAGGCGCGAACAACTCCTCTGATGGTTTCCGTTTTGCCATCATCTCTTGCAGCGTGGCTGCAAGGTCTCTGGTCAGCATCGACGGCACAGGGTATGGGCCCCTCGTCTTGGCACCTTTTCCTTTGCGTATCGTCAGGGTGATTCGCACGCACGGCTCCTCCTCTGCGATGGTGGTCGCTCTTCTCCTGCTGTGGTGGTCCGGCTCCGCCGCGGGTGTCGGAAACACCGTCACGTCCTTCACACGCAGCGTGGATATGTCGCACGCTCGCGCCGCGAATCCCCACATCATCGCCAAGAAAAGTGCAGCCCGAGGATGGCCTAGGCGAAGTCGGTCGAGGATTTTCTCGACCTGCATACGCGATACGAAAGGAGGCGCGTCTGGCACCGACTCCTTCATGAAGCGCTGCGCCGTGCCAAAAGCGCTTCGCCATTCCGGGTCGTCCTGGAGGCGAATGCCTCTCGATTGGGTGGAATAGAGCGGCAGGTCGCGCAGCGCACCCGCTACTCCCGCAAACGCCTTCGCTGTCGTTGCCCACTTCCATTTGCGTGCCCGAGCGGTCGACAGGATCAGGTCGATGCACGCCGACGGAAGACGCATGAGCATCTGCTCTGAATTCATGCATTTTATGCGCGTCAGCCATCGTAGATGGTGTGCGCGCGTGTCCGGCCTCACAAGACTCCATGCCAGCTGTGAGACGTGTGGCGGTTTCGCGCTGAAGAGGAACCAGTTTCTCGGGCAGGCCTCTGCTTCCTCTGCTTGCGAAAGAGGCCTGCCCTGCATGTTTAAAGGGTTTGAACGGATATCCTCGAGTGCTCGTTTCGCCTCCTCC
Source organism: Porcisia hertigi (assembly GCF_017918235.1). Classification (NCBI taxonomy): domain Eukaryota; phylum Euglenozoa; class Kinetoplastea; order Trypanosomatida; family Trypanosomatidae; genus Porcisia; species Porcisia hertigi. The sequence continues at coordinate 7,633 of NC_090570.1, forward strand.
GATATGTTCGCGTCGACATCGGCGTATCCATCACCTTTCCTGTTGCCAGGAATCCTGGATGTCTCGCCTTCATCGCCTTCATCGTTGATGTCCGGATCGACGTTCACTCCATCACCTGGCCATCTTTTCCGTCTGGTCAGGCGTGGCGCTGGATCATCCGAGCGACCTTGATGTGTCTCCGGCGTCGCACCTCTTGGACGAGGCACGTATCGGGACGCGTGGCGTGACGCACGCTGTGGCTTTGAGGTCGGGTAATGCGTCATCCCGGCGGGAATGTACACACCCACCGTCGCTTCCGACGCCACTTTTGTGAGGACGTAATAGCTCGGGTATCGCACCCCGTTCATGTCTTCCGGTGCCTCACGGAGTCTCGCTCCGAGGAGAAACTTATAGTTTCTCAACTGGTCAGATAACGCCGACATCGAGGGCCCTCGAACGAGATACAATTCGTCGATCGGAGGGTCCATCGACACCTCATCGGCTCCGTTCTCCTCACGGAAAATCACCTCATTCGGATCGGTCGGTGATGGATCCACGATGTGGATCTTCTTGTGGAGAAGTTTCAGCATCTCTTGAACACTATAGGGTTGCAGCGGTGTCAGTTTGTGTCGCACACGCTGCTGTCCAACGGCTGTGTCGCTCATACCGCGCGCGACACCATCGCCGGCTCTCGCCAGAGCCGTCGCAGCCCATAGGTGATCCAAAACAAATTCGTATACCCTCCTGGCGTGTTTGTTTGCCTCTGCGAATGTTTCTTCTATCCACTCGGAGATGCATTTCCCTTGTGGAGGTGGTGGTGATGGATTCGCCGGCACGTTTTCAGCTACACTCACGGTCGCGTTCGCTGGCATACTCCCTGGGATGTTCTCTGGGACAATCCTCTGCTCATTTTCTGATGCTTTTTCGGGAGTTTTCGCCGATGCGCTCTCAGGCTCGTGAGTCACGACTCGTGCTGATGCGCCATCAGCGCTCGTGAGCCACGTCTCGTGCTGATGCGCTGGTTGTTTCATTGACGGGCACGTTGTCCCGTAGTGCTGCAGCGCGTGCGTCGGCACGCGCGATCGCATCAATCAGCAGCATGTCCTCATCATCGGATGAGGGGTCGCTTACCAGTGGGGAATGTGATGTGTTTTCTGTCACCTGAACTGGATCCACGGACATTTGTCTACCACGTTTCTTTGCAGCCTTACGCCTTGGAAGCGGAGCATCCATCGAGGACCTGTCCGGACGTTTTCGGGACGACGCCTGCGATGTCGATTTTCTCTCCTGTGGTGTGCGCCTCGTTCGCGCAGCTCGGTCCACGTTCCTCTGCATCCTGGTTTCCCTTTTCTTCTGTCTCGAAGATGGTTTTGGAATGCTCTGGACCGCTCGTGTGGTGCGTGTCGTTGGTCGTTTCCGATTCGGCGGAGACTTTTTCGACTGCTTTACACCACCACCTCCGTGGAGAGCGTCGCGTGATCCGGATGATTGGACTGCGTCATCCATTTTTGCACGCTTCCATGGCATCTTCGCGATTTCATCGTAAAAGAAATCTTTCCTAGACACCGGGTGGTTCGTGAGCACCTTTCTCATTTTCGTGAGGAAATAATCACGAGGCGGGTGATACTGCGACGCCGCATAAAATAGTCGTCGCAAACACCGTGGCAAATCACGACGGTGATCAACCATTAATTGTAAATAATGACTGAAAAATGCCGCGGACATGAACAACCCACAATCATTGCTATAGCGTTCCTGACGTGGCGAAAATTGTTTCACCAAACGCAAAGCTGGCCAAACCTTTTTGAGGTTCTCATTGAGTTGTTGCTCCAAAATTGGGGATGGTGCGGAATCATAAAGGGATAACTGAATGCCTGTTGCATCCTCGTCGTCTTGCTCCAAAATGCCCGCTATCCAATGCTTCATAATAAAGATTGGAAAATAAACAAAGCCGTGCTCGCGCACCATCTTCGTAAGTTGTTGGGTTTTATCGCGGTCCAAGTACACCATTGTATCCGACGGAACGATGCGTTTTGGTGGGAGGTACTGCTCGTAAATGGCGTCGAGTTCTATGTTTGATGTTTTGCCTTCGAGCATGTCGCCGCCCCACACTTCCTTGCCGAATTCGCGGGCAATATTCGACATATTTTTTGGTGTGTGTGTGGATTCCTCCTTCAAAACGACGGCTGCCGTTCCGTCGCGCATCAGTTTTTTGATTTTCCTGCGGTTCGCCTCCGCGGTATGTGTGGCCTCTGCCTCCTGCGTTTCCGTTGCCGTAGCCGCCTCGCCTGCTACCATTTGAATAATTTCGTCCTTGGTAACTCTTGTAATTTGCGGGGGCGTCCGAGCGGTATTGAGTGCTTTGGCGCGTTTGCGCGCGCATGCGTTCTTTCATCATCCGAGAAACAAGCTCACGATCATTGGCATTGAGGGTGTCCAACTTTGCGTAAAGAGTGGTGGCGAATTCATCCCAGCTGCTCAAGTCCAACGCTCCAATTGGTGACCCGTCCGTGCCCACAATTTGCGCATACGCAGCTCCACCTTCAAGCGGGTCACATTTATCGTCCTTTGAGTTCCGGAACGTGCTTTTGGGTTTTTTGGTGTAACCAGCGCCGCCTTCAAATTCCGCCTTTTAGTCATTACTGCAGCCTGCGCTGTTTCCATAATGTCTCGCGTGAATCTCGCCAGGCGTGGCGTTTGTGGAAGCAATGGCTCGCTGACTTCTTGGATAATTTGTCGCCATGTACGCATCTGGGCTCCCATCGCCCTTGCAACATGCACGTTGTACCGGAAAAGGCGCGTCGGCTTGGGTTCTTCGAGAAACATATCGAGCCATAACGCGATCCGCTCCCTATCGCTCAATTCTTTCAGCTCCGGCCCGGATAGGCCGAGCAGGATTACCGCCGACGCCGCCACGACTGGTGTCACCTGTGATGCTTCGATTGCCGTTTCCAGTTTTTCCAGGGCCCCTTCTAACGGGTCTCCCGTTGTTTGGCGTAGGCTCCGGAGCGCCTCGATAGCCTGTTTGTCTGCATTTTCCGTGTTCATGCATTCGCGGAGCCGTGTGTCCGCGTAGATGGTTTGCGCTTCCATCATGTTGTGTTGAATCCTCGCGTCACCGTCCAACGGCACCGTTCGGTCCCTTTCCTTGTCCTTTTCAAGACCCTCAGCCAGGCGCACAAGCTCTTCGTGATACTTCTCCGCTGAAATGATCCCTTGTTTGCGGAGACCTCTCCACGTCTTCGCTCTAGTCGACGTGCTTGGGTTGTTCAAAAAGAAACTGATGTCCACATCGCCCTCCTCGGTGGAAAGCGAAGCGATATCCGTCTTGTTGCTCATTGTTAAGCGCGAATGTTGTGAAGTACAATCGTCTTTTTGTGATGTGGCGGAACTTCTTGAACGGCTAGATGACGAGAAGCTGCGGATCTGCCTGGGCGCGTGCGTACGGTATTTTTTGTGCAAAATGTGTTTTTGTTTTCGTTTTTGCGTCAGAGACCGCATTAAACCCACTTAGATTACTTACTGGATTTGTATCCAATTCCATAAGAGACAGAAGTAGAAGGAGAGAGAACGAATAATCATTCGGTAAAGAGATAACAAACATACACACATGTGACATCACATTTGTAGAAAACCACTTCAAGAGCATATCGGCACACAAGGTGCACTGGACCAAACCGTCCCGGGTACACCCGGGTCCGGGGTACCAAAATACATTCGGACCAGACATCTCGGACGAAACCCGGACATGCATTCATCAGAAATCCCCCGCACCACACACCGCATAGCAGTGAATGTGCGTCACTCACTCGGAAAGCCGGCCGACCACATGGTACCCGACCCCCTCGCTCGGACCCCCCTCCCGTGCAGAACTTTCATCCATCCAGAAAATCATGTACCATTCGATTGCCTCCGTCGAAAAGACTTCGCCAATGAAACCCTAACCCTAACCCTAACCCTAACCCTAACCCTAATGCTACCGACCTGTGTGAGATGTGTCGCGAAAGAAAGAGGCCGAGGGGAAGTGAGGGAGGCGTGGCCTGAGGTGGGGCAAGTCATGGCATGATTCTTCGCGACCCCGATGGGAAGCGGCAAGGCAGGCACGCGACTACAGCCGCGTGGCCGCGTAACTGGGGTTCCGTTCGTCCACCCTTCGCGTCCAGTCGCGTGTGGGACACGTCACGTCGTCTACATCTCTGTTGTGTGTTTTTCTGTGGCTTGGCACCGGTACCGGGGAAGCCCCCAGCACCGAGTGCCCCTTCATTTGTGCCAAAGGTGTGCATGCCAAACGGACATGCAAGAACAACGGATCACGAAAGAGAATCCAAAACATATGAAACTACAAAGGCAAATCAGCTCCGACTGAACAAACGGTGGTGCCCGAGGGAAAAAAAGAAGAAGCCGAGGCGAAACGAGCACTCGTGTTGTCAGTGGGCAAAAAGATGAAGACAAGAGAATCTACTAAACTAGAGAAATCGAACAAATCAAAGAGTGACAGAAAACAAAGAAAAGATACTGGGTGGATGACAAACGCCCCGCCGGCGTTCGTCAGAGGGTTATGGCGAACACAGCGTGAATCCAAGCTGTGTTAAGAGAAACTGGAAACAAGAGAATCTTTAGAGAAATCAATCATAAACGTTAGATATAGTTTTCCCATTTTTCAGGTCATCCTGGCTACCATTTCTTCACCCAGCGATGCCCAGCCATCAACTATTGAAGGGAAGATGGTGCTTGAAAAACTAAAGAACTTTTAAAGAAGAATGACCTTAATGGGGTCAACGATTCCCCTTGTTAAAGCCCACGGGGTGTTGAAACGCCATCGGCATATGAGGGTGGATAGCTTTCCGCCACGATCCTACCATCTCGGAAGCGCACCCTTTCAACTCAGACCCGCGCCCTCTTTCTTGGAAAGACCCGGGCGCGGGGGAAAAGGAGAGCTGGTCGAAACCCCTCGGGCACATGTAAAAATACGGAATAAAATCACACTCGCGTGGCATTCTTGACCACCTTGAAAACAAACTGGTTTGCTGATCTGCCATCGTGTGGCATAGAACAGCTTAAACTGAATCAACATTTCTTTAAGAAAACCACTTCACCGTGGACCAGACACCGTCAGGAGTTCCAGTTCTCAGGGTTGGGTGGGTGGGCGTTTTTGCGTCAGAGACCGCATTAAACCCACTTAGATTACTTACTGGATTTGTATCCAATTCCATAAGAGACAGAAGTAGAAGGAGAGAGAACGAATAATCATTCGGTAAAGAGATAACAAACATACACGCATGTGACATCACATTTGTAGAAAACCACTTCAAGAGCATATCGGCACACAAGGTGCACTGGACCAAACTGTCCTGGGTACACCCGGGTCCGGGGTACCAAAATACATTCGGACCAGACATCTCGGACGAAAACCCGGACATGCATTCTTCAGAAATCCCCTGCACCACACACTGCATAGCAGTGAATGTGCGTCACTCACTCGGAAAGCCGGCCGACCACATGGTACCCGACCCCTCGCTCGGACCCCCGTGCCGAGCTTAAAGCCCATTTCAATCCATCCAGAAAATCATGTACCATTCGATTGCCTCCGTCGAAAAGACTTCGCCAATGAAATGCTACCGACCTGTGTGAGATGTGTCGCGAAAGAAAGAGGCCGAGGGGAAGTGAGGGAGGCGTGGCCTGAGGTGGGGCAAGTCATGGCATGATTCTTCGCGACCCCGATGGGAAGCGGCAAGGCAGGCACGCGACTACAGCCGCGTGGCCGCGTAACTGGGGTTCCGTTCGTCCACCCTTCGCGTCCAGTCGCGTGTGGGACACGTCACGTCGTCTACATCTCTGTTGTGTGTTTTTTCTTGTGGCTTGGCACCGGTACCGGGGAAGCCCCCCATAGCGCGCGGTTAGCCAGAAACCACTCTTGCATCTTTTCTTCCTTCGAAGTTCTTCATCTCATGGTGTGCGTGTGTGTGTGTGCGGGGTTGGTCGTCACACTTCTCCGCCCTCCTCGCGGGGCTGCTCTTCGCATAGCGGGCACCACGTTTGGCGGAGAAACGGCACACCGATGGGAGCTACACGTTCCACCTCCAGCGATCCCGTCGCGTCCACCCCAAAGTGGCGCGAGTAGGCGTCAGCCGGATTCTGCGCACCCTCGACGTAGAAAAACACTACGTCGATGCCTCTGTCATACCAGAGGTCATATGTGTACTCGAAAAGTTTGTTCAGTGCATAGCCTCTGCCGATGCCACCGAAACCGTTCAGGTGCTTTTGCGCAATCACAATCGCCCGGTGATCCGTTGCCAGCGCGATGCGTGCACCATCTGGAACGCGATGGTGTTCCACAATGTGTCGCAGCATCAGTTGCGCGGCGCGAGGTTCCGCATGTGCCGAGTACCTCGCCTGGAACCGGTCCGTCTCGAGGTCCGGATCTCCTAGTTTGCCGTCCGGATTCCTATGGCATTGTTGCTGGTATTTTCGCAGTTTTTCCAGCACGCGGGTCGCCTCGCCGTCCTCACCGCAGAGCTGCTGCTCCAGGTCCTCGGTCCAACGTTGTCGATACGTCCACATTTCCGTGGCGCCGGCCTCGCGCAGGTGAAGGACCGCACCCCAGCCTTCCAGCGACGCGTCGGTGAAACACACCGCGTCGTAGGCCGCCTCGTCATAGGACGGGTGACGTTCATCCGATATTCTCCACCACTGGTTGTGCACAAGTGCTCCGCCAATCTCCTGGAGTGTGCGCGAAACCGCCGAGTCAATGTATGGCACTGGGTCGTCCCAGTCGAAGCCCCGGAACGTCAGACGGAATATGCCGCGGTAGGTTCTCAAGAGCTTGAAGGCGCGAGCCGGGTTCACCTGGGTGGTGTGGAGCGCGAAAAATATCAGCGAGATCAGCGACGCCAAACTGCGAATTGTGTGGAAGTTTTCCGCAGCGCAATCTGCATCTTCGCCACGGTCTTGACCGAGTTCCGAATCAGACGTTCATGTCCGTTCCACATGTATTCCTCACCGAGAAACACCGTATTGGCACCTGCCATCTGCAAGATCGCCTCGTCGGACATCACCTCCAACTCGTCGCGGTTTGGTGATGTCATGAGGTTTGCCGCCTTGATGCGCGCCACGACCGCGCGCACCGCCATCAGGAACTCACGTTCCTGACCCTCCTTCGCTGCGATCAGAATGTTGTCGATGAGGGTGGTGATGGTGACTGGCGTGTCGATGTCGACGATCGTCCAGGTCACGGCCTGACCCACGGCAACGCTCCATCGCGCACCGGTCGGAAGCGTCCGCAGACGGTAGTAGCGTCCGTCATGTCGTGCTCGAAACACGAACTTGTTGCGGAGTGTCGCCGCGATCGGGATAGCGTCGTAATAAGCTTCGAAATCGATCTGCAGCATGTAGCGGGCGTATCGCAACCGCTGCCGCCTTCCGAGGCGGGTGTCGTAGTGGACGCGTGGCACGTGATGTGTCGGGATCACCCGGTTCAGCAGCGGCTCCGTGATGAGGCGCCGTCTGCCCTTCAACTCGGGCACCGTGAACACGTTCACGCCATGCACTCCCTCAGGCAGTTGCGCCTGGGAACCCAATTCGTTGGCAAGACACGGTTCGAATTTTCCCATGTCGACTGCCTGGCGGATCTCGTCCGCTGTCAGGGCGCATTTTTTGATGGTCCGCGAGGTCCGCAATCCGTCATAGAAGCAGGGATCCAGGAAGCACTGGATCCGGCGAAGAAAACGCTTTGTGGAGGCGCGTTTTGTCGGCATCGTCAGCACCGCCTCCATGTCCAGCGGCGTGTTTTGTTTCAAGTGCAGCGGCCAGTGCTTTACCAGCGCCGGCCTTTCCGCCATCACTCGGACGAACCCGGACATGCGATCCACCATGTCCGACACCTCTTGCGGTGCAATCGCGAGGTTCGCACATGACGATTCCTGGGAGCGGAAACGAAACACCGAAGTCGCCGCTTCTAGCGGGTCTGGAATAGCGCTCTTCCTGCGTTTTCCTTGCGGTCTCGGCCTCCACCGTAGCGCTGCTGGCCATACCCAAGGTAGCGCAGCAGCGTGGCTTGTTTGGCGTGGCCTGATATCGTCATCAAGTCCTTCAGCGGGACACCCGCTTCCGCCATGCAGCGGAGTGCGCCTTTTCGAATCGAGGGCAGCTGTGCGCCTCGCATCTCTGTCCGCACCTCGTGTGCGATCCGCGACCTCAGCTCCTCCGAGTGAGGCGCGAACAACTCCTCTGATGGTTTCCGTTTTGCCATCATCTCTTGCAGCGTGGCTGCAAGGTCTCTGGTCAGCATCGACGGCACAGGGTATGGGCCCCTCGTCTTGGCACCTTTTCCTTTGCGTATCGTCAGGGTGATTCGCACGCACGGCTCCTCCTCTGCGATGGTGGTCGCTCTTCTCCTGCTGTGGTGGTCCGGCTCCGCCGCGGGTGTCGGAAACACCGTCACGTCCTTCACACGCAGCGTGGATATGTCGCACGCTCGCGCCGCGAATCCCCACATCATTGCCAAGAAAAGTGCAGCCCGAGGATGGCCTAGGCGAAGTCGGTCGAGGATTTTCTCGACCTGCATACGCGATACGAAAGGAGGCGCGTCTGGCACCGACTCCTTCATGAAGCGCTGCGCCGTGCCAAAAGCGCTTCGCCATTCCGGGTCGTCCTGGAGGCGAATGCCTCGCGATTGGGTGGAATAGAGCGGCAGGTCGCGCAGCGCACCCGCTACTCCCGCAAACGCCTTCGCTGTCGTTGCCCACTTCCATTTGCGTGCCCGAGCGGTCGACAGGATCAGGTCGATGCACGCCGACGGAAGACGCATGAGCATCTGCTCTGAATTCATGCATTTTATGCGCGTCAGCCATCGTAGATGGTGTGCGCGCGTGTCCGGCCTCACAAGACTCCATGCCAGCTGTGAGACGTGTGGCGGTTTCGCGCTGAAGAGGAACCAGTTCTCGGGCAGGCCTCTGCTTCCTCTGCTTGCGAAAGAGGCCTGCCCTGCATGTTTAAAGGGTTTGAACGGATATCCTCGAGTGCTCGTTTCGCCTCCTCCGATATGTTCGCGTCGACATCGGCGTATCCATCACCTTTCCTGTTGCCAGGAATCCTGGATGTCTCGCCTTCATCGCCTTCATCGTTGATGTCCGGATCGACGTTCACTCCATCACCTGGCCATCTTTTCCGTCTGGTCAGGCGTGGCGCTGGATCATCCGAGCGACCTTGATGTGTCTCCGGCGTCGCACCTCTTGGACGAGGCACGTATCGGGACGCGTGGCGTGACGCACGCTGTGGCTTTGAGGTCGGGTAATGCGTCATCCCGGCGGGAATGTACACACCCACCGTCGCTTCCGACGCCACTTTTGTGAGGACGTAATAGCTCGGGTATCGCACCCCGTTCATGTCTTCCGGTGCCTCACGGAGTCTCGCTCCGAGGAGAAACTTATAGTTTCTAAACTGGTCAGATAACGCCGACATCGAGGGCCCTCGAACGAGATACAATCCGTCGATCGGAGGGTCCATCGACACCTCATCGGCTCCGTTCTCCTCACGGAAAATCACCTCATTCGGATCGGTCGGTGATGGATCCACGATGTGGATCTTCTTGTGGAGAAGTTTCAGCATCTCTTGAACACTATAGGGTTGCAGCGGTGTCAGTTTGTGTCGCACACGCTGCTGTCCAACGGCTGTGTCGCTCATACCGCGCGCGACACCATCGCCGGCTCTCGCCAGAGCCGTCGCAGCCCATAGGTGATCCAAAACAAATTCGTATACCCTCCTGGCGTGTTTGTTTGCCTCTGCGAATGTTTCTTCTATCCACTCGGAGATGCATTTCCCTTGTGGAGGTGGTGGTGATGGATTCGCCGGCACGTTTTCAGCTACACTCACGGTCGCGTTCGCTGGCATACTCCCTGGGATGTTCTCTGGGACAATCCTCTGCTCATTTTCTGATGCTTTGTCGGGAGTTTTCGCCGATGCGCTCTCAGGCTCGTGAGTCACGACTCGTGCTGATGCGCCATCAGCGCTCGTGAGCCACGTCTCGTGCTGATGCGCTGGTTGTTTCATTGACGGGCACGTTGTCCCGTAGTGCTGCAGCGCGTGCGTCGGCACGCGCGATCGCATCAATCAGCAGCATGTCCTCATCATCGGATGAGGGGTCGCTTACCAGTGGGGAATGTGATGTGTTTTCTGTCACCTGAACTGGATCCACGGACATTTGTCTACCACGTTTCTTTGCAGCCTTACGCCTTGGAAGCGGAGCATCCATCGAGGACCTGTCCGGACGTTTTCGGGACGACGCCTGCGATGTCGATTTTCTCTCCTGTGGTGTGCGCCTCGTTCGCGCAGCTCGGTCCACGTTCCTCTGCATCCTGGTTTCCCTTTTCTTCTGTCTCGAAGATGGTTTTGGAATGCTCTGGACCGCTCGTGTGGTGCGTGTCGTTGGTCGTTTCCGATTCGGCGGAGACTTTTTCGACTGCTTTACACCACCACCTCCGTGGAGAGCGTCGCGTGATCCGGATGATTGGACTGCGTCATCCATTTTTGCACGCTTCCATGGCATCTTCGCGATTTCATCGTAAAAGAAATCTTTCCTAGACACCGGGTGGTTCGTGAGCACCTTTCTCATTTTCGTGAGGAAATAATCACGAGGCGGGTGATACTGCGACGCCGCATAAAATAGTCGTCGCAAACACCGTGGCAAATCACGACGGTGATCAACCATTAATTGTAAATAATGACTGAAAAATGCCGCGGACATGAACAACCCACAATCATTGCTATAGCGTTCCTGACGTGGCGAAAATTGTTTCACCAAACGCAAAGCTGGCCAAACCTTTTGAGGTTCTCATTGAGTTGTTGCTCCAAAATTGGGGATGGTGCGGAATCATAAAGGGATAACTGAATGCCTGTTGCATCCTCGTCGTCTTGCTCCAAAATGCCCGCTATCCAATGCTTCATAATAAAGATTGGAAAATAAACAAAGCCGTGCTCGCGCACCATCTTCGTAAGTTGTTGGGTTTTATCGCGGTCCAAGTACACCATTGTATCCGACGGAACGATGCGTTTTGGTGGGAGGTACTGCTCGTAAATGGCGTCGAGTTCTATGTTTGATGTTTTGCCTTCGAGCATGTCGCCGCCCCACACTTCCTTGCCGAATTCGCGGGCAATATTCGACATATTTTTTGGTGTGTGTGTGGATTCCTCCTTCAAAACGACGGCTGCCGTTCCGTCGCGCATCAGTTTTTTGGATTTTCCTGCGGTTCGCCTCCGCGGTATGTGTGGCCTCTGCCTCCTGCGTTTCCGTTGCCGTAGCCGCCTCGCCTGCTACCATTTGAATAATTTCGTCCTTGGTAACTCTTGTAATTTGCGGGGGCGTCCGAGCGGTATTGAGTGCTTTGGCGCGTTTGCGCGCGCATGCGTTCTTTCATCATCCGAGAAACAAGCTCACGATCATTGGCATTGAGGGTGTCCAACTTTGCGTAAAGAGTGGTGGCGAATTCATCCCAGCTGCTCAAGTCCAACGCTCCAATTGGTGACCCGTCCGTGCCCACAATTTGCGCATACGCAGCTCCACCTTCAAGCGGGTCACATTTATCGTCCTTTGAGTTCCGGAACGTGCTTTTGGGTTTTTTGGTGTAACCAGCGCCGCCTTCAAATTCCGCCTTTTTAGTCATTACTGCAGCCTGCGCTGTTTCCATAATGTCTCGCGTGAATCTCGCCAGGCGTGGCGTTTGTGGAAGCAATGGCTCGCTGACTTCTTGGATAATTTGTCGCCATGTACACATCTGGGCTCCCATCGCCCTTGCAACATGCACGTTGTACCGGAAAAGGCGCGTCGGCTTGGGTTCTTCGAGAAACACATCGAGCCATAACGCGATCCGCTCCCTATCGCTCAATTCTTTCAGCTCCGGCCCGGATAGGCCGAGCAGGATTACCGCCGACGCCGCCACGACTGGTGTCACCTGTGATGCTTCGATTGCCGTTTCCAGTTTTTCCAGGGCCCCTTCTAACGGGTCTCCTGTTGTTTGGCGTAGGCTCCGGAGCGCCTCGATAGCCTGTTTGTCTGCATTTTCCGTGTTCATGCATTCGCGGAGCCGTGTGTCCGCGTAGATGGTTTGCGCTTCCATCATGTTGTGTTGAATCCTCGCGTCACCGTCCAACGGCAACCGTTCGGTCCCTTTCCTTGTCCTTTTCAAGACCCTCAGCCAGGCGCACAAGCTCTTCGTGATACTTCTCCGCTGAAATGATCCCTTGTTTGCGGAGACCTCTCCACGTCTTCGCTCTAGTCGACGTGCTTGGGTTGTTCAAAAAGAAACTGATGTCCACATCGCCCTCCTCGGTGGAAAGCGAAGCGATATCCGTCTTGTTGCTCATTGTTAAGCGCGAATGTTGTGAAGTACAATCGTCTTTTTGTGACGTGGCGGAACTTCTTGAACGGCTAGATGACGAGAAGCTGCGGATCTGCCTGGGCGCGTGCGTACGGTATTTTTTGTGCAAAATGTGTTTTTGTTTTCGTTTTTGCGTCAGAGACCGCATTAAACCCACTTAGATTACTTACTGGATTTGTATCCAATTCCATAAGAGACAGAAGTAGAAGGAGAGAGAACGAATAATCATTCGGTAAAGAGATAACAAACATACACGCATGTGACATCACATTTGTAGAAAACCACTTCAAGAGCATATCGGCACACAAGGTGCACTGGACCAAACCGTCCTGGGTACACCCGGGTCCGGGGTACCAAAATACATTCGGACCAGACATCTCGGACGAAAACCCGGACATGCATTCTTCAGAAATCCCCGCACCACACACTGCATAGCAGTGAATGTGCGTCACTCACTCGGAAAGCCGGCCGACCACATGGTACCCGACCCCTCGCTCGGACCCCCTCGTGCCGAGCTTAAAGCCCATTTCAATCCATCCAGAAAATCATGTACCATTCTGATTGCTCTGTCGAAAAGATTTCGCTAATGAAACCTTAACTTTAACTCTAAATTTTACCTTAAACTTTAATTTTAAATTTTAATTTTAATTCTAATTTAATTTCAATTTAATTTAATTTTAATTCTAATTTAATTTCAATTTAACTAATTTCAATTTAATTTAATTTAATTTAATTTCAATTTTAATTTCACCCTAATTTCCAATTTTACCCACCTAATTTAATTTAATTTCAATTTACCTAATTTCCAATTTAATTTCAATTTAATTTGACTTAAATTTTAATTTAATTCTATAATTCTAACTCAACCTTATGATCTTGATCTCAACTTATGACTTGACTCAACTCATGACCTTGACTCAACCTCATAACTTGACTTCAACCCATGACTTGACTTTAACCCATGACTTTGATCTCAACCCTAACTTCAATCTTAATTTAATTTCTACCTAACTCTGTGGTGAGATGTGTTGTGAAAGAAGGAGGCCGAGGGAAGTGAGGGAGGCGTGGCCTGAGGTGGGGCAGGTCATGGCATGATTCTTCGCGACCCCGATGGGAAGCGGCAAGGCAGGCACGCGACTACAGCCGCGTGGCCGCGTAACTGGGGTTCCGTTCGTCCACCCTTCGCGTCCAGTCGCGTGTGGGACACGTCACGTCGTCTACATCTCTGTTGTGTGTTTTTCTGTGGCTTGGCACCGGTACCGGGGAAGCCCCCAGCACCGAGTGCCCCTTCATTTGTGCCAAAGGTGTGCATGCCAAACGGACATGCAAGAACAACGGATCACGAAAGAGAATCCAAAACATATGAAACTACAAAGGCAAATCAGCTCCGACTGAACAAACGGTGGTGCCCGAGGGAAAAAAGGAAGAAGCCGAGGCGAAACGAGCACTCGTGTTGTCAGTGGGCAAAAGACGAAGACAAGGGAATCTACTAAACTAGAGGGATCGAACAAATCAAAGAGTGACAGAAAACAAAGAAAAGATACTGGGTGGATGACAAACGCCCCGCCGGCGTTCGTCAGAGGGTTATGGCGAACACAGCGTGAATCCAAGCTGTGTTAAGAGAAACTGGAAACAAGAGAATCTTTAGAGAAATCAATCATAAACGTTAGATATAGTTTTCCCATTTTTCAGGTCATCCTGGCTACCATTTCTTCACCCAGCGATGCCCAGCCATCAACTATTGAAGGGAAGATGGTGCTTGAAAAACTAAAGAACTTTTAAAGAAGAATGACCTTAATGGGGTCAACGATTCCCCTTGTTAAAGCCCACGGGGTGTTGAAACGCCATCGGCATATGAGGGTGGATAGCTTTCCGCCACGATCCTACCATCTCGGAAGCGCACCCTTTCAACTCAGACCCGCGCCCTCTTTCTTGGAAAGACCCGGGCGCGGGGGAAAAGGAGAGCTGGTCGAAACCCCTCGGGCACATGTAAAAATACGGAATAAAATCACACTCGCGTGGCATTCTTGACCACCTTGAAAACAAACTGGTTTGCTGATCTGCCATCGTGTGGCATAGAACAGCTTAAACTGAATCAACATTTCTTTAAGAAAACCACTTCACCGTGGACCAGACACCGTCAGGAGTTCCAGTTCTCAGGGTTGGGTGGGTGGGCGTTTTTGCGTCAGAGACCGCATCAAACCCACTTAGATTACTTACTGGATTTGTATCCAATTCCATAAGAGACAGAAGTAGAAGGAGAGAGAACGAATAATCATTCGGTAAAGAGATAACAAACATACACGCATGTGACATCACATTTGTAGAAAACCACTTCAAGAGCATATCGGCACACAAGGTGCACTGGACCAAACCGTCCTGGGTACACCCGGGTCCGGGGTACCAAAATACATTCGGACCAGACATCTCGGACGAAAACCCGGACATGCATTCTTCAGAAATCCCCGCACCACACACTGCATAGCAGTGAATGTGCGTCACTCACTCGGAAAGCCGGCCGACCACATGGTACCCGACCCCCTCGCTCGGACCCCCCCCCGTGCCGAGCTTAAAGCCCATTTCAATCCATCCAGAAAATCATGTACCATTCGATTGCCTCCGTCGAAAAGACTTCGCCAATGAAATGCTACCGACCTGTGTGAGATGTGTCGCGAAAGAAAGAGGCCGAGGGGAAGTGAGGGAGGCGTGGCCTGAGGTGGGGCAGGTCATGGCATGATTCTTCGCGACCCCGATGGGAAGCGGCAAGGCAGGCACGCGACTACAGCCGCGTGGCCGCGTAACTGGGGTTCCGTTCGTCCACCCTTCGCGTCCAGTCGCGTGTGGGACACGTCACGTCGTCTACATCTCTGTTGTGTGTTTTTTCTTGTGGCTTGGCACCGGTACCGGGGAAGCCCCCATAGCGCGCGGTTAGCCAGAAACCACTCTTGCATCTTTTCTTCCTTCGAAGTTCTTCATCTCATGGTGTGCGTGTGTGTGTGTGCGGGGTTGGTCGTCACACTTCTCCGCCCTCCTCGCGGGGCTGCTCTTCGCATAGCGGGCACCACGTTTGGCGGAGAAACGGCACACCGATGGGAGCTACACGTTCCACCTCCAGCGATCCCGTCGCGTCCACCCCAAAGTGGCGCGAGTAGGCGTCAGCCGGATTCTGCGCACCCTCGACGTAGAAAAACACTACGTCGATGCCTCTGTCATACCAGAGGTCATATGTGTACTCGAAAAGTTTGTTCAGTGCATAGCCTCTGCCGATGCCACCGAAACCGTTCAGGTGCTTTTGCGCAATCACAATCGCCCGGTGATCCGTTGCCAGCGCGATGCGTGCACCATCTGGAACGCGATGGTGTTCCACAATGTGTCGCAGCATCAGTTGCGCGGCGCGAGGTTCCGCATGTGCCGAGTACCTCGCCTGGAACCGGTCCGTCTCGAGGTCCGGATCTCCTAGTTTGCCGTCCGGATTCCTATGGCATTGTTGCTGGTATTTTCGCAGTTTTTCCAGCACGCGGGTCGCCTCGCCGTCCTCACCGCAGAGCTGCTGCTCCAGGTCCTCGGTCCAACGTTGTCGATACGTCCACATTTCCGTGGCGCCGGCCTCGCGCAGGTGAAGGACCGCACCCCAGCCTTCCAGCGACGCGTCGGTGAAACACACCGCGTCGTAGGCCGCCTCGTCATAGGACGGGTGACGTTCATCCGATATTCTCCACCACTGGTTGTGCACAAGTGCTCCGCCAATCTCCTGGAGTGTGCGCGAAACCGCCGAGTCAATGTATGGCACTGGGTCGTCCCAGTCGAAGCCCCGGAACGTCAGACGGAATATGCCGCGGTAGGTTCTCAAGAGCTTGAAGGCGCGAGCCGGGTTCACCTGGGTGGTGTGGAGCGCGAAAAATATCAGCGAGATCAGCGACGCCAAACTGCGAATCGTGTGGGAAGTTTTCCGCAGCGCAATCTGCATCTTCGCCACGGTCTTGACCGAGTTCCGAATCAGACGTTCATGTCCGTTCCACATGTATTCCTCACCGAGAAACACCGTATTGGCACCTGCCATCTGCAAGATCGCCTCGTCGGACATCACCTCCAACTCGTCGCGGTTTGGTGATGTCATGAGGTTTGCCGCCTTGATGCGCGCCACGACCGCGCGCACCGCCATCAGGAACTCACGTTCCTGACCCTCCTTCGCTGCGATCAGAATGTTGTCGATGAGGGTGGTGATGGTGACTGGCGTGTCGATGTCGACGATCGTCCAGGTCACGGCCTGACCCACGGCAACGCTCCATCGCGCACCGGTCGGAAGCGTCCGCAGACGGTAGTAGCGTCCGTCATGTCGTGCTCGAAACACGAACTTGTTGCGGAGTGTCGCCGCGATCGGGATAGCGTCGTAATAAGCTTCGAAATCGATCTGCAGCATGTAGCGGGCGTATCGCAACCGCTGCCGCCTTCCGAGGCGGGTGTCGTAGTGGACGCGTGGCACGTGATGTGTCGGGATCACCCGGTTCAGCAGCGGCTCCGTGATGAGGCGCCGTCTGCCCTTCAACTCGGGCACCGTGAACACGTTCACGCCATGCACTCCCTCAGGCAGTTGCGCCTGGGTACCCACTCCGTTGGCAGGACACGGCTCGAATTTTCCCATGTCGACTGCCTGGCGGATCTCGTCCGCTGTCAGGGCGCATTTTTTGATGGTCCGCGAGGTCCGCAATCCGTCATAGAAGCAGGGATCCAGGAAGCACTGGATCCGGCGAAGAAAACGCTTTGTGGAGGCGCGTTTTGTCGGCATCGTCAGCACCGCCTCCATGTCCAGCGGCGTGTTTTGTTTCAAGCGCAGCGGCCAGTGCTTTACCAGCGCCGGCCTTTCCGCCATCACTCGGACGAACCCGGACATGCGATCCACCATGTCCGACACCTCTTGCGGTGCAATCGCGAGGTTCGCACATGACGATTCCTGGGAGCGGAAACGAAACACCGAAGTCGCCGCTTCTAGCGGGTCTGGAATAACGCTCTTCCTGCGTTTTCCCTTGCGGTCTCGGCCTCCACCGCAGCGCTGCTGGCCATACCCAAGGTAGCGCAGCAGCGTGGCTTGTTTGGCGTGGCCTGATATCGTCATCAAGTCCTTCAGCGGGACACCCGCTTCCGCCATGCAGCGGAGTGCGCCTTTTCGAATCGAGGGCAGCTGTGCGCCTCGCATCTCTGTCCGCACCTCGTGTGCGATCCGCGACCTCAGCTCCTCCGAGTGAGGCGCGAACAACTCCTCTGATGGTTTCCGTTTTGCCATCATCTCTTGCAGCGTGGCTGCAAGGTCTCTGGTCAGCATCGACGGCACAGGGTATGGGCCCCTCGTCTTGGCACCTTTTCCTTTGCGTATCGTCAGGGTGATTCGCACGCACGGCTCCTCCTCTGCGATGGTGGTCGCTCTTCTCCTGCTGTGGTGGTCCGGCTCCGCAGCGGGTGTCGGAAACACCGTCACGTCCTTCACACGCAGCGTGGATATGTCGCACGCTCGCGCCGCGAATCCCCACATCATTGCCAAGAAAAGTGCAGCCCGAGGATGGCCTAGGCGAAGTCGGTCGAGGATTTTCTCGACCTGCATACGCGATACGAAAGGAGGCGCGTCTGGCACCGACTCCTTCATGAAGCGCTGCGCCGTGCCAAAAGCGCTTCGCCATTCCGGGTCGTCCTGGAGGCGAATGCCTCGCGATTGGGTGGAATAGAGCGGCAGGTCGCGCAGCGCACCCGCTACTCCCGCAAACGCCTTCGCTGTCGTTGCCCACTTCCATTTGCGTGCCCGAGCGGTCGACAGGATCAGGTCGATGCACGCCGACGGAAGACGCATGAGCATCTGCTCTGAATTCATGCATTTTATGCGCGTCAGCCATCGTAGATGGTGTGCGCGCGTGTCCGGCCTCACAAGACTCCATGCCAGCTGTGAGACGTGTGGCGGTTTCGCGCTGAAGAGGAACCAGTTCTCGGGCAGGCCTCTGCTTCCTCTGCTTGCGAAAGAGGCCTGCCCTGCATGTTTAAAGGGTTTGAACGGATATCCTCGAGTGCTCGTTTCGCCTCCTCCGATATGTTCGCGTCGACATCGGCGTATCCATCACCTTTCCTGTTGCCAGGAATCCTGGATGTCTCGCCTTCATCGCCTTCATCGTTGATGTCCGGATCGACGTTCACTCCATCACCTGGCCATCTTTTCCGTCTGGTCAGGCGTGGCGCTGGATCATCCGAGCGACCTTGATGTGTCTCCGGCGTCGCACCTCTTGGACGAGGCACGTATCGGGACGCGTGGCGTGACGCACGCTGTGGCTTTGAGGTCGGGTAATGCGTCATCCCGGCGGGAATGTACACACCCACCGTCGCTTCCGACGCCACTTTTGTGAGGACGTAATAGCTCGGGTATCGCACCCCGTTCATGTCTTCCGGTGCCTCACGGAGTCTCGCTCCGAGGAGAAACTTATAGTTTCTAAACTGGTCAGATAACGCCGACATCGAGGGCCCTCGAACGAGATACAATTCGTCGATCGGAGGGTCCATCGACACCTCATCGGCTCCGTTCTCCTCACGGAAAATCACCTCATTCGGATCGGTCGGTGATGGATCCACGATGTGGATCTTCTTGTGGAGAAGTTTCAGCATCTCTTGAACACTATAGGGTTGCAGCGGTGTCAGTTTGTGTCGCACACGCTGCTGTCCAACGGCTGTGTCGCTCATACCGCGCGCGACACCATCGCCGGCTCTCGCCAGAGCCGTCGCAGCCCATAGGTGATCCAAAACAAATTCGTATACCCTCCTGGCGTGTTTGTTTGCCTCTGCGAATGTTTCTTCTATCCACTCGGAGATGCATTTCCCTTGTGGAGGTGGTGGTGATGGATTCGCCGGCACGTTTTCAGCTACACTCACGGTCGCGTTCGCTGGCATACTCCCTGGGATGTTCTCTGGGACAATCCTCTGCTCATTTTCTGATGCTTTTTCGGGAGTTTTCGCCGATGCGCTCTCAGGCTCGTGAGTCACGACTCGTGCTGATGCGCCATCAGGCTCGTGAGCCACGTCTCGTGCTGATGCGCTGGTTGTTTCATTGACGGGCACGTTGTCCCGTAGTGCTGCAGCGCGTGCGTCGGCACGCGCGATCGCATCAATCAGCAGCATGTCCTCATCATCGGATGAGGGGTCGCTTACCAGTGGGGAATGTGATGTGTTTTCTGTCACCTGAACTGGATCCACGGACATTTGTCTACCACGTTTCTTTGCAGCCTTACGCCTTGGAAGCGGAGCATCCATCGAGGACCTGTCCGGACGTTTTCGGGACGACGCCTGCGATGTCGATTTTCTCTCCTGTGGTGTGCGCCTCGTTCGCGCAGCTCGGTCCACGTTCCTCTGCATCCTGGTTTCCCTTTTCTTCTGTCTCGAAGATGGTTTTGGAATGCTCTGGACCGCTCGTGTGGTGCGTGTCGTTGGTCGTTTCCGATTCGGCGGAGACTTTTTCGACTGCTTTACACCACCACCTCCGTGGAGAGCGTCGCGTGATCCGGATGATTGGACTGCGTCATCCATTTTTGCACGCTTCCATGGCATCTTCGCGATTTCATCGTAAAAGAAATCTTTCCTAGACACCGGGTGGTTCGTGAGCACCTTTCTCATTTTCGTGAGGAAATAATCACGAGGCGGGTGATACTGCGACGCCGCATACAAATAGTCGTCGCAAACACCGTGGCAAATCACGACGGTGATCAACCATTAATTGTAAATAATGACTGAAAAATGCCGCGGACATGAACAACCCACAATCATTGCTATAGCGTTCCTGACGTGGCGAAAATTGTTTCACCAAACGCAAAGCTGGCCAAACCTTTTGAGGTTCTCATTGAGTTGTTGCTCCAAAATTGGGGATGGTGCGGAATCATAAAGGGATAACTGAATGCCTGTTGCATCCTCGTCGTCTTGCTCCAAAATGCCCGCTATCCAATGCTTCATAATAAAGATTGGAAAATAAACAAAGCCGTGCTCGCGCACCATCTTCGTAAGTTGTTGGGTTTTATCGCGGTCCAAGTACACCATTGTATCCGACGGAACGATGCGTTTTGGTGGGAGGTACTGCTCGTAAATGGCGTCGAGTTCTATGTTTGATGTTTTGCCTTCGAGCATGTCGCCGCCCCACACTTCCTTGCCGAATTCGCGGGCAATATTCGACATATTTTTGGTGTGTGTGTGGATTCCTCCTTCAAAACGACGGCTGCCGTTCCGTCGCGCATCAGTTTTTGGATTTTCCTGCGGTTCGCCTCCGCGGTATGTGTGGCCTCTGCCTCCTGCGTTTCCGTTGCCGTAGCCGCCTCGCCTGCTACCATTTGAATAATTTCGTCCTTGGTAACTCTTGTAATCTGCGGGGGCGTCCGAGCGGTATTGAGTGCTTTGGCGCGTTTGCGCGCGCATGCGTTCTTTCATCATCCGAGAAACAAGCTCACGATCATTGGCATTGAGGGTGTCCAACTTTGCGTAAAGAGTGGTGGCGAATTCATCCCAGCTGCTCAAGTCCAACGCTCCAATTGGTGACCCGTCCGTGCCCACAATTTGCGCATACGCAGCTCCACCTTCAAGCGGGTCACATTTATCGTCCTTTGAGTTCCGGAACGTGCTTTTGGGTTTTTGGTGTAACCAGCGCCGCCTTCAAATTCCGCCTTTTAGTCATTACTGCAGCCTGCGCTGTTTCCATAATGTCTCGCGTGAATCTCGCCAGGCGTGGCGTTTGTGGAAGCAATGGCTCGCTGACTTCTTGGATAATTTGTCGCCATGTACGCATCTGGGCTCCCATCGCCCTTGCAACATGCACGTTGTACCGGAAAAGGCGCGTCGGCTTGGGTTCTTCGAGAAACACATCGAGCCATAACGCGATCCGCTCCCTATCGCTCAATTCTTTCAGCTCCGGCCCGGATAGGCCGAGCAGGATTACCGCCGACGCCGCCACGACTGGTGTCACCTGTGATGCTTCGATTGCCGTTTCCAGTTTTTCCAGGGCCCCTTCTAACGGGTCTCCCGTTGTTTGGCGTAGGCTCCGGAGCGCCTCGATAGCCTGTTTGTCTGCATTTTCCGTGTTCATGCATTCGCGGAGCCGTGTGTCCGCGTAGATGGTTTGCGCTTCCATCATGTTGTGTTGAATCCTCGCGTCACCGTCCAACGGCACCGTTCGGTCCCTTTCCTTGTCCTTTTCAAGACCCTCAGCCAGGCGCACAAGCTCTTCATGATACTTCTCCGCTGAAATGATCCCTTGTTTGCGGAGACCTCTCCACGTCTTCGCTCTAGTCGACGTGCTTGGGTTGTTCAAAAAGAAACTGATGTCCACATCGCCCTCCTCGGTGGAAAGCGAAGCGATATCCGTCTTGTTGCTCATTGTTAAGCGCGAATGTTGTGAAGTACAATCGTCTTTTTGTGACGTGGCGGAACTTCTTGAACGGCTAGATGACGAGAAGCTGCGGATCTGCCTGGGCGCGTGCGTACGGTATTTTTTGTGCAAAATGTGTTTTTGTTTTCGTTTTTGCGTCAGAGACCGCATTAAACCCACTTAGATTACTTACTGGATTTGTATCCAATTCCATAAGAGACAGAAGTAGAAGGAGAGAGAACGAATAATCATTCGGTAAAGAGATAACAAACACACATACATGTGACATCACATTTGTAGAAAACCACTTCAGGAGCATATCGGCACACAAGGTGCACTGGACCAACCGTCCCGGGTACACCCGGGTCCGGGGTGCCAAAAATACATCCGGACCAGACATCTCGGAGGAAACCCGGACATGCATTCGTCAGAAACCCCCGCACCACACACTGCATAGCAGCGAATGTGCGTCACTCACTCGGACGGCCGGCCGACCACATGGTACCCGACCCCCTCGCTCGGACCTCCCCCTCCGCGTAGAACTTTCAACCCGCCCAGGAAACCAAGTACCATTCGATTGCCTCCGTCAAAAAGACTTCGCCAAAGTAACCGAATTATGCCAAACCCCACCCCTGCTACCCCCACCGCTTGTTCCTGATCTGAACCCTGAGCGCGGCCCAACTATTAAAATTTGCAGGGAAAAGATAGTTCGTGCACCAAAACCGCCGCAGCAGAGAAAAGATCACCTGCCCGCTAGCAAGAAATGGAATTTACCCCCGCAATTGCCAACGACGGTGCAGCATTAAATCTTACAAGAGGCACAGGGCACCCCAACGCCAACGCCGACCACAGCTTTGCCGTCAACCGTTGAAACGGAACAAAGGTTTTCCGGGAGCTGTGGCGGGATTGGCGGCGAGACAAAAAAGGGCCGCATTTGCCCCACGCGGCCATCGAGAGA
Source organism: Porcisia hertigi (assembly GCF_017918235.1). Classification (NCBI taxonomy): domain Eukaryota; phylum Euglenozoa; class Kinetoplastea; order Trypanosomatida; family Trypanosomatidae; genus Porcisia; species Porcisia hertigi. Next base: position 30,317 of record NC_090570.1, read on the forward strand.
TACACCCCCCCCCCCCCGAGGGGGGAGGCTGACGAGCCATGGCGCAGCCAACGCCGCCTTCTCCTCACCTACGTTGTCGGTCCTTTGGGGGACATTGGCCTCAGGTTTGGGCCATCGAGAGTCCAAGGGCACCTCTCGGTGGGGCTGCTTGGTTGTTTTTGCCGACGTGTCCGCCAACAATGGTCATCAGTCACAGACACGTGCCTCCCTGATGCCGTGCTTCCGTGTTGAGGTTGGCCGCACTCCGACAGGGAAGTTGACTTTTCAGGCTTTTCGGCGATGAATCAGATTTCATTGAAGCATCAGCGCTGGCATACTTTGAAGGCGATGCTTGAGGTAGGTGTGCGCATAGGGGCTACTCATCTAGGATCTGCGAAGCCGACGACTGGCAGAAGTGTGTAACGAGTCTCCTCCAATTCAAAGTGCGCATTTGGGGGGCCCGACTCTCCCAGGTGCCTTCTACAGAACCTCACCGGATCTGTACTCTAGAAACTCCAATCTTTGTGATGCGAACATGATTCATCCTCAGCATCAAGGCTGCCTTTTGCGAACCCTTGCTGTGGATTCTCAAAACAATTCCATGAGTAGCGTAGTGGGCCTGCAACGACGATTACATACGCCCTCACGTCGGGCACATAAGATCCTGAGCATGGTGTTTTTTTGTTTTAATACGGGCTGTATTTACTGTTGCCTTTTGCGTTTTTGGACCAGGACACAATGCGCTAATCTTCACAAGCGCTGCGCTTCACCACGAAGTTTGTAAGACACAACGGAGCTGAAATTATCCTCACGCATTGCAACCTCCTCGGGGATTAGCAATGGCGCGCTTGATAAATGTTGCGTTTCAAAAGAGGCACCAAATCGTGATGACGGTCTCAGTGCATAACATTTGCAGACGTGGTGTGTTCATAGAGGATCTCAGTAAGTGTTGCTCTCCATCTTTACTCGTACATGCATTCGATTCTGCTTCCTCCGATGGCTGACTTGCGCAACTAGTGTCGTGCCTTGTGTTCTAACTCAGGGATGTATTTTTCCGTGACTTCCGTAAATGTACAGAGATAGACTTATAGCGTTTTATGCCCGCAGTAACCCTGCGTGTTTGGGGTCAGTAGATGAAATCTTAGAGATATTCAAAGGCCGTGAAGAAGAACTCTTCCGAGTTCTGCAGGAAAAGTATGGAGTGCGAAGATGCTCTGCGGCCTCCCAGAACGATGAGAAGGATGATCTCAGCGGTACCCATGCTTTGCTGAATGGCAAAGGGTGCGCTCCTGAGTTCGTGCTAAAGAAGCCACCTAGAGGTGGTAGCTCCTCCGCTGATAATCTTTGCGAACGCCTCAGTGCAGCGCTGCATGCCAAAAGCGAAGAAGTCGCCCATGTGATGACAAAGTTGAATGCAATGGAAGCTCAACTTTCGCATGTGTGTTCCGGTGATGCGACCCAGCATGCCCCCGAGCCGATTGTGCGACACAAGACAGAACCAACAGTTGGAAACGAGAGCACATTGCAGATGCCCAGCAGCTCCAAAAGCGAGACTGCGAATTTGGCCGCAACGAACTTTCGACTCCGAAAAGAAATTGTTGTTTTACAGGCAGAAAACGAAGCTCTACGGCGGCAAAGAAGAAAAGACGAAGAGACCTTGAAGACCCTGAGAGAACGAATAGCGGAAGCTCATGAGAAAGAGCATCGTCTTCTTCAAACAATGGCCGCACGGGAACTAGAAACGGGGGCGCCGTTGCACGAAAATGAATTCGTAGAGGTCATTCGCAGGAGTCAACAACAGGTGACCGCCTTCTACGAGGACAGGATGTCCTTTATGGAAGCGGAGATGGAGCAGTTTTTTGCTCACGCATCTGTCTGTATCCGTGAAAAAGACGACATTATTGAGGCTCTGAAGAGGGAGAAAATGTAGACTCGCGTCCATGTGCTGTCTCTAGAAAGCATTTAAAGTTTTTTTCCGCTACTACATTGCAGGAACGGCTCGAGAAAAGCAAAGATGAATTTGTAGCACTATGTCGGCACTTTTTTACGAACTGGAGCGGAGAAGCCTTTTTGTTTGCTCTTCCGCCCCAAGTGAATTTTTGCGCTCACCTACCACCAACTGGCGCGCTCCTGTAAAGCCGCAGCGGACCTGGAGGCTGCTTTTGAGGTCACACATATATGTATATAGAGAGAGTGTGTTACGAAGTGTCGGAGTACTCAGCACCTACGCGCCCACCACTGAAATTCTTTTTCTTCTTTACAGTTTCTCTTTTTTATCTAGATTGAAAATAGAAAGTGTAAGCAGGATGCGACAGCGACGAACAGTCCTCGCAACGGAGGCTGAAATCCCCGTTGCGAGGGGACCGCTGTCAAAGCGCATCGCGCAAGTGGATTTTTTCCCGAAGCCTAGGGAAGATTATCAGCGCCAGCAAACCGGTGGCGGTGCGGTGCTCAGTGTTTTGACCGTGGCTACGGTGGCACTCCTCGTGTTGTGGGAGGGTATCGCGTACCTGACGGGGCGAGATGCGTACGATACGGATGTCTCACTCGACAAAGGGCTTTCGGATAAAATGCCGGTTCATTTCGATTTGCTTTTCCCCTGGCTGCCTTGCAACCGTCTAAGCATTGACGTTGTCGACGCGACAGGGATGGCAAAGTTCAACTTTACGGGGACAATACATAAGCTTCCTATGACGTTTGATGGAAAAGTGCTGTACAAGGGGAGCCTGAAGGATCTTGACAATGAAGTGGATTCAAATGAAGCTGGAAATGTGAAACGGTGCCGTCTGTGCCCTGCATCTGCCTTGGACAACAGAGCCAAAGAAAATCTCATCACTGAGGAGCAGAAGTGCTGCAACACCTGCGAGAGCGTTTTGGCGCGTTACAAGGAACTGGGGAAGGAGGCTCCAGGCATCGAGTACATCCCACAATGCTTGTATGAGCTCTATGAGGAGGCAAAAGGATGCAACGTTATCGGCTCGCTCAACTTGAAAAAAGTCCCCGTCACTGTCATTTTTGGTCCTCTGCGAACAGGGTCGGCGTACGCCGTAAAAGATGTGCTTCAACTGGATACCTCTCATTCAATAAGAAAACTACGGATTGGTGACGAGTCAGTGCTGCGGTTCTCGGAGCATGGCGTGTCGGAGCCACTTTCTGGTCATAAGTCGTTATCAGAGACCTACTCGGAAACCCGCTACTTGGTGAAGGTTGTTCCGACAACATACAGAAGAACGAAAAGCAGAGACGTCAAAGCGTCTACCTATGAGTACAGCGCACAGTGGACCAGGCGGTCTATTGCTGTGGGCTTTTCCGGTGCAGTTCCTGCTGTTATCTTTGGATTTGAGCCTGCCGCTATACAGGTGAACAATGTGTTTGAGAGACAGCCTGTCTCACATTTTTTGGTGAAGTTATGCGGTATTGTAGGCGGCTTGTTTGTAGTTTTGGGCTTCATCGACAGAGCTGTGGAGTGGTGCATCGCTTTCAATAGGCAGATGCGCTAGCTTCACCGTTATCTTTTTTTTTTTACATCGGACGCGATGCGCAAGATGGCAAGAAGAGAACCTGATGAACGTGGCCCCCCAGTGGGAAATTTTGCAAGGTGAACAATCCTTCACGGCATGCTTAAGTATTTCTCTTGTCTGGAAATGGCTGAGCTTTCTCTTCGGATCTGAGTGGCGATTTACTTCATTAGTGTGCCGAAAAAAAAGGGACAGCAAAAAAAAATTGAGAGAGAAACGAGCTGCACTGAGTTGTTTTCACCAACTAGGCTTCTTTGACTCGCTTCTCTTCACTATCTCCAACTTGTTTTACTCACACTGGTCTTGTTTTTCATATCCGCAACGTCTGACGAATCTTAATGCTCGTAAGGCGATGATATCTTGAGGTGCACAGCTCGCTTCCCCTCTGCAGAGCAAACGAAGAGTAGATTTTTAAAAAGTGATATAGGGTTGTCGTAGGGCACGGAAAAAAAAGACTGTATAGTCCGTTAGGTAGATTAGGAGCAATCGCAGGTTCGCTTTTTGCATACACCCTTAGGAACCATGTTCCGCTCTCGCTCTCTGCGCTGCGCGCCAACAGGTGTGGCGAAGGCACCGGAGCAGTTGCCCGATTGGGCAATTAAAAAGCGGACGTATCTGAGCTTAGCACTCGATCGTTGGGCACTGAAGCTTCAGCGCCTTGCCACAAGGGTAATCACAATCAGCGATCGTATGATGGGTGTGCAGCCAAAGGAAGAGCTTTATCGAATACCGCGTCTCTTGAAGGTGAGCGGGAAGCGACCGACGGTCAGCGATAACTGTTTCATAGCGCCAAGCGCTTTGGTGACAGGTGATGTGCATGTGGGACGGAAAAACTATATTGGTTACAACGCCATCATCCGCGCCGAAAAGGGGGAGAGCATTTATCTTGGCGAGAGCTGCAACGTGCAGGAGAAGGCCGTCCTAACAGGAAACACTACAGTGGGCAAATGGACAACCATTGAGCCCATGGCAGTCGTCGAGTCCGCAGACATTGCATCGTGCTCGTTTGTAGGAGCCAGCTCGATTGTCATGAAAGGCAGCAGCATCGAGTCGGGTGCTATGTTGTGCGCCGCGAGCGTCCTCCAGTCTGGTGCAGTTATCCCTTCCGGTGAGATGTGGGCCGGAAATCCCGCCCAGAAAGTGGCTGACCTCACGGCGAAGGAAAAGGATGACATTGTAAAGGCAGCCAAGCATTCCGTCCTGCTCGCTATCGAGCACCACGACTCCTGGGAACTCACCTGGGAGGAAATCGAAGATCAACGCGAGGCCCGAGAGCACTTTGCACGGTATGCTGAGAACAACCGTGAGGTCCGTATAAAGGCCATGTATATCAAGGAGCCGCCGCGACCGAACCGAAAGAAAATGGGCCGTCGTACGCCGCATGAACTGGTCGAGGGTACCGAGAATGCTCCGGCACTTGCTGAAAGTATTCACCAGGGCTATTAAAGTTCGGTGCTTTGAACTGCGAAGTCTCGATACAAAAGTCCTGGCCGACTGAGGCACGCAAAGATGTTTGTCGCCTAGGGTGCTCGCGAAGGTTTGCTTTTGGTTGTTGACCAACTATTCTGTCAAAAACCATGTCTAGTGTGATGATGTGACATTCCCACAATGTGCGTTTTTTTTCTTTCTTTTTTACTGCTGTTGTTTGCCTCATAACAGTTTTTGACGCTCTGGTGACCCAAACCGTCCTCGACAAAGTTCCTTTCCTATGTGTGTATTCTTTGTTTTTTTCTTGCGGGGAAGAGAAGGTCTGCTCTTGTCTCTTTCTCTTCGCTGGCAGTGGACACCGAAGCGAGGGTGTATAGGGCGTTCTGTGCCCGCACTGTGGACAAACTCAACTGCCCCCTCGCCTCCACCTCACCTTTCCCCCTCTCGGCGCCCAACCGCTTCTGAGGGTGACAGGGCCAAGCACCCTATGACGCAGGGGAGGTCAGTGCGATGGAGCGCTGCTGGTGTCCGCGGTGAGCTCCCGGATGGCGCCGCTTCGGCGCGACCTGCAGCACTGAACACGACTGTATCACCCAGATGATTGGACGAGCATTCGCTTTGATCCGAGCGCGTCCCACGCAACCCTCCGTGCCCACTGGTGAGGAACCTGAGCCGCCCCGAGGGGAGCACCAGGTGACCTGCGCAGCGAATCCGCGTAGTTTTTCGTTGGGGGCGGCGAGACCGTACGGAAATGACTGGGCCCGCCATTGCTGCGGCGCGTGTGTACCATTTCTTGGCATGACGCCGTGGGTCTGTGGACAGGCGCGAGACGCTTTGTACTTTGCTTGGTGTGGCATAATAGACAAACTGTAGGAGGAAGAGAAAGCATTGCTTTGTAAAGGGATATGCGTGCCGTCGTTATGCGGTAATTCGAAATGTAGAGTCGGAGGTGCTGGTCCCGTGGAACCTTGGGTTTCCTGAACTCAGCAAGCCTTCCTCTATCCACTTTGGTTAGATTTCGAGGCGAGACCCATTTCATAGGGCATATATAATCCTACCGTCGTTCTTCCCGAATGAACAAGATGCTTCAAGTGCACATTTCGATGACTTTGATGCTTCAACACCCCTCCGTCTTCGTTGCTTAGCTTGCTTTGCGCAATCCCGCTAACTGTTCAGTGGTTAAAGGTTTCCTTCTCAGATTGCATACCCTAGTGCCTTCTTGTATTACAAAGATTCAAGGCAATGAAGCCCATAATATCGTGCGACAACATTCACAAAACATATCTTTCCGGTGTTGATGGCGTGCCGGCTCTGCGCGGTGTGGATGTGGACATCAATCCCGGCGAGTTTCTCGTAGTGTACGGCACGAGCGGCGGTGGCAAGAGCACGCTCCTCAATGTATTCGGCACAATCGACATGCCAACAAAGGGGAATATGTTCCTCTTTGGAAAACGTGTGACAGATCAAACGTCAGATTCAGAGCTTGCAGCGCTGCGCTGCAAGCGGATCGGGTTTGTCTTCCAGTCGTTCAATCTGATCTCTACTATGAACGCAATCGAGAACGTGTCTCTACCGATGAAAATCAAAGGTTCACTGTCAGCCCGCGACATCACAAAGCGTGCTACGGAATTGCTCCAGGAGGTTGGTCTCGGTCACAGGCTGCATCACTATCCATCCATGCTCTCTGGTGGTGAACAGCAACGCGTGACAATCGCCCGCGCTCTTGCCAATGAGCCGGAGATCCTGCTCCTCGATGAACCCACGGGTGACCTGGACACCAAGAATACGCTCATTATCATGAACATTCTTATACGGCTAAACCGTGAGCGCGGACTGACGATGGTGATGGTCACACACGATGTGTATATGAAACAGTACGCCAACCGTGTCCTTTATGTCCGCGATGGCAAGGTGAACACCGTCGAAGCCGTTCACGGCGATGTTCGCCAGCGCGCGTGGGAGGAACTCCAGGAGGAACTGCGCAAGACAAACTCTGTGGCAGAGAAACAAATTACAGTAACAAGCGTGCAGCGCGTTCCTCAGGACTACCCTACATTTGCTGCACAAGGCCCACTGAAACTAGATGAGGACCTGGAAATGCAGCAAGTTGTAGATTTGCTTTTCGGCCCTACAGAGGGCCAGCTCTAGGCGGACGAAATGGCGTGCCGCCTTATTATTTTCTTTGCTTGCTCCCCCCCCCCCCACATACACACACACTGCGGTGTTTTTGCTTACGTACTTCCTCTTGTCTGCTGCTTTTAGTACACACAACACCTCCCGGTCCCCATCCCTATCAGTTTCTTCCGTCTGTTAGTTCTCAGCTCTGTGCAGATGCACTTCGTTCTTTGAAAACACTCATATCCAAAACGTTTTTTTTTTTTGCATGTGAGGTCTCCCCATTTGACGGTCAGGGGGGGAACACAGTGAAGCAAAAGAAAGGCCATCGGCCTCTAGAGCAAAGGCTGCGCCTTTGTCTTCTCTCTGCATCATTGTTTTTGATGACAAGTGATTTGAGTCGTGTAGCTGAAGGAGTGCAATCGACGTCAATATATCCATACGTACTCTGTACCCTCAGTGTTCTTCATCGCAGCTGACTGTAGCAATTGAGCAGTAACACTTCTGCTCATCACGTGTGTCTCCTGCCTGCCGCCCTGGTCAAACCATGTCTTTCCCCATTCTCTCTTTTCAGTTTAGTCTCTTTTCTTTCTCCACTAGAATGACACGGAGAAGGCCGTATAGCAAAGCATAATGCCGTGAAGATGGAGGCTTTATTGCCTGTCAAAGTCTGTCTGCGATGTGGGCATCCGTACATTTTCCGTCTGTCGCGCTTCGGTTGTGTTTTCTCATGCGCTTGCGAAGAGTGCATCGATGTGCTGAAGGTGGCCGCAGCCTTCTCAGCTGCCCTACGTGATCAAGCGGTGACAGTGCCCTTTGTCCCTTTCATTTCATCCCCATTGTGTGAGCTCACCTCTTCCATGAAGGTGGTGGTTGTAGAAGTTGACTTTGTACAAGAGCTTGTTTTCGCACACTTTGTCAATTTAAATGACACCGGTGTGGCGCAGGTGATGCGGAGCCTTTCGCTCGCACTTCGCGAGCAGCTGGTGCGCCGCGAGGCGGTTCTGACAGGCCCTGTGGCGGTAATGGACCAGCTCACTGAGGAGCTCCTCGAGTCTGCACAAGACCCCGGACTTCCATTTTTTGTCAACCCACCGCCCCCTGGCCTGCGCAATGCTGTGGCCGACATTCTTAACAGTGCAGTGCCCGAGACCAAAGTGGACCAGGTTCCTCATGTCCTTCGTGAGACTTTGAAAGCTCATCAAGTAGAGGGTGTGAGGACGGCGCTTCGATGGGGAGGACGGATTCTGTTTGCAGATGACATGGGTGTTGGCAAAACGTTGCAGGCATTAGCGACTGTGGCAGCACTCCAGGCTTATCCACTTCTTATTGTATGTCCTTCGGCAGTGAAGTTCATGTGGGCAGACGTGATTGAGCAGTACCTCTACGAGCAGGTACCCGTCGATGAGATTCACTTGATTCACGGCGCTAATGACTCCCTGGGTCTCCACGCGCAGCCAAAGGTGGTACTGGTGAGCTATCACATGGCGGCGGTGCTGGAGAAGCAGTTGGAGTCTCGCAGCTGGCAGTGTCTCGTGTGCGACGAGAGCCATCTGCTGCACACAAATACTAGCGGTGCGGATGCAATGTATACTCGCGTAGTAATCGCTATCGGGAAACGAACACCTCACTGTCTCTTGCTCTCTGGAACACCGGCCACTGATACTCCGTTCAATCTTTTTAATCAGGTCGACATGCTCCGCCCCGGCCTACTAGGGAAATCCCGCTTTGAGTTTGCCATGCGGTACTGCCGGTTGATCCTCTCCCCCTACTTGCAGGTTGGGGAACTAACAAGGAGAATAGAGCTCTCATCACTGCTGCGCTCGTGCTGTATGCTGCGCCGTCTCAAGGAAGATGTATTGGAGCTGCCACGCAAGCGCAGGGTTGTCTTGCGGATACCCCAGCGTATCGAACGTCACAGTGACGCTCGCCGCAACGGCGGTGCGTCTTATCAGAGGCGGTACGCGAATAATTGGAAGGTCAACTGGCACGGCATTGTGGAAGTAGTCGAGCACTGTTGCAGCAAATATGATCGAGTTGTGCTCCTGGCGCACCATATCGAGTTGATCGACGCCCTTGTGCAATGGGCCCGTGTTCACCGTAAGCATGCCGTGTGCATTGATGGGCGAGTGCCGGCGCAGCAACGTGGAGATCTACTTCATGCATTTCAATCCGGAGAGGCCAGGGTAGCCGTAATCGGAATCACTGCGTGTGCCGTGGGTATTTCACTAGCGTCAGCGCAGTGTGCTGTGTTCTGTGAGCTTCCCCCTGACGCGGCGTGGATGAGGCAGGCAGAAGATCGTCTGCATCGACCTGGGCAACGCGACGAAGTTTTCGTGTACTACTTGCTAGGTCTCCATTCACAATTTGACAGTGAGCTCTTTTCCCACTTGTGCATGGGCTTTTATGACGCAGAGGAATCTACAAAGGAACTCCTCTTGATTTCTCCAATCACCCACGCGACCCACCCAATGCTGCAGCCAAAGCATGCTTCTCACACGCCAGTCCAAGGCTCAGTGCAGCCAGTGGTGGAGCCTTTTCTATTTTGTGTGAGCAAAAACACCGGGCGCATCCACGTGCGCTCAAGCAACCCGACCGGTTTTTACACCACGTTTACGTGGCATGAAGCGAGACGGTGCGTTTTTCTGCGCCAGAACCCAGTGTGGCTACAGCTGGGCAGTTTCCTAGATAGCGTTACTCGTCTCTCACCGTTTAGTCGGAGGCAACTCGTGCTCTCACATGTGTGGCTGCCTGCTTTATTCGAATGGAGAAGCGGGGGAGCGGAAGTCGATGCTCCACGTCGCTGCAACCGCTATGCAAGGACGCTGCTTGTTGGATGGGGTGTGTGGTGGGAGGTGCGCCGATCGCACTTCCCCACACGCTATTACTTTGGTCCCCTTAGCCTTATCACCAATAGCGGATACGAAGCAGGCTGCCTGAACTGCGCAGCAAGGCTCCCACAGCTCGGGAAAAGTCTGTGGAAATTCGTCCCAGGGTCAATTTGCCGTGCTACCAACGGCGATTCCGAGCTCTTCTGCTCAGGCAAATGCCGGATGTCATTTTTCATCCGGCGGTCTAGTGGAACGATTCGCCGAAGTGTTTTGTGTGTTGACAAGGGTGTTTGTTCGCACTGTCATGTCAACTGTGAGGTACTGTGCACATCCGTGGCAGCTGTAGCGGGACGGCGAGAACGCCTGGCTGCGATTGGGAAGCTGCATCCGCAGCTGCTTCAATTTCCCGCTCTCTGTGAGAGAATCGTCTCGAATCCTATCCCTGGGAATTTCTGGCATGCTGACCACGTGGTTCCGGTTGTATTTGGTGGCGGGGAGGCGACTCTGGAGAACCTTCAGACGCTGTGCGTCGTCTGCCACGCTCTCAAAACACAGCAAGATATGAAGCTGTTGCGACAGAAGCGTGCTGGGTTACGTGTGCAAGATCCTGTGTCTCGAACAACTGTCGAAGCTGCGTGGATCAAAGGGACTGCTTCCAGTGACTCGCGTGTAACTTGGCGCAAGGTATCGTCCCGGACCTTTGAGGCCATATAGGGTGTACCTAGAAGCCAATCTCGGTGTTATTTTGGTACTGCTGTTGTTTTAATGTGTTCTTCACTCCCTCCACCCACCCTTATCTCCGCTCTCGTACTGCCAGCTTATGCGGGTATGGAAAGGCAGCATTTTTTTTCCCTCTGCTTTTACCTCGTCAGAGTAAAGCTGTGTGGAGACTCGAAACGGGAGCTCGACGCTAACGTGGTGGGTGCGTAGAGAGCTGCATTTGGTCCTGCTCATTAGTGCTGTGTGGCACATGCCTTTGACTCGGCTGTAGCTGCCCTCAATACTGTACATTGGGGTTATGTTCTCTCAGTCGTACTATGCATGGCTTCTTTTGAATGCTCTCCGATGTCCTCACTTCTTTTTCAGTAATTCTCTTTGCTCGGTACATCACAGGGGCGATTTTGTCGCTGACGCTGGTCACGGCCGCCGTTCTGTTTCTCCCCTCCCTCCTTTACGAACGCACTTGTTTACACGAAAGTGTCACCCACGCACGCACATACCAGCACGGGTGCCTATCATTTCTCAGCAGGAGCGACGACATCAGCCGAAATTGCAAAACAGCCAAACAATAGTGGAATTCATGACCAAAAAGAAAAGTGAATGTCACTCCTGCAGGCTAGTGGAGGCGTACGACACGGGGGAAAGTGACGAGGTGAAGGATGAAATCGACATTATCGTCAACACTTACGAAAATGTCCGCGTGACAGGAAAGAGCGTGGCGCACTACCGCGTGCTTGTTCCACTCTCATCCGAAAGTCGCCCAAGCAGACGAGTAACTGTGGAAATCCGAGTGGTTCCTGGATACCCGTATGTGGCGCCGGCCGTTAGTCTTTTGTTTCCGCAGGGAGTAAAACCAGGATTTGAGGGATCGCTTTCAGAGAACGAGGTGAAGCAAATGGCTATGGAGGTGTCAAACAGTATTCAACCATGTCTTCCAATCGGTATGCCTTGCATGATGCAAATCATCTCTACGGTGGCCACCATTGTGGAGAGTGGCATCGATCCAGTGTTGCAGCAGCAGAGTGAAAAGAAACAGGGTGAGCCGAAAGTCCCCAGTGCGGGTCAGTCTCCATCACCAACGCCTCTTCCGCTGAAAGCGAAGGAAGCGTTGAGGCTTAGCATGCTTGCATTTCACTTTCTGAAGAAGTGTTGTCACATGAAGAACCCAGGGTCAAACGAGGAGGCGGCCAGCAACTTTGACTGGCTTGTCAAATATCTGCTGGACAGCGTCAACATTTTCCCTGAGACGGCACGCAGTCTTTTTCCTTGGAATGGAATTTCATTTTCGCATGCATTCGCCACTAACATTAAGGGCGTCCTGGCCCTACCCCCAGATCAGCAGGGGCTACCCAAGTGGATTTGGGAAGATGAAGGACACAACTTGCGCATTCAGCAAGGATCCGAAGGTCGCTACCAGAATGAGTTTATCCAGCAGCGCCTTCTTGGGGCAGGCGGTTTCGCCCCTGTGTACGTCTGTCGAAAAAAGATAGATGGCCGTCTGTACGCAATTAAGAAGATTGCAATGTCCGAGGCGCAATCGGAAAAGGTGCTTCGAGAGGTGCAGACCCTCGCGGCACTCAATCACAAAAACATTGTTCGCTACTACGATGCGTGGGTAGAGGACGGGTGCGACGAAGAGCTGCGCGGATTTGTCGATGCCGACGAGGAAGATGGAGCCACGACGCAGGGCGGCAAAACCCCATCACACGGCTCACGCGCTGTTGTTTGTGCTTCGTCGGCCTCGGCCACTGATCGTAGTAGTTCATTCTACTCATCATCATCATCAGAGGAGGAGAGCACCACCCCGGACGCAAGCGAAGATGGTGACGATTCCGATCAATCGTGCACCGATAGTGATGCTGCATCAAGCGATACTGAAATTCGCAAGTCGGGGGCGAGGCAGCCACCTATCAACCTCCAGACACTTTATATTCAAATGGAATTGTGCTCTGCCCGCTCACTTCGCCATTTGATTGATGAGAGCGACTCCAGCGGTTCTGGTGGCATTTTTTCTTCTGCCAACGGAGAAAAAGTTGCCCTGTCCATTCTCCGCCAGCTCCTCTCAGTGATAGCCCACACTCATCGTGAGCGCATTGTTCATCGAGATTTGAAGCCTGACAACGTGCTGTTTGAGGTGGATTCAAATCACGACAGTGGTGAAGCTGGGACCATTCGCGTCGCAGACTTTGGCCTTGCACGCGTGATGAGTGGCTTAAAGCGTATCACAAGCGTCCTAGAAGCAGATGAGGCGAGCACGCCGGGGGATATGCTTTCTGCAAACTACCCCACTGGCAATTGTGGCTCAGTGCTGTACTGTGCGCCAGAGCAGAAGAGCGGCCTTGAGTACGATTTCAAGGTCGATGAGTTCAGCATAGGGATGATCGCGTTTGAAATGTGGCTTGTCATTGCCGGAAAGGGCTTTCGCGATCGGTTTACTATTATGGACGAAGTCTGGCGCACTGGCAAACTGCCTGTGTGGTTTGCGCAGTGGAATCCGACGATGGCCGAAATAATTGAGAACCTAACTGAGCCTGATCCACGTCGTCGCACAACCTGCGAGGCTGTCCTGAGCACGGCTGAGCTTCCAGGTGACCCGGCTGATCTCACGAGCGCGCTGGACACAGTGGACAAGTACGGCGAGAGGATAGCTGGGCGCATCATCCAGAGGATCCTGCGAAGCGGATCTGAGTTCCGCAAGCCGTCTGCCGCATCACGCGACGACACCCGATTTTTAGGCTCGTCTCAGTGCACGGATGTTGTGCAAGCGGTGCAGGTGATAGGTATGCTTCACAGCGCTGTTCCCGTGGCGCTCTTTGAACAAACGGTTGCAATGAATCCCAAGCTTGCTGAGATGAGTGTGGACTGTGTGGTGAACAGCAGTGGTCGCAGTTTCGCCTACTCTACTCTTCCATACTTCGCAACAGCCTCGTTCCTGGGCATGCAGGAGAATGGATCGATTGGTTCTTTTTATCAATTTTACCACCGCGCTCGATCCTACGTCGTCTTCACAACACCGCTGCCCCGCCATGGCTTACTCAATGAGTGCGTGCTGGATCCCTTGCTGTCACTGTTCCACCTGTTCGCGTTTATGAAAATGACAGAACCCATCGAGGTAATTGTGTCGCACGTCCACTGGCTCAAGACAGTATTTCCTTCCGAGGTCGGGTCGCGACCACCACCACCCGCGCTGTGCAATATGCGTAGTGAAATTCATACAGCAGACCAAGTAGGGCACCTCATTTCAAGCATCACCGAGACCTTCTGTGCTGCCGGACTGCCGCTGTGTGACGAACGCGACGAGTATATCAAAAAGTACACACTGACAGTTCTCGACGTTATTAACACATTTTCGAAGCACATGAGTACGCACCTCACTCTAGTCATCGATCCAGCACTGCAGCCTAGCGAGTTGCTCGTTGCTCGGAAAGCTCTTGAGAAGGGTATTATGTTCGAGTGTCGCTCTACGTCAGGGGCGGTCCCTTTGGCGTTTGGGTGTTTACTGGACAACTTCATAGCGAACTGTGCCGTTGTCAATCCTGACATCTCCGCGTTCTCAGTAGTGGTGGACGTGCAGAACCTCCTCCACGTCGGCAAGCACGTGCACATATCGTGGCGCGATAACCTTCTGTTAGACGGTGTGGCCGCGAAACGACATGATTTGTACTCGCTCACGCAACTACCTCATGTCCTGGAGGCAGCGGTTCAGTTGTGGAAGGGAAACATCAGAGCTTGCATCCGCGCTGACACTGATGCCCACGCCCTGGCGCGGGCTCTGAAGGTGAAACATATTAGGTGGCTACTGGTGGATGGGAAAAGAATTGTAGCGTCTTCCATGAGTCAGCAGAGCAAATCGAATGCGCACGGTGGCGACATCGCACTTGGCGACCTGCGACAGGTTGTCCGAAGCCTCTCAGTCAAGGAGAAGTCCATAAGCAGCGCCAACATCGGCGTCCAGTTCCTATCGGGAAAGAGTGACAGCCGCACTGCCGACAAGATTGTAGAACTGTTCTCCACAATGATGACACCGCCGCCATCAACAGTGGTGGTGGTGAATGCCAACGTCAAGCGCATCCAGGAGTGCCTTGATCAGTTCAACGAGTCTACCACAGACTTATCACTTGATACGCTTGCAGAGCCCACGCTGGCCCAGTGGATAAAGGCAAACGCTGCGACATCAAGCGTGGTGCCCGTTTACTCCTTAATGGAGGGAAAGATTGTTTTTTTTGTGAACTACAGACGATTCAAGGTATCCGGCAAGAATCAGAAGCCCCCCAATAAAAGCAAATAGTCCCCCCCCCCCCCCGCCCCCGCCCCCCCCAAAAAAAGGTCCTCTTTGTTTTAACGTCAGTGAGTGAAGAGCGGATTCGACACATCGGTTTGGTTCTCTCCTCCTCGCTCTACATGTTTTCCCCCTCTACATCACTTACACATAGGGTATTGCTGTTTTGGTTTTTCTTTTTCTGAACAGCGAAAAATGAGCGGCTGTCCCATGAATAACGCCACATGGCTCTACATTTTGGCAAGTGCTCTTGTCGAGGAGGAAAGCGAATTTGTTTTTCTCCCCTCCTTTCTTCGTTGGGGTGTGAACAACTGCTAACTTTCTGTTTTTATCTGCTTCTAACTGCACCGTCAGCCTCCCTCTACTTCTTCACCAGCTAAACATTTGTCCCCTATCGTTCTTTTTCCCTCTCGCGGGGAAAAGAAGGTCTGCTCTTGGCTCTTTCTCCTCGCTGGCAGTGGACACCGCAGCGAGGGTGTATAGGGCGTTCTGTGCCCGCACTGTGGACAAACTCAACTGCCCCCTCGCCTCCACTTCACCTTTCCCCCTCTCGGCGCCCAACCGCTTCTGAGGGTGACAGGGCCAAGCACCCTATGACGCAGGGGAGGTCAGTGCGATGGAGCGCTGCTGGTGTCCGCGGTGAGCTCCCGGGTGGCGCCGCTTCGGCGCGACCTGCAGCACTGAACACGACTGTATCACCCAGATGATTGGACGAGCATTCGCTTTGATCCGAGCGCGTCCCACGCAACCCTCCGTGCCCACTGGTGAGGAACCTCAGCCGCCCCGAGGGGAGCACCAGGTGACAGCTGGCACTCCTGGGGAGCAGCGCTGAGGTGACCTGCGCAGCGAATCCGCGTAGTTTTTCGTTGGGGGCGGCGAGACCGTACGGAAATGACTGGGCCCGCCATTGCTGCGGCGCGTGTGTACCATTTCTTGGCGTGACGCCGTGGGTCTGTGGACAGGCGCGAGACGGCGTGTGGCGTTCAGCTCAAACTCTAGGGTGATGTGGTCACGTTATGATTTTTTTCTAAGTGCGCGTGTAGTGAGGCGAGTAGCCTATCGATGCTAAAACGATACGGGATGAAGCAAAGGAAAGTTGGTGACGAGGCTCACAAATTTCTACGGGCAAATGACAGAAGAGGAACGCACACGAATTATGGAATGTGTAGATAGTGTGCAGCGGCTCCCTGCGGCAGTCCGAAAAGGTACAACGTTGTGTAAAGAAAGATCCGACAAATGACAGCCTTACCGTTCTCCAGAACAACAAATGTGTAGGCGCCGTGCCAAGTAGTCTGTGCTTCACAACTGAACTGCTCGTTCTTATCCCTTTGCGCGTTCCCCCATCTGGCAAGCACAGATGTGAAAAGTATATTTGCTGTCAGCAGCACGTGCTTCGCTCAAGTGTGGGTGTTGTTGTTGTTTTTCCTTCACGTAGCCTGAACAGTGGCGTCAGGACGAACTCTTCACTCCGTGAGCGTAATTCAGCAGAGGCTCATCTCAGCTGCAACCACACGCCTTATCACTCGACCAAGAGCTCAGGAAATTTGCCCATCTGAAGTCTTGAGGTGGTCAGCGTCTTTCTCAGAGACGTTATGGTGGGTTGTTTGTGATGTTCTCTGACGGAATCTGCCTTCTGCTCCCGTGTCTCTAGTCTCTCTCTCTATATATATATTTTGAATCTACAGAGGTTGCTAGTCCGCAACTGTTGTCGAACCCTCTGCCTCCATTGAGGGCAGCTAACCACCGAAACTCCTGTACGCCCGGGGCAATATGGATCGATTTTTCAAGAAGAGCTCTTCTGAGGCTGCCCAGGCAAAGGAGGAGGTGGAAATGCTGCAGCAAAAGGTAAAGACGATGGGCGAAGTAGCGTCCGCATTGGAGATACAGTTGGAAGAGGAGAAGAAAAAGTATTCTGCGCTGTTCACCAAAACAAACACTTGGAAGCAAAAAGTAAAAGCACTGACAGAGTCTGATCGTGCACGCATCGCTCAGCTGGAATCAGAGCTGGCTGCCTACCAAGCGGCCGCTGATGCTACCGGTGGTGAATTGTCTCCGGAACTACTCGCAGCTCTTGAAGTAGCACTTCGCGACATCACGGTGAAACACACCGAAGAGATGGATGCAACTAGGAAGGAGGTGTCAGCAGTGCAGGCCATGCTGAACACCAAGGAAACTGAAAATATCGAACTAATGCAGGAATTGGAGGCAGTCAAAAAAGTGTATCTGGAGGGTCAGAAACACTTTGCAGAGGAGATGGAAGCCCTTGCAGTTCACCACGAAAAAGAGCTGGACCAATTGCGCTGTCAGCTGGCATCTCTGCCGGAGGCAGATCATTTAAAAGCTCGACTCCAAGAGCAACAGAACGAGATTTCATTGCTGGAGAATCATTCCCTTCAAAAGACAAAAATCATCAGTACCCTTCAAGAAGACTTGGCCTCTTCTGCTCGACAAAACGAATTGCTCAGTGAGAAGTTGCGCACCCTGCAAGAATCCCTTGCGACACTTCAACAAAAGCAAGAAGCGTGGAAAGCAAAGGTTGTGCAAGCAAAGGCAATGGATAATGAAACCATCAACCAGCTCCAATCTGCATTGGGAAGGTCACGTGAGTCATCTCCTGACATGAAACACCCCCATTGTAGCGCGGATGAGGCCCCTGTTGTCGATCAACAGGGCACGAGCGCCGCCCTACCAGCGACCAGCCCAGAGTGTTGCTCGAATGCTACTCCACTCACACCCGAGGAGCAACTTCACCAGCTCCAGATACGACTCGAAGATGAGCGCCTGACCCACAGCCAATTTGAGGACAAGCTGCGTATATGGAAGGAGAAAGTGAAGCAAATCAAGATGCAGGACATGCAGACTATACAAAACCTGCAAAACGAGTGTGATCACCTCAGAAAACAGCTCCAGTTACAACAGCCAACAGGCTGTACTCCAGCACAGCACACAAATATCTTATCGTCGGAGTCAGTCATGCAACTCTCTCCCGCAACTCTCCTCGTTCAGGACCAGGACACCACCGTGCAACCCTCATGCGAGCACTCAGCTTACCAACAGGACTCATTGAACGCGCAACCCGTGGGCAGCAAGATATCTCCCCACAGCACACGCCCCACACTTGCCGAGGAGAAACCAGTGCAGCAGCTCGCCGGAGACCTGGAGCAGATTCGCCAGCAGCAGGCAGCCGGCACGGAGGAGCAGGCGCAGACCATGGACGCACTCCGCATGGAGCTGGCTGCAGCGCAGCAGCAGCGTGACGACGCCGTGCAGGAGGCGCAGCAGCTCGCTGGCGACCTGGAGCAGCTTCGCCAGCAGCAGGCGGCCGGCACGGAGGAGCAGGCGCAGACCATGGACGCACTCCGCATGGAGCTGGCGGCAGCGCAGCAGCAGCGTGACGACGCCGTGCAGGAGGCGCAGCAGCTCGCCGGCGACCTGGAGCAGCTTCGCCAGCAGCAGGCGGCCGGCACGGAGGAGCAGGGGCAGACCATGGACGCACTCCGCATGGAGCTGGCGGCAGCGCAGCAGCAGCGTGACGACGCCGTGCAGGAGGCGCAGCAGCTCGCCGGCGACCTGGAGCAGCTTCGCCAGCAGCAGGCGGCCGGCACGGAGGAGCAGGCGCAGACCATGGACGCACTCCGCATGGAGCTGGCGGCAGCGCAGCAGCAACGTGACGACGCCGTGCAGGAGGCGCAGCAGCTCGCTGGCGACCTGGAGCAGCTTCGCCAGCAGCAGGCGGCCGGCACGGAGGAGCAGGCGCAGACCATGGACGCACTCCGCATGGAGCTGGCGGCAGCGCAGCAGCAGCGTGACGACGCCGTGCAGGAGGCGCAGCAGCTCGCTGGCGACCTGGAGCAGCTTCGCCAGCAGCAGGCGGCCGGCACGGAGGAGCAGGCGCAGACCATGGACGCACTCCGCATGGAGCTGGCGGCAGCGCAGCAGCAGCGTGACGACGCCGTGCAGCAAGCGCAGCAGCTCGCTGGCGACCTGGAGCAGCTTCGCCAGCAGCAGGCGGCCGGCACGGAGGAGCAGGCGCAGACCATGGACGCACTCCGCATGGAGCTGGCGGCAGCGCAGCAGCAACGTGACGACGCCGTGCAGCAAGCGCAGCAGCTCGCTGGCGACCTGGAGCAGCTTCGCCAGCAGCAGGCGGCAGCGCAGCAGCAGCGTGACGACGCCGTGCAGGAGGCGCAGCAGCTCGCCGGAGACCTGGAGCAGCTTCGCCAGCAGCAGGCGGCCGGCACGGAGGAGCAGGCGCAGACCATGGACGCACTCCGCATGGAGCTGGCGGCAGCGCAGCAGCAACGTGACGACGCCGTGCAGGAGGCGCAGCAGCTCGCCCGAGACCTGGAGCAGCTTCGCCAGCAGCAGGCGGCCGGCACGGAGGAGCAGGCGCAGACCATGGACGCACTCCGCATGGAGCTGGCGGCAGCGCAGCAGCAGCGTGACGACGCCGTGCAGGAGGCGCAGCAGCTCGCCGGCGACCTGGAGCAGCTTCGCCAGCAGCAGGCGGCCGGCACGGAGGAGCAGGCGCAGACCATGGACGCACTCCGCATGGAGCTGGCGGCAGCGCAGCAGCAGCGTGACGACGCCGTGCAGGAGGCGCAGCAGCTCGCTGGCGACCTGGAGCAGCTTCGCCAGCAGCAGGCGGCCGGCACGGAGGAGCAGGCGCAGACCATGGACGCACTCCGCATGGAGCTGGCGGCAGCGCAGCAGCAGCGTGACGACGCCGTGCAGGAGGCGCAGCAGCTCGCCGGAGACCTGGAGCAGCTTCGCCAGCAGCAGGCGGCCGGCACGGAGGAGCAGGCGCAGACCATGGACGCACTCCGCATGGAGCTGGCGGCAGCGCAGCAGCAACGTGACGACGCCGTGCAGGAGGCGCAGCAGCTCGCCGGCGACCTGGAGCAGCTTCGCCAGCAGCAGGCGGCCGGCACGGAGGAGCAGGCGCAGACCATGGACGCACTCCGCATGGAGCTGGCGGCAGCGCAGCAGCAGCGTGACGACGCCGTGCAGGAGGCGCAGCAGCTCGCTGGCGACCTGGAGCAGCTTCGCCAGCAGCAGGCGGCCGGCACGGAGGAGCAGGCGCAGACCATGGACGCACTCCGCATGGAGCTGGCGGCAGCGCAGCAGCAGCGTGACGACGCCGTGCAGCAAGCGCAGCAGCTCGCCGGAGACCTGGAGCAGATTCGCCAGCAGCAGGCGGCCGGCACGGAGGAGCAGGCGCAGACCATGGACGCACTCCGCATGGAGCTGGCGGCAGCGCAGCAGCAGCGTGACGACGCCGTGCAGCAAGCGCAGCAGCTCGCTGGCGACCTGGAGCAGCTTCGCCAGCAGCAGGCGGCCGGCACGGAGGAGCAGGCGCAGACCATGGACGCACTCCGCATGGAGCTGGCGGCAGCGCAGCAGCAGCGTGACGACGCCGTGCAGCAAGCGCAGCAGCTCGCCGGCGACCTGGAGCAGCTTCGCCAGCAGCAGGCGGCAGCGCAGCAGCAGCGTGACGACGCCGTGCAGGAGGCGCAGCAGCTCGCCAACGATGTCACTTCTTTGAGGGAGGAATTGCAGACGAGGTCAACACAGTTGCAGCAACTAGAAGGGAGTCTTGTGATTTGGAAGGAAAAGGTCAAGAGCGCAAAGCTAAAGGACAGCGAGGAGATCAAGATGTTAAGTAAGGAATTGCAAGAATGGCAGGAAGAAGTCTTGAAAGTTTCCAAAGCAGTCCTGATGCTGTGTTTAGGTGAGTGCAGCTCTGGTGATTGTGGATCGGCGGCGACTTGGGCTGCAACATTGATTGATGCTCTCAAGGCAGGACAAGCGTCGCTGGAGAGTTTCTCCCCAAAGGTGGGGATGGATGGCAGCTGGATGGGGATTGAAGTGTTGACAGAGCACTTCACTGCGCATCTGAACGCTTGCGCAGCTTCAGCGAAGGATGCCGCTACGAGGGTGGATGCCCTGGAGGCTGATGTGTTGCGCCTGAAGGAGTCGGAGACCTTATTGCAAGCTCGTTGTGAAACCGCCGAAGTGCATACGCGGAATCTCGAAGAGGAGTTGGAGCGTAAGTCGAACCAGGCAGAGCGTGTTCCTGAATTAGAGCAAGAGACCATCGATCTGAAGACGCGATGCAACCTTCTCCGAAAAGAGCTTCAGAGGCAGCGTGAAGCAATTCAACTAGATCGAACGCTACCATCTGAGCCCACAAGCACCGATGCCGGTGCTCCCTCAAACACCTCAAGTTCAAGTGCAGTGCAGTCAGCGCTGCTTCTGGCAGCAGGCGGCTTATCTGAGCGAGAGGCGGCCTTATTAGTGGGTAGCAGAGATATCCAGTGCGCCCCCCTCACGAACAAAACAAAGCTGGATCAGCTTGTCAAGGAAAACGACGAGCTGAAGCGACAAAATGCGCACAACAATGCTGTCATAGCTCAGTATATTAAGGAGTTGGGCGGGTACAAGGCTAATGAGCAAGTGCAAGTAAGCATTGAATACCTGCGCAATATAGTACATCATTATCTCTGCGCAGGAGACGACCTGCGCCCCAAAATGATCCCAGCCATTTGTACCGTCTTGCAATTCAACAACAAACAAAAAGAAGATGTGATAAGTGCGAATCCTCGATGCCCCCAGTTTCACTGACCGTGTTTGAGATTGTGGAGATAAATTACTTCGATGCAACTGAGAACCCTCATACGCGCCGATCACGCCGCCCATCACATGGAAAAAAAGAGGGTTACGGAAAACGCAACAACATAAGAATCTTGTGTGCTGGTTCTGGCTCAGCGGCATCTCGCGCTTTGGGGGATTGGTACAGGTGCCTCCCACTCCACCACCCCCTGACCTGACCCCTCAACCTTTCTTACCTTGTGCCTTGCGAGAAGGTCTGCTCTTGGCTCTTTCTCTTCGCTGGCAGTGGACACCGCAGCGAGGGTGTATAGGGCGTTCTGTGCCCGCACTGTGGACAAACTCAACTGCCCCCTCGCCTCCACTTCACCTTTCCCCCTCTCGGCGCCCAACCGCTTCTGAGGGTGACAGGGCCAAGCACCCTATGACGCAGGGGAGGTCAGTGCGATGGAGCGCTGCTGGTGTCCGCGGTGAGCTCCCGGGTGGCGCCGCTTCGGCGCGACCTGCAGCACTGAACACGACTGTATCACCCAGATGATTGGACGAGCATTCGCTTTGATCCGAGCGCGTCCCACGCAACCCTCCGTGCCCACTGGTGAGGAACCTGCGCAGCGAATCCGCGTAGTTTTTCGTTGGGGGCGGCGAGACCGTGCGGAAATGACTGGGCCCGCCATTGCTGCGGCGCGTGTGTACCATTTCTTGGCGTGACGCCGTGGGTCTGTGGACAGGCGCGAGACGGCGTGTGGCGTTCAGCTCAAACTCTAGGGTGATGTGGTCACGTTATTATTCGAAAAAAATAGGGATTGATGCTGGGCTTCTATTGACGGTGTTGTCTCAATACGGACAAACATTTTTTTTAGTTGCCACAGAAGGGCCTGGGCCGTCCGGGCGAACATACAGACCCGGGCTCACCCGTATGCGAACACACGAGATGACGAATGCATAACACGTCTAATAGTTTATGGAAGTGTATGAGCTCACATTCGTCTTCTCTACCGCGTTCTCTGTGCGGTGCATACTGCATATAAGAATCTCTCTCACCCCCCTTGCACAGCTACTTTCTGAGAAATTCGTGATTATGAGCCGGTGGGCTTTACGAGATGCCCTGCATTACACCTGTCCCCCTTTTCCTACTTGTACCGCTTCCTCTCCTCTTTTTTTCGACTTACTCGAGTCTTCCTTCAGCAGCTGCACTGTTAACGCCGTGATGCAGGCAGTGCTGCACCTCCATCTCGCTCTTCCCTCCCATCCAACATACGCAACCTATACAACACCCCGCTCATATATATTTCTTCACCGTGTGGTGAGATAGCCTCCCATGGGAAAACGAGATCTACAAAAGGAAAAGCAGCTGGAGCTCGCTGCAATTTGGGGCAGTGAGGTCCAGGGAGATGCGCGCTTTCCTAAACGACGCGGGGCCGCGCAAAAGAAGGACTGTACACCGGTCAATAATAATGACGACGTCGACCCAGACGCCCTCTCAGAAATCGGAAGCGATGTCGGAAGCGTCGCGAGCACGCACAGTGATACGGCGAAGAAAGAAACGAGGAAGTCGGCCAAGAAAAAGAACACCAACTATCGCCTCCATTGCTTTGTTGAACCCGGCACGGAACTGAATGCCGTTCGAACCGTGTTTGAGGCGTACGAGCCCAAGGTCGAGATTCGCACAGCGCAGAAAGGTAATTTGCTCAACAAGTCACAATTTGCAGTACTCACGTTTCGCAACAAGGCAATGGCGCTGCATGCAGTGAAGATGCTCGACGGATCTAATCAGCGTGATATGCTGGGTGTTACTAGTCTAAAGTTGAATCTTATGTTGACAAGACAGCAAAGCAAGATTGCGCGCAAGAAGCTCAATCGAAAGATTCACCAAGTAAAGCAGCAAGACCAATTCAAAGAAGAGACAGAGGATCTGGAGTTTATTCGCAATCTTTTGAAACAGCAATGTAGGCCGAAGAAGATTAAGTAAGCCGTTGCACTGACCAGCGTCTGGCGTGTTGCCTGAACACGTGTTCGTTGTGGTGAACGTCGAGGGACACAGCGCACCGGTTCGATTCTTCACTCATGAGTGGTACTGAGTGGAGTGCTTAACGACTACGAGTAACTTTTCTAAACCCGTGCAAGCATCGATGCCACTAAAACAGTTGCCTTTGTGACTGTGCCAGCGAGAAAGGGAATTTGGAGGGACGTGACATTTTTTTTCCTGAAACGCCTCTATTCCTCTTACCTCCCCCCCCCCCACACACACACACACGTACGTCGCAATGGGGTACTTCAAATGGCTGCCAATTGTTTTGTTGTTTTTCGTGACTGTTGTGAATGCAGTAACCTCTCACATAGCGAGGGTTTTGTCCGGCTGTCAGCAACTAGTCGAAAATCGACAGCACGCATGTCTCTCTCTCATTTCCTTGCAGACGCTACGCCTGGGGAACTCACGTCTGCTTCTCCCCTCCCTCCCTCCCTCTTTTTTTTTCTCTTTGACCCATCGCTGGCCGTCATCAGTGGGCGAGCAACTCCTCTCCCCACGTTCCACACACACACACACACACACACACACCACTCACTGAACACTTGTCTGAGTGATTAAGGACACGTGGGGCAAAAACAAAATCTAAACGGTCACGCAAACACCCGATTGAGTTGTACTTTGAAGACGGAGTGAAAAAAAAGCTGCTTTAGAGCACGAGGGTCACTGGTGCGTGCTGCTCTCGATTGGCTAGCGCGTCGTAAAAGAAGTGGCTTGCTTTGGGTGGTAAGCCTAGGGAAAGCAAATGACAACGGCTCTCGGGGATGAGGAGACGTACAATGAGCTCAAGGACTGTAGGCCCAGAGACTTGGGTCCTCTGCGCACGATAACTGCTGTTGACAGCTACGTGGGCGAGAAGCAGCAGGAGGGTGCTGCCTCGTACCCTGTACTGGAGGGTCTTGGTACACTGCACTCTCGGATGGGATATGAATTCACTGGTTTGCTGCACGAATGTGAGGCCGCTGGCCACGGTGTTCAGCAGTGGAACGACGGGCGAAAAGTTATTGGATCATTTCACCACGGAACTGTGACGGGGAGCGGCTCCTTGGAGTGGCCCAACGGGGATGTGTACACAGGAGAACTCTGCGACAGTGTTCGTCACGGTCACGGTACCCTAGTCTCCGATGCCGGACGGTCAAAGTACACCGGCGGCTGGTATCATGGAGTGCGACATGGACAGGGCACCCAAACATACCCTGACGGGAGCATCTACGAGGGGGAGTGGCAGCGCAATGCACGCCACGGCAATGGCTGCATGCGGTACAGTAGTGGCGACATATATGAAGGTTCGTGGCGTGACGGCACACTGTGCGGGCACGGTGTGATGGGTTGGGTACACCGGAGCGGCTGCTTTTATCGCGAGCTGTACAAGGGGGAGTGGAAGGCGGGGTTTCCGGACGGAAGCGGTGTGTCCACGTATGTCGCCATGCCAAAGGATTGCCCTCTTGAGTCATCCCCCAGTCCGCTCGTGGTGCCGTCCAAGTACGCCGCGCCTGGCGAAGCGCTTCTGAACGTGTATGTTGGTGGGTACCGCTACGGGCAGCGCCACGGCAACGGAATTTTCTACTACGCAGACGGCAGCTGCTACGATGGTGGGTGGGCTGCTGGAGTCCGTAGCGGGCCAGGTCACTTCACCTCTGCTGTTGGAGAGGTGCAAGCGACGAATACAGCGTCGAAGCAAGACTCGGAAGCGACAGAGGTGGTACTGAACAGTGATGAATCATCACCTTCCGTTGTGCCCTCCGTGTCATCTCGCGGCTTGGGTAATCTGCTTGAGACCGAAGAAGAACTTCAGGGGACGATGCGCCTCCTGCTGCTACGTTACAACACAACACTGAAAACTCTTTTCAAGGACTACAGTCGAGGCGGGCACGTGCCCTTGCCCACAATGCGAAGCGACTGGTGGCAGAACCGATTGCCTGGCCGTGTGACGCTGACACAGTGTCTTTGCCTTCTTTACGACTGGAACATACTAGGCTCGCATTTCTCGATTGGTGCCGCCTTGCGCGCAGTGGCCGAGGTGCTGCGCGTGGAGGCTGCGACTTGGAGCGGCTCAAAGGCGGCGACCACTCTAGCGGCAACCCTGGCGGCCGTGAACGAGGCGGAGGGCACTCTCAACTACCGTCAGTTCTGCGAGTGGCTGATCCGTATTGCAGTGACGGTACACGGTGGGCCAACACGCACGACAATGAAGGCAAAGGTAAGTGCTCTGCTAGAGGCTCCGCTAATCCGTGACTCTGAGGCATCGTCACGCGCAGTGGCTACCATTTTCCTACCCAACTCTATGCAACACAAAGACATTGTGCAGAGTCACCTCAGTCTGCTGAAGCGGTGTTACGCCGAGCTCCAGAGTGTAAAAGATGGGGATCGATACGGTGTGGTGTTGCGTTCTTGTTTGACAGCCATGGAGAGGACCCTTGCGGAGTACCAGATTCGTCCAGCACGTGTAATGGAGAGGCTTGCATGGCTGAAGGGGAGGGACACGGGGTTGGGACGTGATAGCGCACCGGGCGAAAAGACCGGCTCTGAAAAGATCTCCTTGGCAGAGGAGATGGTGACTGCTTCCAAAGTGAAGAACAGGCAGGTGGAGCAACTTGACGAGGATGTGAGAACGGAGCAGTCTTTCGTCGAGTTTGTGGAGACAGTAATGACCATTGTCGAGATCGCACGTCATCGCGGGTTCACCGACGCGCATACGTTGCTGGTCAACCTTCAGCACAATCTTTTCGCTCCGTGAGCACAATCACTCACGTCGTTATATATTCGACCTCCGCATCCCCTGTTTGCTTGTTTGCCCCTTCATGCGCTGGTGGCTCCAATAGCGGGAAGGTACGTGTGTCTGGGTACCTATGCAGCAACCAATGATGTATCCTTAGACTTTGTCGGATTTTTGCCGACTGCAATTTTGTGTATGTACAGTCAAACCCTCACTTTTTCCTCTTGGCACTCGACAATGAGAGACACACACCCATTGGCTCATCCCCCTCCCCTCCCCCCCACCGAGTGCGGGCCGCCTACAGGCAGCGTTTGAAGTGAGACTCACGAAGACTCCCCCATGCGCCGTTTTCGACAATGTCTTGAGGACACCTTCACGGAAGAAGTGCAAAGGTGTGTGCACGTGGAGGCTCCACGCTTTTTTTTTTTTGAGGGGGGGGTCACGGTGGGTGCATATAGAGGAAGGAATGTCCTATCGAAGTTTCTGCTCTGTCTCGATCAATGTACTGCATTACTGTAATCTGATCGTTCTTTCCCTTTGCTACTGCTGCCTCTCTCGGCCCGACGCGCATGGGCACTGGCCACGTGCTGCCGCGCCGATAATCACACCCCTCACCAGATCCTTGCCGCCAACACTTGCAACTTTTTCTTTTTCCAGATAACGATACACAAAGGTACCCACGGGCTGTCTGGCATACTACTTGGTGCTATTTTTACTTGCATCATGGGCCTCGACATTCAGCTCTTCCGAGATCCCGAGACGGCGAATGTGGTGCGCGAGTCAGAACGCCGCCGCTACGCCAAGCCCGAGATCGTTGATGAGATCATCGAAATTGACCAGCGATGGCGCCGCACACAGTTTCTAACTGAAGCCAGCAAGAAGATGATCAACACGTGCAGCAAGGCTGTCGGTGCGAAGAAAAAGGCTAAGGAGGCGGACGGTGACGTCTCTGAGGTGCCAGTGGATGTCATGAGCGCTGCTCAGGAAGGCACATTGAGCGCGGAGAAGCTAGAAAAGCTGTGCATTCTCCAGCTGAAGGAGCTCTCCAAGTCACTGACGACGCAGGTGGAGCGACTTGCAAAGGTGGCCGCGGAGCAGGAGGCGGAGCGGGACCGCATGGTGATGAGTGTTGGTAATATTTTACACGAATCAGTACCGGTCTCGAACGACGAGGACACAGGGAATGTGGTTGTGCGCACATACGGTGACGTGACACGCCGCACGAAGTTGACGCATGTCGACTGCATGGAACGTCTGGGTCTTCTGGACACCTCGAAGACGGTGACCGGGATGGCGGGCGCCCGTGCCTTTGTTCTGCGCGGCGGCCTTGTGCAGCTGCAGTTCGCCCTCATCTCCTATGCACTCAACTTCCTCATCTCTCGCGGCTACGAGCCATTCTACCCACCCTTTTTCCTCAACAAGGAGTACATGGGTGCAGTGGCGCAGCTTTCTGACTTCGATGAGTCTCTCTACAAGGTGTCTGGTGACGGAGATGAAAAGTATCTCATTGCGACAAGCGAGGCACCCATCGCTGCCTACCACACCAACAAATGGTTCACAGAGATAAAGCAACCGATCAAGTACGCGGGTGTCTCGTCATGTTTTCGCAAGGAGGCCGGCGCGCACGGCCGGGACACGCTTGGTATCTTTCGTGTTCACCAGTTCGACAAACTTGAGCAATTTGTCGTGTGCTCCCCTCGCGAAGAGCAGTCGTGGAAGATGCTGGAGGAGATGATCAAGACCTCGCAGGACTTCAACGAGAGCCTTGGTCTGCCTTACCGCGTCATCAACATCTGCTCTGGAGCCCTCAACAATGCCGCTGCCATGAAGTACGATTTAGAGGCCTGGTTCCCAGGCTCTGGTGCGTTTCGCGAGTTGGTCTCGTGTTCAAACTGCACGGACTACCAGGCTCGCGGGGTGAACTGCCGCTTTGGCCCGAACACGAAGGGTACTGCGGCGAACAACACGAAAGAGTACTGCCACATGCTGAATGGCACTCTCTGCGCTGTCACTCGGACGATGTGCTGCATCTGCGAAAACTACCAGACTGATGAAGGCATCGAGATCCCTGAGGTGCTGCGCCCCTTCATGATGGGAATGGAGATGCTCAAGTTCCCCACAGAAACTACTGCGACTGAGCAAGCGTAAAGGGGCCACGTGGAGAATGGCATCCGCGCAACATTGTAGACAATCCACAGCTCCCGACGTGCGGGCGTGGGGGGCTCGTTTTCTCCCCCCCCATAGCTCTCTCTTCCTCGTGGGACTGATGCGCAAGCAAAAGCATGATTGCCACCACGTCACCACCAAAACCACACGGCATAATCCTCACGCGCGTCTGATGCCCCTTCCCTTCTCCCACCCTCTCCCCCCCCCCTCCCAGCACTTCTGGTCTTTGTTACCAAAAAGGGAAAATGTGTCGCCGACGGGGCCACCGCACTCAGATAACTCCCGCGGACTGGATCTCGCTTCGCCTTCTTTTTGAATCCACGCAAGACCCACCAAGTGCTCCTTGAGCGTCAACTAAGGTTTCTGTAGCCGCGGTTCGCTTGAGCACCAGTGAATGTGTAACGTGCCTCAGGTCATAGAGCAGGGATGAGACATGTTCACAGGGGCCCAAAACTCATCAGGAAAAACGGCAGTATGGGAAAGGATGATCTTGCGAAGAGAGAATCGAGGGGACGTGAGGAAACATGGTTCAACACGACGTCGCCAAAGAGCATAAAGCTGCAATCAACCCATCTCAATTATTTTTCTTTGTCTTCACCCTGGGCACCCCACCCCCCCCCCTATACACGGGACGCTGTACGTTGGCACACAACACGCGAAGTTAACCTAATCATTTAAACGGCGGGACACTCTTTTTAAATGCGAGCGAATGCGTGCACGATCCCTGCTTCTTGATATACATTGCACAGAGTTGGCATTCTTCTCCATCCTCCCCCCGTTCCGTTTTTTTTTTCTTCACGTTGTGGGCATTGTACGTCAGCCGCGTTTGTTTTGTCCATCTGAGAAGAAAGCAACACGAGCGATATCAAAATATATATCAGTTGGATCTCAGCCGACGTTTGCGGATTTTCTGCACATGTACGGCAGCGAAAACAATCCGGCAATGCAATACACAGGTCCCGTCGCCTATCCAGCTGTTGGAATGAGTTGTTTCTGTGGTCGATAGGAAGATATCCACTCATAGCCGTTCCGTGCATTTTGTGGGCAGACCGATGGAGGCGGGGAGGGGGGGGGGGCGACGAAGACCACACATGGCAGCGTGTGTGACTAGCCCCGCCTTCCAGGACTTCCCTGTGAGAAGGTTCGACAAAGAGCTACATAATGAAAAAGGGGATGTGAAGGTGACGGGGAGCCGCAAAGGTGTCTTCCCTCTCCATTTGTCACTGTTCGGACGCAACTTTACGTGTCTCGTGTCGCGTGGCCTCCGTGTCAGCAGCGGCAAACCCTTGCGTGACCATGCGCGTTTGTAGATGGGTAGGGGCTACTTTGTACGATCTCTACAGTGGCCGCGATCTTCTCCTATTTTTGTCCAACCTCTTTCCCTCCCTTTTGGTGCTCTCTCTCTCTGTCTGTTCGGTGAAGTTGTTTTGGGGGGATTGTAAAGCGCAGACGCATTCGGAAGATTGCCCTCTGCCACTCCTCACGTACGAGGCGGCTAGTACCTTCCCTGGTCCCCACACACGAGGGGGGGGCTCCATCACCGAAAGGAGAATCCCACCGAGTTGGGCGAGGCTTCGCTTTCGCCTCCGTGGATTTGTGCAAGTCAACTCGCTTCTTCAAATGGGAGGGGAACCGGATGACCCAACCGAAGACGTGACTGATGATGAATTCGCACCGCGCAAGCGAGCGCGCCCTGAGCATGTACTTCCCTCAATACAGAAACGATTTGTGGAACTGGCACACAACATCGTCGGTGAGTCGTTTCTCACCGTAGAGGCATTTTTCCATAGATATCAGCGAGTAC
The DNA here is from genome assembly GCF_017918235.1 of Porcisia hertigi. Taxonomy (NCBI): domain Eukaryota; phylum Euglenozoa; class Kinetoplastea; order Trypanosomatida; family Trypanosomatidae; genus Porcisia; species Porcisia hertigi. The sequence continues at coordinate 60,508 of NC_090570.1, forward strand.
TCAAAGTTGGTGAGGGCACCTTCGGTGAAGTGTTTGTTCTCCACGACACCGTCGCCAACACGTACATCACCATGAAGCGCATGCACACACTGCTCAGCCTGCGGCGCCGCACTCTAGGCATTCACCGCTGTACTTTTAGGGAAGTGGAACTGCTTGCGGCGCTGCGGCATCCAAATATTGTACAGGTGCTTGACTATCATGTCCTCTCCGATGGGAGCTTCGTGATGCTAATGCCGGTTATCGCCCACGACCTCGCATCTCTCCTGCGTCAGTGGCCTGCAACTCCACGAAGCAGCGGCCATGGTGCAGCGCCGGCCTCGCCGCGTTCGCGCATGCCGCTGCACATCGTCAAGTGTATTTTTCGCCAAATAATCGCCGGGATCGCATACCTCCACAAACACAAAATCCTTCACCGCGACCTCAAGCCAAGCAACGTCATGGTCGATCACACCGGTGTGGTGAAGCTGATCGACTTTGGGTGGTCGCGGTTCTGCGCCGCGGCAGGGGCTATGACGGGTCCGCCTTGCATCACGGCCTTTCGCCCGCCGGAGGTTTTGGTGGGGGCACATCACAACTACGGGTTCAGCCTTGATATCTGGAGCTGTGGGTGCATGCTGTTCGAAATGTTAACGGGTGGTACACCGTTCGCAAAGAGTCGCAACGAGGCGGAGTGTCTTGCTAACATCGTTGACTGGCTTGGCTCTCCGCCTAGTTCAAGCAAGGTATACAACCGATCCGAAAACCATTTCCCTTTCCCTATGGCCCCTCGTCGTTCAGACACATTTGCTCAGCGATGCATCACCTACGGCATCAAACCACCAGAATCCGTGTTTCTGCGGCGGATGCTGTGTCTGGAACCGGGCGAGCGCGCAACTGCAGAAGCGCTTCTTAGTGACGCCTGGTTCACGACGGCACCGACTATGTGTGTGCCTAGCGCCATTCCGCTTCCCGCACACAACATGTTTCGGCTTGTAGAGCTCAAACGCAAGGAGCTCCAGAACTGACGGTGCACGCATGCGTGCACTAACAAGCACTCTGGCCAGTGTTGCTCAAGAGCAACTTGTCTTCAGTTGGGGGGGCGGATGGCGGATGGCGGCTGCGTTACTCGATTGCTGGAAGTCAACTGTGAAGAAAGAAGAAGTACAAGCCAAGGTATTCGAGACCCGTCTGCACAGCGAGTTGGCCCGCAGAAGTACTCAATCCCTGCATCTGCGCCCTTTTTTTTGCGCAAGAAGGGGAGCGTGAGGTGAAGCGTGGCTTGCATGGGTACTCTTGATTTCTCATGGCGACGAGGCAGATGCCAATCCTCAAGACTCTGGACGCACGGGGCAGCTCTTTCGAGGTGGTTCAGAATAAAGGCCTTCTTTATATGTTCCCAATCCCTTGTGATGTTTCTGTGGTCTACACTTGACTGATCTGACGCTCTCATTGGAGGTCACTCGCCTCTTTTTCTTTCTCTCTCGCTGTGGCCTTTTTTTTGGGGGGGGGAGAGCAGAAACACACACACACACACACACACTGAACGCTCTGGGCACCCCCGTGTTGTTTTCTTTTGATTCTCTTGCTTATCGAAACCTACGATAACCGCTGGACCGTGTGCTGCATCATCTTGGCTGCCTGTTTCCCTTATTTGCTACAACCAAATTGGATCACTCTCAGCACCTTGGCGATATCACGGCAGCACGCCTACGAAAAAAATATATTTATTATTTTTTTCAAGGAAGTGGGGGACAGTCATCGCTGACATGCCAGGTGTCGTGCATTAATCACACTCACGCACGTATATATAAATATATATATATACATTGGAGCCTTCACCGCTCGTTGAACGAAACTCTTGCGTGCGTATTTCACTTCTGCGGTGCTGTGCCCATCCCTGCTGTGGCCACAGAGGATCAAGAGCGTGAGCGTGGAAGTGGGTACAACTCGATACAACGCCTGCTATTGTCTGGCTCATTGTTGGGCTCCTTCATCCTCCACTGCAGCTGGTGGCATGGCCTGACACACCGCTATCAATACCTCGCAACCCCCTCCCTTCACGACTCACTGCTCAGTCATGCTCAACGATGCGTACAGCGGGAGACGTGAGCACTACGTCGATCTCTTTGCAGACGAGGAGGCGCGAGTGGGTCAATACAAGCAAAAGATGCATTGCTTTCTTACATTGGAGGAAGTGATCGAGCGTCTGTGCGAACAGCCTAGTATTCACGAACGTGTCGTGTCTATTGAGGAGTTCGAGGAACCCATCGGTCCCCTCAGTATATTGAACGTCCTCGCAAAGTCGCATTATTTTGTTGTGCTCCAGACGGCATCGTACTGGTGGTCTCTCGAGAGGCGCAAGGATGTCATCGTGGTGCAGCGCTCGCAGAACTTCAGCAGTGTTCATAGCAGGTGCAAGGGTGCATACCGCAACTATCGCTGGCTTATTGAGTCGGCACCAACTGCACGACGGTCTGCACAGTGCCGCGGTGGACCGACACTCTCTGAGATCTTTAGCGCCATGCTGCGGGAGCACATTTTTGACCCCAAAGGCTATGCCTCCTCATCCTGGGAGTTCTCCGACTACATTTTCAATATTTGTCTCCACGGTCGAAGCGCCCCTCTTGCGTACGATGTAGGAAGCTGAACCACACGATCAACGCACTGGAACAACATGAAAGGCGTGCATTGTCAGCAATACGGAACAATACACATTGCACACCTACGCACCCGAGCATGAGAGTGCAAATCTATCCGGGGGAGGGGGGGTGGCTGAACCCCCCTCGAACCGGTGCCGCACCCCCAACTTTCTTTCTTTTCCTGTGTGAACTTTCTTTTTGTTTGTTTTTCCTCGGCGCGCTATATAACACCTTACGTCAATATCTGATTGGTGGTGGTGGTGCTGGTACTGCTGTAGCTGAACGATCCCAAAACACTTGTGTACCCCTGGTGCTCAATGGAACTTCTCATTTGCGGCTCACACTCTTCCCTCTCTTCTCCCCCTGCCGCAGCGTTCTGAGAGTGGCCGGTGTGCATTGTCGGACTGTGTGGATAAAAGAAAAGAATTAAAGCTCCCCATCCACTGCGATGTCGCGAAGAGTTCAATAAAACATTAATCCCCCCTTTTTCCCCTATGTCTGTCGTGTGCTGTTTTTTCTGGGTATGTATGTGCGTGTCCGTGTGTCCGTGTGAGTGTCTGTCTATCCTTCCCCCTTTCCCTACGCGTATGTGATCAGCTGATGTGAACTCGTGTGTGTCCATGCACGATGTGTTGCGACAGCAACCACGGTTTGCATTGCGTACGTGTCACACACGCTTGCCCCCACGCACACTCCCATGTGCTGGACGATGTGCATACCCGACGACACCGCTGCAAGCGCGCATGGGTTTCAATCTGCTGATCCATAGGTGTATCAGCAGTGACTTTATCACCATTGTTTTTTTTTTTTGCACTCGCCCTTCCCTCCTCGATAGGTGTGTGTATATTAGTAGAGAGGTGCGCTTCTCTTGTCTTTGCCCAATAACAAAGGCCGGCTCTGGGAAAAGTGCCCACCCACCCACCCCTCCCCCCTCCTCCCCTCTCTTCCACCCACTCCCTGCTCTTGATTGATGGACACGTCTAGGACAGACATGTGCATATTCCTCTATGTATGACCATGTACGCTTTGCCGCTTTTGTGAGTGTGAAGCGCTGTGTGGTTGGGGCTGAGTGAGTAACCGCCTCCACCGTAAAAACCTCTCGTCCATTGTCTCCCCTCCTTTGCATTTTTGCAGCTCCCTCCTCTCTCGTTTTGTTGAGCATGGCATCAGCACCAATGTATTCTTCAACGCTTCAGGTGCGGACCCAGTATCTGCCTAACTGCCACCTTCTCCACCTCGCTGCGTCATCAGGGAGCTGCAGAGCACCAAAGAGTGCGCGCGCACGTGTAACTCTGAAGACACGCTCAAGACACACTGTAAAACCTAGTCGAATGTGTACGCTGGGCGCAACCCCAATTTTGGAAAAGAAGGCTTTGAAGCGCCGTGAACACATAAATGGTTGGTTGAATAGGCTCCGTACGCGCAGGGGTGTTCAGTGACGCTCCTCCATACCGTGCGGTGAATAATCACTCTACGCGAAAACTTAAAGAATGTCCCTCCGGACAATCCAGGCCTACCCCCCCCCTCCTCTCGTGCTCAACCCCCGTCTATACCCTACGTGTTGCCGTATTTTACTGCGTCTCGTTCTCGCGTCACATCGACCGTTTGGTCTGCCGATTATGTCACATATTGCTTTTTGGCGTACTTGCTGGTCTCGCCACCCTCTGCCCCACATCAAGTGGCCTGACCAGAGAAGGAACGTCCACTACGAACACCCCGCCTATCCGCACCACATAGACTTTGGAGCCCACAGACCCATAAACGTACACAGGCATACACTACAGCGTTCTTTTTTTGCAGCGAAGTCGGCGTACCTGCTTCTTCCTTGCATCTCTTCTCCCCCCCCTCCCCCTCAACTGTTATTCGTGCGGCGCCACTTGCCACGCTGTGTCTAGCGCATATCATGTCGCTTCTTCCGCGAGTCGTGCAGGTCATGCAGGAGGTGGCCCCACTCAGCCTCGCAGACCACTCGTGGGATAACGTTGGAGTTCTTCTAGAGTCCCCAGAGCCAAACAAAAACAACGCCCTGATGCTCACCATCGATCTAACCCCGGAGGTCATGGAGGAATGCCTGCAAAAAAAAGTCGAGGTGATTATCGCATACCACCCGCCGCTCTTCCGCCCTGTGAAGCGCTTGACACTGCAGGATCCGAAGCAACGCATTATCCTACAGGCGGCTTCAGCAGGGATGTCGATCTACGCACCACACACGGCGCTTGACGCTGCAGAGGGTGGCATCAACGATTGGCTTGCTTCCTTGGTTTCGGGCGATGGGGCCTATACCGCCAGCCCTATTCAGTCCACCTCGTCGTACGCACCGAAGGCCAGGGAAGCAACAGAGGCAACTGGGATGGGTCGCCTTGTCACGTTAGAGAAGGAAGTGGAGTTCCATTCAATGGTGGCGTCTCTAAAGAAGCAGCTGGGTGTGCCCACCGTGCGTGTGGCACTTCCAGACTCATGGGAGCCGTCACACAAAGTATCTTCTGTAGCCCTGTGTGCTGGCAGTGGTTCCGGTGTATTTAGGCTTTTGAGCCGCCCAGCGCACGTGCTGCTCTCAGGTGAGATGGGACACCACGAGGTACTGGCCGCCACAGCCGCTGGGCAAGCGGTCATTCTATGCGAGCACACAAACACCGAACGCGGGTTTCTCAAGGCGGTGTTGCAACCAAAACTGCAAGCAGCACTGGAGGGAACTACAGTGCTGGTCTCCGCGAAGGACCGCGACCCACTCGTCGTCTGGTGATTGAATCCATCAACACTCTCACTCCATTAACGCCATCCTCTGCTAGGCGCTGCTCTGCATTGCACGCGTCTACATTTATATGATTAGATATAATATTTTCACGTCCCCCTCCACCCAGCCACCCTTCCACCGCGTCTTCGGAACGTGTGCTCGTCCCGCTTTTGAGTGAAGGGAGCCAGTCGATATTTCATGAGATCCGCGCGAAAAAAAAAACGGTATACGTTGGAGGGAGTAGGGGCAAGCGTGTGCCTAAGTGCTGCCTTTTCGTTTTTTTTTATGTTCACATTTGAGGTGGCGGGTGGGGTGGTGTGCAGTAGACTCGCGTTCGTGCAGCTGCTACTCCATGCGAGCATGGAGTGCGGAGAGGTGCTATCACGAAGAGATGGGAAGGGATAAAAGCAACCACAGTGAAAAGATTTCAAGATGAAGTGCACCCGTCTCGATTCCTGCAACGAGGCAGTCTGTGTGGTTGTGCCGACCACCCAACGAGTCAAGCGCGCGACCGTATCCTCCGGCCCCCTGCCTATTGTGCAGAAAGTGCGCAAGTCGTAGGTCTCACGACACAGTCACTGTCTGCCTACGGGGACCACTTCTCTTCACCGATGTGTGTTGTCACCACCGCTACCACCACGCACGTCTTCTCGATGCTCTGCATGTACTCACGTCTGCTGACTGGCTGCTGCTTCTCCCCCTCGTTGTCACTCGGTTGGACACCTTGTCTTTTTTTCTCGGGCGTGGGGATGATGTGAGCGCAACCGGGCTCTTTTTTTTTTTTGTCTTCCTCCACGAACACCTACACCCACTCGCGCCTACTGCCATTCTCCTATATCCTTTACTACGTGTGTACATCACAAATTCGATCTTCGGCTCTGATCCTCCTCATTGCCGGCATTCTGTGTGCTTTGTTCCGACAAACTCGTACCACTCTCTCCTCTTCACCTGGGAACTCTGGCCCACATCCTCTCCCACTACCCTCCTCGAGGGGACGCGCCGGTAAACACCTGCAAATAAATTTGCACAGCGACACACACGAGAACTCAACAAAGTCAAATGATGAACACGTCGATTCTTGTCCAGGACGTAGAGGAGATCCAAAGTGCCGTGGATCAATGGTATCTCCAGTCCTCATCTGCGCTGCAGGCGAAACATGCCACGTTTATGGCAGATCTGCGGCAACTGCGGGATCTTCTCGGCGCTGACCCGGGCGTCGCAGCTCCCAACGCTCACACAGATGCGATGATCACCCCACCTCGTCACATGTATCTATCTGACCACAACAATAGCGGCTCTCCAGCGATGGCGTCGCCACCCATCAGCAGCGACCAGCTCAGTTACGATCATTTGCTAGACGATCTGATGAGCAGAGGAGCACCGATGCAGCAGCCCAACCGCGAGGAAGAGGCAAACTGGCGCCAGCGACCGACTGCAGATTCGATGAGGACTCCATCCACGCCACCGGAAGAATGCAGCGGCCCTTATCAGGTGCTTGTGGAATTCAAGCGGAAGCGGACGCTTCAGTACGAGTCACCCTGCTATGTATCCCCGGGTGAGCATGTCGTAGTTGGTGGTGACAGGGGAGAAGATATTGGCCTTGTCAGGCGCACGTGGGTGGAGACAGAAGCACAGCAGCCTAGTGAAAACCGTGACAAGGGCGTAGGCAAGGTTCTGCGCGTCGCGAGCACGCTGGAGGTGACGCAGCTGCAAAGTTTGCAGACAGACCTCGAGACACGCGCGGTAGAGGTGGCGCAGGAGAAGGTGCAGGAAAGTGGACTGCCCATGCGCATTGTAGACGCCGAGTATCAATTTGATCGACGCAAGCTCACTTTTTATTATCAGTCCATGCATCGGCTTGACTTCCGTACGTTGGTGCGGGACTTGTACAAAACCTTCCGAGCCCGTATCTGGATGGAGCCGGACACGTCATCTTGACGTGGCAATGTGCAGGGCACTCACCTGCTGTGAGCTCCCCCACACCATCCCCACCATATAAAGGGCATCACAATGATTGAACCACCCGGTGCTGCTGTCCCGGGGGGGGGGTATCTGTAGAGGCGAGACAAGGGGAGACAAAAAAAAAGAGGGGTGAGACGCCGGTCAGCGACTCGAAAAGCGCGTTGCCCTCTTTAAAGTGGCGGCGAAAGGCTACTGCCTGAATGAACACGATGAAGGGTGTTTATAATCACGTTAGACCATGAAAGCTGCACGACACCGAGTGTACGACTGCGAGTGTCCGTTTCCCTTTGTTAGATGCAATGCGTGCATGTATATGTGTCTGTGCGTATGTGTGTGTGTGTGTGTGTGTGGCGGACGAAGGTTATAAACGTAAAGGCACGCATAGAGTGTAGAGAAAAACTTCCGCGGCAAAGAGAGGACTGCTACAGTGCTGGGCAATTTAAGGCCGCCCTCATGGGCCTCCCCCCCCCCCCCCCCCCCACTGTGCACGCTCAGCTTCTCATCTAGCTGCCAACGAGGTGTCCTACGCGTTGGTTAACGCGATGAAACAGAGGGGTGCGCATTGAACGGAGGTGGGGTGGGTAGGGGCTTCTCTCTCCCCCTCCCCCCTCATTTCACAGTGCTCACTAAAACGATTTCCCTACTGAATGCTCTCCACACTCTCTTGCACTGCCTCTTCTCCTCTCCCCCCCCCCCCATCCCCTCCCTCCCTTCCCCTCTTTGGTAGCGCAGAGAGCTGCTCAAATAGGAGAGACAGGGGACGGAAAAATGGACTTGGATGACATTAATGACCTGCGCGGCGGTGGTCGGAGCCGAGGTCACTACAGCTCCTGTTTATCGCCGCAGTACTCTCGAAGGTGGAACGATGCATATCAGAGCGTATATGACCCTACCCCAATAAGACGATACTTCAACGCTACTCCTCCCCCGTCACAGCAACCACCGCGTCGAAGCGTTCCACCGCCACCGCCCCGACCACTGCGCTTAGGCTCCGAGAACAGGAAGCTCCAGCACAAGCAGCACTCGAAGCGACGTCACACCCGTCAAAAATCGACCAGGTTCACCTCTAAAACTTCGGCCAGTACGGAGACGAGTCGTAGTTCATCGACCTCAAGCGCTGACAGCTCTACAAACACCACAACCGCCTCGCTCGACTCATCCGGTAGCACGTTCAGCACGAACGGGTCGAGCGACTATCGCGATTCTGACGGCACGTCTACAACCAGCACAAGCGGCAGCAGCACCAGCAGCACCGGCAGCGGCACTTCCTCTAGTGAGAAATGTGTTGCAAAGCGCAAGAAAGTGCAACCACACGCCAATGAGTTCTCTCGCGTTGCTGCAAGGCCGAGTACAGCGGCACAGGACGAAAAGATCGCAGCAGCAGCAGCCTGCAAAGCCATTCTCGACAAGGAGTTGGAGCTGAAGGAGAAGGAGATCCGACTGATCCGGCAGAAGCGTAACTTCGCGGCGGAGGTTCAACGTCGATCCTCCATGCTGCACCGTTTTGGGTCCGAAGACGACGCGATACGGCAAATGCAGCGGCTTGTCGACATCGAGGACACGACACCTGCCCTTGAGGAGTATCTAAGGCGCACAACTAAGGCTCTGCCTGCGAGCGGCACCCCGACAGACGCGGGCGCACTAGCATTTCTTCGCTCCTACGAGGGGGGTTTCCCGGGAGACGGTGTGGTCCAGCTGCTCAATCGGATCGCAGCACCGCCATCGATCTCCTCTGCTGCTGCTGCTGCGCTCGCACAAAACGGGGACCCCGTTGTTGTTGAAGAGCCGGTGGCCCCTAAAAGGGCGTCAAGTGAATCACCGGGAAGAGAACCTTCGGTGGTCTCGGCGCCGACCATGACTGAAGGAATGGAACCGCACCGGATGAACCCCGAGGTCGAGGCGTCGCGGGAGCGCAGTCTTCCTGTGGAAGGCCACTCTCTTCACGCACCTCTGCCGACGCCGGCCCGCTGTGCAAGCACGCACGCTCTGTCAGGCAAAGAAACGGCGCCGGCCTTGGCCGCCATCTACTATCCCACAACAGATCGGTCAGCCGCTACTGGAACATCGGTGGAAAGTGCCTCAGCAGCTGTAAAGGACAAGAGCGTTGAGGAGCACAGCACCCTGGTCGCGCCCGCCGCCGAGAAAACAGAGGAGGCCGCGGAGTCGGCGACCAGAAATGGCGTGAAGGGTGGTCACGTCACATCGAAGACGCGAGGTCGCCACAGTCGCTCACGCACTTTCTTACACAAATCCGAGGCTGAGAACAAGGCTGCTCCAACTTCCACTGGACACAGTCAGCCAGAGCAACAGCAGCAGCTGCAGCTGCTACCGCCACCACCTAGCCCCGCCTCTCACGATGTTGCCGAACAGCAATTTATCTCTGTTGATCCTTTGCAGCGGTACAGCCAGGGTCGATCTACGCAGCAGCCGTGGGCGATGGCACACCTGCCCTACCACACGCCCTCGGAGGCATTGACGCAGAAAGGGAAGAGTGGCCCCTCAGAGATTTGGTACGCCTCCAACAGTCCTGTGCCGCTTTCCCACCGTGAGTTCAAGAGCCTGCTCTGCTCGGAGTATGTATCGACGCAGGCAGTGCCCTTGATGGGGGGAAAAGATGCAGACGCTACCCGCGCCGGTGGTGTTGTGAACCAACAAGTCTCGGCGGCACCACCGGGGTCGAAATCGGGCCGCGATGCACACGAGCCCTTCAGTGGTGGCGCAGCTAAGTCTGCAACTTCACTCAAAGCGACTCGTGCTCAACGGGGTGCGCAACCTCTATCGAAGGGCATCGGAGATTTAAACGAGGTCGTTAGGTCCTCCGCTACCGAGGAATCAGCACAAGGCCAAGGTGACTCTTCGGACCGCCGCCTGATCGCGCTCTCACCGCCCCCTCCAGTCTCTCTAGGAGGCGATGAGGGAGAGCCGGTGGTGGAGTTCCCGCCACCACCGCACATGATGGCAGGCGACATGCCGCCCCCAGGTGATGTGGGAAGCGAAGGTGAGGATAGTTGTTGTGGGTGTGGATGCGAAAGGTACAGCTGCTGCAAATGCTGGTCCGCCATGTTCAGGTGCCTCTTCCCGTGCTGTAGCGGTGAATCGAGGGCAAAAGTCGCACACCCGGCCGAGCCAAATCCTCCGCTGACTTTCCAGAGGCCCAGCTAGCGGCTGTTTTGCCGATGCAGCCCCCTCACCAGCTGAGACACTGTCGCCAACTACGAACACACAGCCGTAAAAAGAACAGCAGCTGCAGCCTGTGGTGCCGACAGCAACAGGATCAAAACTACAACCAAAGCGGTCGCTACCTACCGCGGGCGCATCACATTCCCCTCAAACCGCGCTTTCGTCGTCTTCTTCACCTTCCAGCACATCCTAGCCCCAACCACGAGACAGGGCTGCTGAGTATGCCTCAGCCACATCACCTCCTCCCTCTCGGACCTTGCTGTGCCAGTACGCGGAGTACGATGCGGGTCAATGAGGGTAAGTCCGTGAGGAGTCCCATGCACATTCGTTGCGCCCGAAGAAACGTTGAGAGGAGGCCTGGGGCCCAGTGAGTCTGTGTGGATGCCGGTCGATGCTGACCTCTCCACACTGAAAGGACAGACAGCAGCAAAGAGTAGGCCCGGGGGTGGGGGATAACGTTCCCTCCCTTGCATGCCGCATACGTCCCCTCCCCCTCCCTCCCTCCCTCCCTCCCTCGCTGCTCGCTCCCCCTTCGTCGAAATCACCTCTTCCATCCCATTCCCCTCTAATCCCTTTGTATATTTTACCTGTATCGTTGTTTGTGCTGTTTTTATTTCTTAGGCCTATTCGGCTGACAATAGAAGAAACGAAAGATTTCGAGTGTGCTCTAGCGTTATCGAGGCTCTGTGTTTGCGTATCTGTGTGTGAGTGAGGGGGTGGAGAGGATGGGGAGAGGGGGGTGGGAGAGATGGAAACATGTTTGCGCACAACTATTCTCATGTGTTGTCTTTTGATGTACTCCCTCCATAAGTCTCTGTCTTGGTGACATCTCAGTCAGAGATTTTATTCAATGAGGAATGCACGCGGGCGGCCATCTCACTTTGCGTTCTCTCATATTACGGGGAGGGGCTACTCGAGCAGGGAAGTCTTTCTCGCCACACAAAAAAATGGCAGCACTGCGTATCTGCGCGTGCGCTGTGTCCGCATTTTCGTAGTTGGCTCCGGTGGTCATGCATGAACGCGCACCCGGTGGCGTGATGTGTATGCATGTGTCTGTGCGTCTGTGTCTAGGTGTGGATGATGAGGATGAGCATACAAGCTCAGCGTTTATTTTTTGCTGGGTCAATTTATGGGTGAATGAAGGTGGACGACCAGCCCGGCCTCATGTCGTTTTGTGTTGCCCCTCTTCGCTAAAAAAAAAAGAGGGCTGCGGGGGAAAAGCGAATTATTTGTCTTAGATTTTAGATTTACACGCATTAGATGTTGGGGGGTCCCTCACTTTCAGCTCCTCCTCTCTGGCACATGTGCTCGCTTGCTTGTGTCGCATTTCCTGTATCTCGCTTATCTTACAGTGCCTCGATCTTTTCCGCTTGCTCCCCGCACCCGCTCTGTGTCCCTCACGTGATTCTGATTGCGTCACATCCTTGTAGGTGCAGCGGGCGCTGCGCGAGGCGAACATTCCCGCTAGTCCCCCTTCCTGCTGCCCCTTCTTCTCCTCTGCGGCTCCTGGATCCGGTGATGTGTATCGCAGCACGCCGAGGAAAGGCATGAATGTGTCTTATTTTGTCATCCAGAACCCCCCCCCCCGCCGCCGCCGCCTCCTCCTCCCTCACCCCCCCCATGTATATATATATATCCCTTACACCCTCTGTGTGGCGACATACCGCGATGCCTCAATGTCCACCTTGGCGCCTCGGAGCGCACACCTCCTCGACTCATTATGACGCAGCAGCCCCCTTCCCCTCTCCTCACGACTCTCCGTCTCCTTTTCAACTGCCTCCTTCCCCCTTTCCCCCCCCCCCACTGATTGCACACCTCCCGACCACCAAGGCGGGGGACTCTACGCTTCATCCATCGTGACTTGAATTATTCCTCGTGTGTTTGGTTCGCCCCCACCCCCACCCCCCACCCCCTCTCCCCGTCACATACCCCTCTGGAGAGCATCAAGGCACTTGCACACACAAGCGGGCTCCGTCTGCGTGGCAGCGGTCCTGTGGTGCCAACCCCTTTCACGGATCCTCGCTTTCTCCGTTTTTTTTGCTTTTTTTTGGAAAGGGGCGAGTCCTTTCGTTATTTGTGTCTACCAACCCCTTTCTATTAGCGTCGCACCATGGGGGACGCGGCCCCTACTAGGCAAGACCGTCGCATCTTCAAGGTGCTGAGCGCCCACTGCGATGCTCCTCGTGTCCTTTTCTCCACCGAGGACCCGCTCGTCCTCGCGCGCCGAGGCAAGCGGCACAACGTCCTCCTGTTTTGCACAAAATACTATACGTATATGATCAAGGGTACAGACTTCAAACTGTATGCAGTATGGGCGAATCGGCAATTGTCCATCTTGGCGCAGTCAGACAGGGTCACCCTCACATCACTCGACCCGCGCGCCATCAAGACAACGCCTAAGTCGTACAAGGAGACAACAGACGCTGCTGTCAATGAGTTCAGTACAGTGACACTGGCGGCAGAATCGGCGCTGAAGGCGATGGAGGTGGAGGAGCGTATTAGGTATCTCGTTGAGAATGCGCGGCGCACGGCTGCACTGCTCGAGCAGCAGGAGCGTGGCATCGCGCTCGACGAAAGTCGTCGTTCTGGTGGTAACGGTGAGGATGCCCACTCCGGCGGCTCCTCTGATAGCGAAGACGGTAATGACGGCGGCACATCCGTGCCGCTAACACTCGCCTCAGGAGCCGCCCGTGCAGCGGCGCAGCAGGGAGACGGCGCTCGCAAAAAGAAGGGCTCTGAGGGAATGCTGAACATCTCCCCGTCACGCTACATTGCCATCACCTCCCTCGTGGATGGCGAGTTCGCGGACTACACGACGCTCAAGAATGCGTACATGCGGCATGAGGAGGAGGATCTGCTGCGCGACCTGGGCATCTTCATCAAAGAAAACGAAGTTCAGGTGGAGGCGCTCTGCGAGCACCACTACCCAGCCCTCATCCACGCCGCTCAGCAGTGTGTTGACATCTCTGAACGGGACGCTGAGCTCGTAGGAGAGGAGCTTAGTGGTGCCACAACCCTTGTGCGCGCCGCTGTCGTGAACCTGAAAAAGGTTACCTCTAACCTCCTCCTGTCACGCAGCACTCGCGACAACCTGCAGCAAGTGCGCGCCCTGTTATGCAAAGCGGTTGCCGTCGCCGAGTATCTCGAGACCGCGGAGTTGCAGACGCAGCGCCAGCAGCTTGTGGGGGCTGTGGCCACGCTACGCGAGCTGATTCGTCTCGCGGCGCCACTTAGCGAGTATGCCATTGGTGAGTACGTGTTGCAAGTTCGGATACCGAAACTGACGCAGGATGTCTTCACCTACGCCGTGCAACATCTAAACAACTGGCTGCGTATCCTGCGAGACAAGGCGTACCCCATCGGGAAGGCCGCGATGGAGTGGCAGGGCACCGTGGCTGCAGGAAAGCGTTCCTCGCGCTTGGTCATGGCCGACGTGGGCGAGCAATGGTGGCTGAGCGAAGAGTTTGTACCAGCGCAACTGGTGCTGGAGCCGTTCGCCGAGGCAGAGGCGATCACTGCCGTCTCCAATGGTGCCGGCATCCAGGCCGTCTTTGTAGAGCTCCACCGTGGAGAGTACCTCGCCAAGTACTACGCCGAGGGTCGGTGGCAACAAGCGAGAGCCGACCTGCTCGAGTCTCCGCTCACGCTGACGCGCCTGTCACCCGCCGAAGTGCTCAGCGACTTCCGTCAGTACTGCGCCACTGCTCTGGGGTTCATTTTAATAGAGGACATCGTCTTCTGTGCCACCTCGCCGCACCTCCGCTCACGGGTCGAGATGATTCAGCTGTGGGCCGTCATCTCTGCCAAGATCGCAGAGCACGCCCTCAAGGTCCTGCAGGCCCTGCTGGTGAACCCCAACGAGACACACGAGGCTGTACAGCAGGTCCAGGTGCTGCAGTCCCTCATCCGCTGTGCCGCCGACAATGTGAAGTCTATCGATCTGAACAACCTGCCCCTGTTACGCGCGATGGAGACAGTCAGCGACCAGCTGATCAGCTCATGGCTGCAGCAGGCCTGTGTGGACTGCATGCAGCTCATTATGAGTGACACCTTCACCCCCGCTGTGGTCACCGACGCCGCGCAGTTTTCTGAACTCGTCACACGCTTCAATTTTGACAGGTGCACCTCTTTAGAGTTGGCCATCCCAAGCGCCTATGGAAGTGGTGCCACAACACTGCCCTACAGTGCTGTCGTGCCGCGTACCGGGGAGCGCGTTCTTGGCTTCCTCGCTCAATGCTACTCCACAATCATCACTGACACGAGCACTGCCGTGATGCAGTCGGAGCTGAACAACGTGGACGAGATGCTGCTCAAGTATCTCACAGTGCTCTTCCGAACAGTGGCCGAATCGATGCACGGTCAGCTCATGTCAATCGACGCGTGCGATGTGCTGCAACTTGCGGTCTACGTGACGAGCTGCTCAGTGATGCCAGTAATCATCTCGTGCGCAGAGCAGCAGTACATGCTGCACTGGCAATGCGAGTACGAGCGCGATAAAACGCAGGTGATAGGGTCACCAAAGTTGATGGCGCACTGTGTCAAGTTCTTCGCCAAGTCTCTGCAGCTGGGAATTGAACGGTTGCTCTCGGCGTTTATGAGGGAGGTCGAGGAGCGCCTGAAGTCGTTGGATCGTGTGTCGTACTGGAAGGCGCAGATAGAGACTCGCCGGCTGAACAGACATGCCGACGCGGAGTCGTTTGCATCTTGCATGGACTACATCCTCACTATGATTCCCAAGCTGAAATCCCTGCTCCAGAGCACTGTTGTGCGCAGTGTAGTAGGCACAGCGATCACGCGGGCAGGCGTGCTCATGCAGTCGAGTTTGCAAACCGCCATCACAAACGCGTACCGAGACGGCGCGCGCGATTTCTGCACATGGAAGGACGCAATCGAGGAGTACGAGAGGCAGTGCTCGCTGGGCATCCCTCTCTGGCAACGCCGTCTCAGTGAGCTTTTGCCAGGTATCAATGCTGCCCAGCGCTTCCCCCTCAACGCGGCGGTCACTGCAGAGGAAGTGCGGCAATGGGTTGATGCGAAGGAACAAGCCTACAACGCCGAAAAGGCGAACCAGCCACAAATATTGGCCGGAATTGAAGGCGCCGGCAAAGCGATGGCAAAAGGCTTTCAAGCAATGGGCAAAGGTGTCGTCGCTGGCGCCAGCGTCTTTGGAATTGGGCAGCAGCAGCAGTAGCAGCAGTAACGATTGACGCACATCTATGGCGATTCCAGTGCAGTGCGTTGCACCCCATGCGGGTCTGAGTCCACACACACTCACACACACACACACACACCAGCCCCTCCCCACCGTGTTCGATGCATTACAAAATATATGCGTGCACGTGACCTCTCTTGCTTCACCTCTTTCATGTCCCCTATATGCCTCTAGCATCGTTCCCAAAGCGCTGTGTTCATTACCTTTTTACTTTGTGTGTGTGTGTGTGAACTAGGTGTGGGAAAGAAAGAGAGGTGGGGGGGAGGAGGGGGGTCGGTCTTCTCCCTTGGGACCTCTGCTCTCTCTCTCTGCTATCCCTGTGCAGCGCGAAGTGCATGCGCTGCCCATCTCACCCGGCCAGGCGGCCCTGCGCGTACGGGCACCAGAGAAATGCTCAAAGAAAAATACGCTGTTTAACTGCCATGCGCACCATCCTCTGTCTCGTCACACTGTACCGCTCATTCGGTCTCCTTGACTCTCCCTCACTTGCTTGAATCTTCCCGGGGGGGAGAGAGGCAGCCTTGTGGCGCACTGACGCGTCCCCCATCCCTCATCCCCAGCCCCGCCCTATTTTGCCCCCTCCCTCTACCCTCACCGCCGATTGGGTCCAGGAAAGCCTTCACCATGCCCTCCACATTGGCGCACGACCTGCAGCAATTTCGCTACGTGACAGCCCCCGCCAACCCATTGCCATGGCCGCATGTGCGCCATGTCAGCGTCCCAGAGCTGCGCCACGAGGCGCCGGACCTCCCACTCATGGCGAACCTGATCTCTGGTCTCTGCGACTGCGATGTCTCACTGAAGGAAATCCGCGAGCACAACGACGCTGACATTCTTCAACTTTTGCAGGTTTTTCAAGCCTGTCTGCAGTTCGCGCTGTGGTCACAGAACATTCTCAAGGAAAAGCTTGTAGAAGTCCAGTCGACACATGCCGCTAAGCGGGTGTCGGCGCAGCAGCTTGAAAACCTGGAGAAACGCCATCACGCACTGGAGCGGGAGATGGAGGCCACGAGAAAGGAGAGAGACACGTTGTCGCTGGGCACAGCGAATCTTCGCACCTCCCTTCTCCAGATGGAGACAACCATCAAGCTTCAGGAACGCCAGTTGCGGCAGGAGCGGATACGCAGCACAGAGCTGGTGGCCAAGCTAGAGAAGGCGTTGTGTTCGCAGGCATCGGCGGGGCCACTGGTCTCAAGACCGGGTTTGCCTCATCCTCAGGAGCCACAGCAGCGTCCAGGTCGCAATCGGCACACATCTAGATCTCCACCAACGCGCCCCAGAAAGAAAGCTGCAGCCGCATATAACTACTCCTGGCCTCCTACACATGACGCCGATACGCAAAGAGTCAGCACTGCCTCTCTAGCCAGTGATACCTCCTACGGCGACAGTTGCTTGCCAGCTGAGGACCTCACCGGTGCCCGCTCTTACGTCCCCCGACCCTGCGACAGTCTTGACCCCCCTCCGCCCTCTTTCCTGGACTGGCGCACTTTGGTGCGGTACATCATCCACGAGGAGCAGAAGACACACGCGTGGAGTTCTGTACAGGCCTCGCCATTTGCTAAAGAGGCGGTGTCGGCGTCAGGGATGACCAGTGAGAAGCCCATCTCGGAAAAAGATGTCCTGACGCCGGCGGCACCGCACACGCAAGAGCAGGTTCAATCATTTCTTCAGGAGCTCACCGCTGGCATCACGAAAGACATCACCGAGTTCACTAACGCAGCGGTGACACGCGCTGAGGAGGTTGTGCGTGCCGTTACACAACAGCGCATGGAGGAAGCGGCAGAGGCGCAGCGGTCAATGATGGCAGAAATGAGGGCCACGTTCAGCAGTCTCGCCGCTGAGCTGAAGGCAGACAAGCAGAAGGAGGATGCGGCACCCTTGCCTCTTACCAGTACCGCTTCAGTACCAACTGCCACCAGCGGCGTCCCCAGCGCCCACCTGCGACCCGCTCCCTCGTCACCAACGATGGGGTCTTCAGCAAAGAGGAACTCCGTTGCTGTAACATCGCTGGTCTCCTCGCAAGGCCCCTCCAGCGCGCTCGCCCTCCCAACCGGCGCCTCGTCAACAAACGACTCGAAGCCCATCTCATCAGTTCCACAAGTCTCTGCATCAGCCCTGCCGCCGTCCATCGTCAGCTCGCCACCGTCGTCGTACCTCAACTCTTTTCTGACAACCAGTGCACCCCAGGGCTCCTTGAAGACAAGCCGGATTGCGCACAACAGCGGCTCGAAGCCGCAAGCGTCTTTGCCATCTTTTTCACCTGACATTCTGCGCACGCCCCCCACCAGTGAGCACAGCAACTCGGCAGCGCCGTCAGACGCCGACAGCGACAGCTCACGCAGCGTAACCTCCTTACCTCCTGACGAGGATGTGCAACAGGCTGGTGTGAGCACCCGATCGATGGACAACCCCTCCTCAGATTCGCCATCAGACTCATACCAAAGCTCCGTCGAGGAAAAGGATGCTGCGGTGCCAGCCGTTCATGCGTACTCTCGTGTACTCACAAGGCCGTCCTCACCGCCGCCAGTGTACCCCAACAGGACCCCGACGCCAGCGCCCGTCAGTGTACCGCCTGGACCGCCATCGAACTCAACTGGCCAACGCACTGGCAATCTACAGCACTCCACACGCTCCGACATGAGTGAAATCAGCTCACACGGCTCGTCGCAGATGCTGCGAGAGACGCGCGCGCAACTGCAGGCACTCCTGGATGAAGAAAAAGAGACGGAAGCGCACAGACCGCCTCACGTGAGCTTTACAGTATAGCCTCGTGGCGCAAGGGGGGGGGGGGGGGGGAAGGGGGAGAGAGCAGCCGTGGCGATTGAAGCAACGTCCTCTTGTTGTGCGACTTTCACTGTGACCTATCCGTCGTGTGCACAGACAGGCAGCCTCCCCTCCCCCCCCCCCCCACACACACACACCAAGTAGAGAGTTGCACCTGATTGTCGGCGCATCTCACATGTCTCATGCATGGCAAAAAAAAACTGCTTAGAAGGCACATGACAGCGACACAGGCAGAACTCTCACTGTACTACTCTCACCCACTCGCATGCGGCACCGAAACAGCCCAAGGAGGGTAGGGGAGGCAAGCACCGCTCCTGCTCTCCCTCCCCACAGTCACGGCATCTTTCCTATGACCTTCGGGCTGAGTAGATTGACCACGCTTACCTGATCGCAGATCGAGGTACACACACGCAGACGGGCTGTCAAGCACACTCAGCATTTGCTGGTGTTGTTGGTGTGCTATCATCGCACACACTCCTCTCCTCCCTCCTCTTTCTCTTCGCGTGATTTTTTTCTGCCCCATCCGCAGTGATACACCTGCAGATACACGCACACACATACACACACACACGCACACACACAAAACATAGGTTTATATTTGTATCAATCACATCGCCAATCTCGCTATTATGACATCGTCCGATCTCTTCAAAAAGTTCACTCTCGAGAACGTGGCGCAGATAGCGAGCAGTAGCCACAGGGAGCAGAAGGAGGTGCGCGAAGCGCTGGCGGAGCAGTACCCGGCCCTCCGTGAGCTTTGGGATGAAATATTGCCCAATAAGTCCGACATTTACATAATACGCTGCCAGGGTCAAGTGCACTGCATCACACTCGTCAGCTCACAGCCAGAAGTCCTCTTTTTCAACCACCACGACGGGCCGTACTTGCCACACTTGAAGTTACTGCATAAGTATCCCTTCATCCTCAAGAAACATCAAGTGGACATTGGTGGCTGTCGGTATGTCATCTCTGGCGCGAACATCATGTGCCAAGGTTTGACCTCTGCCGGCGGCGTCGTGGCGGATGGCGCAGAGAAGGGAGAGGTAGTTGCTGTCCACGTCGAGGGCAAGGAGCACGCGGTGGCGGTGGGGATCATGCTAATGTCCTCGGAGGAAATAAAGCAAACAAATAGGGGGCCATGCATCGAAAACGTTCACCACCTCGGCGACGGACTCTGGATGAACCCGATTCTCAGCTCCTCACACATCAACGTGTAGAACAGGGGAGACGAAAAGTCTCAGATTTTTTTCTCGTGACGAAGGCGATGAGCCCAGCCTAGACGTGAGGCCTAAAAAGCTGCAGCTGTGGCGGGGTACGACGTAGTGAGAAGAGGGTTTGAAGGGGGGAGAGAGAGAGAAAAAGGGCCACCAAAATGGGTAGAGTAGAATGTGGTTGTGCGGAAGACCGCACAGAGGCGTAGTCCGTACATGATCGGACCGTGTCACGCCTCGCAACGCGCTCTCACCTTCCCTCCCTCCCTCCTTGAGCCTAGAGAATGTGTGCGTGTGTGTGTGTCTGTGTATGTGTGTGTCTCAGCGACGCCCTGTGATTGGCATAGCGCTTTCGCCGTCGCCGAGAGTAACACACGTTGTGGACTCTCAAGCCTATTCTTTTTGGTATGACACTCTAAGCACGGCGGCACTAACTTCTCTCTCTCGACTATCCCTGTGAAGGAAGCTAAATATTGAGCTCAAACTGGAAGCCCATCAAAGGCACTCTGGGGGGATACGGAGGACATTGTAGGCCCCCCCCCACCCCACCCCACCCCATACGTGTGGTGTATACCTGCAGGAGGCGGGAGGCGCCGCGGCATCCACCGAGGCCCAGACTGGAATGATACTCGCACAGCTGAAAGGCAAGCCACAATCACCACCACCACCACCACCCCCCAACACACACACACACTCACACACACCAACTCTACGAATCTATTCTGTGATTTCCTCGCTAAATTTCTTTCTCTCCCCCCCCCTCCCTCTCCCCTCGCCAACAGACGCACACGCGTGCGTCACCATCGTTGTTGCCGTACACAAGTCCGTCCCTTCTCTCCCTCCCCCTCCTCTCCCAAAGGCAGAACAAACTTGTCTCTACAATGCAACGCCACTCGAGGAGGAGGTTGCTCAAGTACCTCCCTGGCGTTCGTGTCGAGTACGGCGGGTCGGCTGCCACGCTACTGAACTCTTACCTTCACCAGGATGCAGGTGCGAAGCACGCCGCGAATCTTCCTGTCTCGCAGCGGTACTTCTACATGAAAAATATGAACGACGCCGCCGCAGTGCCCGGGGTCGCCGGTGTTTCCAAGCAACATCAAATGATAAAGCTGCGCCTCGGTGAAGCTCAGATGCTGAGCTCTTCACAGCACACCGGCATCGGCAATCTCAACGAAGCACACCCGCTCTTCTACGCGCAAACATCCCCGCGCGCGGCTGGGCTGACGGCACCGCTGGTTTTGGCCCTCAGGCGGCTGCGCATCCATCGCCTGACGGAGCTGCAAGGCGCGTTGGTGCCGCTGCTGCTAAAAGGGAAGCACGTCATTGCGCATTCGGAGACCGGGACAGGCAAGAGTTTTGGTATTGCACTCGCCATCGCCAATCGCATCATCCGTGATCAGCTCAACTACCGCCTCCACACTGTCGTGTTGGTGCCAACTGAGGATTTGGCTCTCCAATACGACAAGTGGTTGCGACACTTTGGTGGATGCACATCACAGGTAGTGCAGGCCGCTATCGACAGCATTCCTCTCGAGGGGCAACTCGCCAAACTGCACAACATCCAACCTCATGTGCTGGTCGGGACGCCACAGCGCGTGGCAGACATTTTGCGTCTAAGCCCCTCCATCCTGGGTGAAAAGCTGCGGCGCAGGGTGGACTGCGTCATCCTGGATGAAGCCGACATGATCATTCACTGCGACGTCATGTATGGCCGACAGCGCATAAGCGGCGCCAACCTTGTCGATCGAATTTTCCGCAACAGGCGGGAGGAGGTCCCAGCACAGCTCGTGGCAGCCAGCGCGACGGTCGATGGCGTCACGGCACAGACACTGAACACGTGGACACGCAACGACCGCACGGTGCGGCTGACAACCAGTTTTGTGGAGCACACGGTTCCGCCGACGATCCAGTTTTATTTCTTCGGCGCATCAAGCATGTATCCCCTGGAGAGGTGTCTCCTGCTGACCCTTCAACTGATCTGCAAACAGCGGTCGGATGCGCGTGTCTTGCTGTTCACCGAAGACGAACGTATCACCGAGGTGTGCACGCTGCTCACGTCGGCGGAAGTGGAAAGAGATGTGCGCCGCGTCGCCCCAGATGCGCTCTCGCCCTCGAAGGTGTTTGCCGGAGCCCTGCACGCGTTGCCCCAACATGTTTCTTCGACAAACGCTAGGGACTCTGGCGATTTGAACAGCCTAGTCTCGCACCGTCGCGGCGGTGAGTGGACCGCGTCGCAGCAAGCAGCCCCTGGCGAGACGGTACGTCGGAGCTATAAGGTCTACGAGGATGTGCGTGCTCACCAGGTGGTCCGCCAGCACGGTGATGTCTACGTGAAGAACAACAGCTCCCTATCTAAGCTGAACGAGGGCAAACTAGTGGTCGGCGTGGGTAGTCTGAATAGCAGCCGTGGACTACACGTCAACGGTATCACCCACGTCATCCTCTACGGCGCCTGTCCATCCACTGCGTGTTTTGTCCACTGCGCAGGGCGTACAGGACGCATGGGAGCTGAGGGCGATGTTGTAGTGATCTACCCTCCATCCTCTGGTCGCCAGGTGCAGCAAGTCTGCAACGCCGTGGAGATTCCATTCCACCCAAGTCGCATGAGTGCAGTGGAGGACCTCCTCCGCTCTGACGAGGCACGCACCACCGAATCCTCTACTGCCGACATGAATGGAGCTGCCAGCCGCGCGGCGGTCGTCGACGCCTGGGGGTCTGGGGCCCCGGTCGCTCGCCAGGTTGGAGACACGGACATCAATGCACATCTAAACGTCAACACAAGGATGTGCTAATGAACCGCGCTGCTTCATGAAGGTGTGTGTGTGTGTGTGCACCTGTCATCTAAACCGCACGCCCACCGCTGTCAAGCAACGTGTCTTTGGAAACGGGACGAAGTGGATCGACAGCCCACTTACGTTGTTGTCGGAGATGCTCGACTACTTCACGCAAATGCCCTCGCCTACGCCAAAAATGATGGAGCTAAAGCGCGCCATGAAGCACAACACGCAAAATACACATCATCAGACTTGCCAGCTCGCTATCTTGTGCAGCAAACAAGGGATCATGAATGGTGTCGAGCAGCGCTCGAAGCGGTACTACAAAAGAAAAGTGGGACGAATCACCCATGTGGATTGGACCTCAGGCACTCTCCGCAAAAATGGAAATGGAGAAGAGCCGTGCACGCACTTGGAAAAAAAAAGTTCATTTGCGAATGGGGGGCCTACATGACTGCTGACTCCTCTCTGCGCGCACCCACCACCCCCCCCCTCCCCCACCACACACGCAGAAAATCAGCACTGGCATGGCCCTAACACACGTGTAAGTCTGAGACGCACGCCAGTGAGAGTCAAAGTCCCGTGCGGCATCAATACATAAAAAGCGCATGCGTGCAAGCAAGCACACGCGTGTGCTTGCTGACTCTGGCATACGCCTCCCCGTAGTTATCACGGACGCCGCTATCCATGGCCGGCTGCTACTCCCCCTCTCGTTCTCTGAATGATGCCCTCACAAACTCCAACTCCCCTTGTCAACAATTCCTTTATCACCCCTCTCCCTCTGTGCCCACAACAGCAGTAGAACCACTACGATGCATCAGCACTTGAGGGTGAGAAGAGACAATGACATCTGTAAAAGGTAGCTCCGCACCCTTACCCGTGCCGGCTATGCCACCTGTACTGCGCGAGCTCACCATTGAAGTGGAGCGGCTGAGCGCTCTCTCCCCGTCGCCTTCGGATGCCAGTACTGCTTTAACGCTCGGGCAGTCGGCAACGGAACAACAAGAGCAGTCCACTTCAACACATACGGCAGACGGCACTGTCGTGCCCACAACAGAGCTGCTGCGTCACGTCGACGCGCTGCTAGATCAGTACAGGGGCCTCTTGGAGCTGGCACAGCACCCCTATAGTACACAAAATGCAACCCCCGCTGAATCATCCTCGAGCGGCGGTGGTGGCGGGATCGAGGCCCAGGCAGGGAACCTCATGACACAGCTTGAGGTCACTGTCGGGCTACTGCAGCGAGGTATCCGCTCGAAACAGGCGCAGGCCATCCGTCTCGTGCTGCTCAACTCGCTTCGGGGCGAAGTGGCTGAGCGTCGACAGTGCGTAGAAAAAATGGAAGGTGTACTGAGCGTCTCCCACCAGCATGTGCGTATGTGACGTGGTTCACAACCCCTGGCTTATCCTTGACGAGGTGTGTGTGTGTGTGTGTGTGTGCATGGGAAGGAGGGGGGCAGCAGAAGAAACACACAGTGACACAGGGCCTCCACCTCTACCCCGCCTCATTTTTTTTTTACCCCTCCGCCTTGTGTGCGGTGTTTCTCTTCTTGCGCCCCGATCCCCCTCGCGTTGGTGTGGTGTGGTAAGCGCACACCCCAATCGTTCAAGACAGAATGGCGCCATCGTGGGAATGTCGATGTGGCTTCCACCATCGAAAGAGAAGAAAAGCAGATGGACGTCGCCTGTAACTTGGGCTCACAAGCGACTGATCGTAGGCGCTGTCTCGACCTCCTTGTCTGTCCGCATCTTCCTCTGGAGGCACTCTGCTGGTAAGAAGCGTGGTACTTCGCCGGTACACGTCCGTCACCGTCGCTGGCCCCTTGAACTCTTCAGTCGCCGCTTGCACCTCATCGCCTTAACAGTTGCTCTTTGCCTCTGCTGATGTAGGTCTTTGCGGCTCTCCTGCAGCTCCCTCCCCCGCCCCCCTGTCCCCCTCAACCGCAGCCACACTTCGCGTTGATCAACCCCCTTTGTGTGAAGAAACATATATGGAAATGAGTAACGCAAGTCCTGGCAGCAGCGCTGCCTTGCCAACGCAGAAAAGCGAACCTACAATGACATGCACCATATATATATATATATATATTCAGGGGTATAGGCATCTGTGTCGTTGGGCACAGATGCGTCAGGGCGCCATCGCCCAACGTCACCCCTCACCCTCGACACCTCCTCATTCTTCTCATCTCTCTTTTTTTTTCTCGAGGGAAATTCTGAAACTCGCTCAGAGTCTCTTGTGATCTACACAATTCACTCTTCACCACACACTCACACACACGCGCCCACACCCACAGGTATCCCTCACCCTCTTCTCCTTTTCTTGTTGCAATTTGTTAACTCTTTCTTTTTTTTTGGTGTGTGTGTGTGTGTGTGTGAAAGGGGGAGAGGGGAACTCTCAAGATGGCCGATGAAGCCCGCAACTTGTATCCGGCGCGTAAGGCTCATGCAATGGACCTCGCCTCGTCCCTCAACACCGAAGGGGATCTTCAGAAATACACGTCTGAGAGCGTCGCCTCTGTCCCGGATGCAATGCTGACCACCGTTACGGAGATTAAAAACAATGTCTCACCCGTGACACATTTTGGTACTGGGCTGGGCACTCAGGGCCCCCTCGACGACACCACCGCGCAAGAAACCGACAGCGACGGCGAAAAGACGGAGGGTGTCAATGAGTTTGACCTGGCCGCCTACTCGAAGGATGATCTCACGCAGACGCTGCACAAACGTATCATGAGGCGCATGTTCTCCGCCTTCGACGTCACGCAAGTGGGACACCTTGACATCGACAAAATTAAGGAGTTCTGCGTGTATGTGGGCGGCAGCATGTCGCAAGAGGCGACCACAAAAATGTTTGACGAGCTCAAAAGCATCGATGGGCGCATCACGTTCGATGTTTTTTGGAATTGGTGGACAACGTACCCCGACACGAAGATGACCAAGGACACCTTCTCGCTCGTCTCCGCTGACTTCTCTGTTCCGTATCACCAGCAGCAGCTCAAAATTAAGGAAGAGGGCGAGATCTTCACCCCGAGCTACCGCGTCAAGTATTACTTTAAAGATATGGAGACAGGCATACGCCGCCGCGTCAGTCCGTGGCATGACGTTCCGCTCTACGTGCGCGATCCAGTGCGAACAAAGCCCGAGTACATCCGGGCGAACCGCTTTAACTTTATATGCGAAATTCCAAAGTGGACACGCGCCAAGTTTGAGATCGCCACCGGAGAGCCGTTCAACCCCATCAAGCAGGACATCAAAAATGGTGTGCCGAGATTCTACAAGCACGGAGACATGATGTGGAACTACGGTGCCTTCCCCCAGACGTGGGAAAGCACAGAGGTAATTTTTGAGGATGGTGTCAGTGGTGATAATGACCCAATAGACGGTGTTGAGATTGGCATGCGCCAGCTGCGCGTGGGGGAAATACATCCTGTCCGCATCCTGGGTGTCTTGGGCATGATCGACGACGGGCAGATGGACTGGAAAGTCATCTGCATTTCTGTCAATGACCCCGTGGCACGCTTCATCAAGGATATCGAGGATGTCCCTAAGTTTTTGCCTGGCTGCCTCGACGCATTGCGCGAGTGGTTCCGAGTGTATAAAATCTGTCAAGGCGGAGTCGAAAACAAGTTCGCCTTTAATGGTGAGTACAAGGACAAGACGTACGCCATGAAGGTTGTGGATGAGTCGCACTACATGTGGGAAAACCTGCGCAAGATCAAGAAAAAGGAGAAGGTCTAAAACAAATCCCCGTCCCCCCTCCCCACCTCCCCCCTGTTACGCCCCCAAATGGGGGGGGAGGGAGGCGTGTGTGTGTGTGTGTGTGTGTACACACATGTGTGCTTTTCTGTCTCGGGAGAATCCTGGCTTTTGTATCAACGCGAACGCAGCGCCGGGCCTCTCCCCACCCTCGAAAATATATATAATAATAATAAGAGCGCATCTTTTTCAAGGTTGCGTTCTCTCCTCAACATTTTTTTTTCACTCGCAGTGTGGTGTGTGGAGTCTCTGTGCGCGTTTGGAATAGAAAGAGGATGAGTAAAGTGGTTGAATCCACACACACACACACACTTGCTCTCTGCTCGCATGTGTGGGTTCTCATTGCTGTACTCTTAGGTGGGGGGGGGGGATCATCGGTGTTTACGTGAAATGGAAATAGGCAGTCCCCCCTTGTTTAATGCCAAGTAACCGTTGGCATGTTTCGTTGGGTGTATCTTTAGTTTCTTCACTCTCCTGATGATCCTGCCACGCTATCTATCTTGGGGGTGGGGGGGATGCATCACGAGACGATGCAAATGCGGGATCGCATTGACAATGCACTCCACTCTTTCCGAATTCTGTGCGCCTACTGTGTGTATGCGTGTGTGTGTGTGTGTATGTTTGTGGTATCGCCTCACCTTTGACGCGCCACTGTGGTCCCTCTCCTCTATTGCCCCCCACTCCCCACCCCCCTTCCGCGAGATAGAGTTGACATGGCTCGTCCTACGTAAGTAACTAAGGCCCAACCCAACACACACACACACACACACGTCCAGCGCAGAATAATGTGGCGAGTGCGAATGAGCCTCGAAAAGGGGGGGATCGGTGTGTGTGTATGTTTGTGTTCAGCGCCTCACTACCCCACGGACTAACACGCCACACCCACTACCTCGCTAACTACTCACACTACCATCGCGTGATATTGTCAACTATTCAATCTCTCTCTCTCTCTTCTCCCTCCTCCTCCTCCTGATATCGCCCAAGGCTCTCTGTTGAGTCTTCTGTCGCGCTTGATACTGTTTTCTATGGAGACAACCCTCGGTGGTTTCTCTCTCTCTTTCCACCACCACCACCTCCTCCTCCTCCTCCTCCTCCTTCTTGAACGGACACTCTTATAAGTCGGCGCACACACACACACACACACTAATCAGAAAGGAGGAGGAGAAGAGAGACAAAAAAAAGGAGTGCACCATAGAGGCAATAGAGCCGCGCAACTCATCTGCTGCCATGTCACGCTCGTCGTCGAACTCGTCCCAATCGCAGTGTCTGCAAACAATTGGTCAACTGACCGACGATGCGCAGCGCCAGAGCCTCCTGCAATACATTGATCAACGCGTGCAAGAACTTGAGGAGGAGTGGCTCGAGCTTCGTCAACAGCTGAGCGACCTCCAGGCGGAACGAAGCATTATCGAGGCCAAGATGAGCGAGGCTTGAATTGCCGGTGGACGCCACCGCAACGAGATGAGCGCATAATTGGAATGGCGGGTCCTCCTATTGCATCGGTGCACTTCTTTTTTAGAGACGGCGATCGTGCTATGGTGTCCCAGTTGCGTGTGCACCGCGCGCTTATTGGAGACAGGTCAGCATCTCTTCGTGTCGGTGACAAGGCGCTCGTGTCTGTGTGTGTGTGTGTGTGTTTGTGTTTGTTACTATCTGTGTACTGATGAGTTTGAAAAAGTGGGCCACGCCTCGTGATAAGAGCGTGCGATGCTCGGTACCGCTACTAGCCCATCTGCTGAGAGGCCTCTCCTGCTCCTCCCCCATTTTTCTATCACGTCGTCTTCATGTGGGCATCAATGCACGGAGGAACGCACATGTATGAACGAGAGGGGGTCACACGACGATTGCGCTACGTCGTGGCCGGACATCTCTGGTGTCTTTCTAGCGACGGCTCAGCCCCCCCCTCCTCCCTCCCCCCCCCCTCTCCACGCACACAAGCACACACACACACACGCACACACACTGCATTTGCTTGCGCAGTAGTAGGTGGTATTTTCTTAGCTGTGTACACGGTTGCACGCCAGAGAAGACCCTGTGTGTATGTAGTCTTTCCTTCGCCCTCCTTTCCCCATCTCTCTTCTTATATTGGCCAGCCCCGCCCACCACCACCACCACCACC
The DNA here is from genome assembly GCF_017918235.1 of Porcisia hertigi. Taxonomy (NCBI): domain Eukaryota; phylum Euglenozoa; class Kinetoplastea; order Trypanosomatida; family Trypanosomatidae; genus Porcisia; species Porcisia hertigi. Next base: position 88,858 of record NC_090570.1, read on the forward strand.
ACCACCGCTGCCGCATGATCTCTTTTGCCCTTCACCCTGCAGCCACGCAACGTTGCTAACCCCTTCCACACACACACACACACACAACCACAACAGAGCAATGCATCGGTGCGCTGTTGTGTGTGCACCCAAGGCCCTGTCGGCACCGGCGGTAACACAAGCGCTTCAGTCTTTGCCAGGCTGGAAGCTGAGTGGCAACAGCCAGAATGTCATGGAGTGCAATTATGTATTTGAGGATTTTATGGAGGCGATTCGCTACATGAACGCGATAGTGCCGTTTTGTGAACAGATGCAACACCATCCGTCCTGGTCAAACGTGTACAACCGTCTGCGCGTGGAGCTGACGACGCACGACGCCGGTAACAGGCTGACACAGAAGGATGTGGATCTGGCAAAGGTGATGTGTGAGGTCTACGATGCCATGCGCAAGAGGTGAAGAATGGAAGTATCATCTGGGGCGGCGGCGCCAGAAGAAGAATATCGTATCACCGTTCGTGAATCTATGCAATACGCGGGCTCATTCATTCGCTCGCTCTCTCTTTCTCTTTTCGCATCCTTCCTAAAAACTTAGTCCAATGGACGTCACTGTCCAGCGGCACTCCGCGCCGCTCCCTCCCCCCCCCCCCCCCTCGAGTGCTCTCAGTGAAATAGAAGTGAGGGACGCTCAATAAGCAGCTGTAACATGCAGCAGTGGTTCAACCGCTTGAAAACCTGCTTCTGACAGACACACACACACACACGCACAGGATACTCGCTGTGTTTCTTTGGCTTACTCCTTGTTGCCTCTCCATGCATTCTCACCTCCTCCTCCTCGATTTATCTCCGTCCATCTGCGCTGACTCTGTATGGTGCATACGTACACACATGCACGCGTCAAAGCAAATGACGTGGCGCTCCGCTAGCTGACGCTCCCATGGACACGTCACAGCTCTACTCCCTACACGGCGTGTACGGCGGCCTGCGTGAGGCGACGCTACTCGATACTAAAATCGAGCACAACCTCACCTGTCGACACGGAACCGCGAAGAGGGCCACAGTGCACCCACCCTCCTTGACTGCCGCTTGTGACGCCGTGGACACCGTCTGCGTCACAGACCCAACAGTGTCGATGCCGACGGGCAGCGCAGAGACATTGTGGACCAACAGTAAGGCACATGCATTACGCTGCCGTATACAGGACGACAGCGCTTTCCTAGTGACGCCAGACGCAGAGTTGTGTGCGCGGCACCGCACCTCGCTGGCACACGTGTGGGCTTGGCGAACGCGACTCAGCCAACAGCAAAGTCTTTTGTTTGTCAACGCCTCCGGAAGGGATGCGCTTTCATTGCGCGGTCGCCCAGAACTCGAGAGGGAGATGAAGACACCGTTAGAAGGAAACGCACGCTGCTCCCTGCACCGACCTTGCACAGCTGCTGATCTTCTTCGCAGCGGCCGCGGTCCCACCCCACCTCTCCCTCTGGCAGGCAATGGCGGAGACCCGCGTGGCCATGTGTCGGCGACGCCAAGTGCCTCTTCGAAGGTGCTGAGTGCCTCACCCACGCTCCCTTTTCTCCCCACCGGTCTTCGCTCGCTGGACGCCTCATTGATGGGTGGACTTCGCCGCGGGTGGGTCATTGAACTGACGGGACTCCCGAACACGGGGAAAACGATGCTCGCGGCTGCGTGGTGCCGAAACCATCTTTCTCTCGCGAGATCGTCTGGAGCGGCGTGCCACTGTGTATGGCTGCAGTCCGGCAGCGCTCTTGACTCGGCTGTGCTGAGCATGGTTCATGAGGAGGAAAACGCCACGGAGTTGCCACCCTTGTCCAATGCCGTGCACACCGCGTGTCTGTCAAGCCTTCCGGACCTGCAACGGTTACTGGACAGCTGGCGAGCCACGGACACCTCTGCGTCTCCGCTCTCCAGCGTTGGGCTGATTGTACTGGACAGCATCACCGACCTCGTGCGGCGCAGCTTCAACTACCGAAACGACGACACACTGCAGCGGCACGACGCGATGGCAACCGTACTCCAGTCGCTGAAGCAACTGGCAGAAGAACAGCACGCGGCAGTTCTCATCATCACGCAACAGAAACCTTATCCAATGCCCGAAAGTGGACCATCTTGCACTTCGTACACGAGCCGCGCTACGCACGAGGAAGGCAGTAACCACCTCGAGGGCCATGGCGAGGCGCGGGTCAGCGGATATGGCACATGTGCAAGTGGAGTCGCAGGCTTTGTCGGCCCTCCCGCTTCCCAAAGCAATGTCAGAGCTGAGGATGTGGGCCAGCTTGGCAGACTATTCTACCACAATGTGAATGTTCGGCTAGAGCTTCGAACTTGCGTGCCGTCTGTGATCCGACAACCCTCGTCACGCCGGTCTTCTGACGCGAGCAATCCCGAAGCCAACGAGGCAGCGATTCGGCTCAGATGGCAACTTGAGGTACTGAAGTCTCCGCTATCTGCGCCGTTTGCCGTAGCCCTTCGGCTGCGAGCTCCGCCCTGCTCGACAAGTGCATCTGACCTACCCTGTTCTCCAGGGCCTCCCCTCTGGGTAGAGGAGATTGACGACGACAGTAATGGTGAAGTGGTGCTCCCATTAGCACAGAAGACGCAATATGAGGAGGGTCTGCCCTTGTTGTCCCTGGACCCGTGGGACTACACGGATGTGCCATCCTTTGTGTACCTGTGAGGACCAGAAGGAGGGGGAGAGTGCACGGGACACACCTGTAGAGATGCCGAGGCTCCGGGCACCCTTGCCCATTAAGAGAAATTTATCGATCTCCCCATCGCCCCCGCCCCCCCCCCCGCAACCACTTTCTGTGCGCAATGCTGGACCTTCCCCCCCCCCTCCCCCTCCCACCCTATCCCCTCCCACTCGTGGCGTTGTCGAACACATTTCTGTGAACGCTCGTGCTCTTTCTTTTGTGGGGTAGAGAGAGAGGGGGGGGGAAGGCCTCAATGATTCAGCACCCCGGGTGCTTTGGGGAGGTCATTACACACAGAGAGGGAGCGAGAGAGAGAGAGAGACACACACAGGTATATATATATATATATGCACATACACGTACTCCGTGTATGCACAGCACTCGTTCGCTGATCGTACATGCTCAGTCTCCGCTGCTTTTTTTTTATATACACCACTAGCCCCTTTCTGATTTGTGGCAACGAGTGGGCGGTCCCCCTGACACCCTCTGGCAACCCGCCAGTGACTGCCATGGCTTTACGCATACGGGTAGTGCGTGTGTGCCAATGACTTAGTGTGCTAGGCCACCTCCCCCTCCCCAGCCCCCTTGTTGTCCCCTGAAGAAGAAGAAAGAAAAATAGAGCCTACGTGGTGAGAGACAGGATTGGTGTGTGTGTGTGTGTGTGTGTGTGTGTGTGTCCGCACAAAATCTCTGCAGTATTGTCTGTATATCGAAAGGACAGTCAAGAGACGATCATTCTCTACGCCTCTTTCACCTCACCTCCACCCACGGCCACAGAGAAACCTCTGCACGACCCCCGTAGCGCATACTCCTCTATCCGTCTCTCTCCCTCCCCCCCCCCTGTCCTCTCCTCTCCAATTCACTCCAGTGACATAGCCCGACGGTGCCTACACAGATCATCGGACTCTCCGTTCCCTCCAACGTGTTTCTCTCCCCCTCCACACACTCACACTGCACACCAAGCAGCGCGTCTGTGCCCGTACACATTTGTGTGCGTCAGCCGTCATCTCTCCTGCAACTAACGAAAAAAACATATATATATATATATCTCAAGATGAGCTACGATCGCGCCATCACTGTCTTCTCCCCCGACGGACACCTCTTCCAGGTCGAGTACGCCCAGGAGGCCGTAAAAAAAGGATTGGCGGCTGTCGGTGTGCTCGGTAAAGACTGCGTTGTCATCGCGGTGGAGAAGAAATCTGCTGTCAAGCTGCAGGAGAGCCGTACCATTCGCAAGATATGCAAAGTAGATGCCCACATCTATCTGGCTTTTGCCGGCTTGTCCGCTGACGCGCGCGTGCTCATTAACAAGGCTCAGCTCGAATGCCAGCGCTTTTCGCTGAATTACGAGGACACTATGGACGTGGACATGCTCGTGCGCTACGTGGCCGGAGTGCAGCAGAAGTCGACGCAGAGCGGTGGCAGCCGCCCGTTTGGCGTGGCCACAGTGATTGGTGGGTTTAATGAGGACGGCAAGCCGCACCTGTGGAAGACGGACCCGTCTGGCATGAGTTCTGCCTGGCGCGCTGTTGCCATCGGCCGCCATGACCAAACAGTGATTGAGTATATGGAGAAAAACTATAAAGACGGCATGTTGCGCGATGAGTGTGTACACTTTGCAATCAAGTCACTCCTGGAGGTGGTGGAGAGCGGCTCACGTAACATTGAGTTGCTTGTGCTGCAGTACAAGGAAGAGCGCTACCTGACCGAGGAGGAGCTGCAGAGGTTTGTGGAGGAAGTGGAAAAAGAGAGGGAGGAGGAGGCGGCAAAGAAGAAGCGCCAGGCCGAGCAGGAGTAGAGGTGACGCTGACTATTTACGTTTTTTTTCTTGAGGTTCACCACCCACCCACACCACCCCATCCCCGGGGTGGACACACAAATCGAGTATATCACCGCGCCCTCTCTCTGCGCGTCAGTCCCAACCCTTTTTTTCCCATTTCTCATGCCACGCTGTCGCACGCGTGCTCACGATTTTTCTGCGCGGTGTGCGGATAAAACAACGTTTGCAGCAGCGTCAGAGGTGCACCTCCTCCCCCCTCCTCCATTCCTCCGAGGGTGTCGGGCATAGAGAAAAAAAAAACGAAGAGACCGCGGAAGAAGGAAAAAAAAGGGGGGCAAGCGGTGCACTTGGAGATTTCGTATGTCATTCATTAGTAGCCCTATGTTTATGGTTGGCTGTATGTGTGGTGTTGCTGTTTGTGGGTGTGCATCTGTCAGCAAAAAAAAAAAAAAGCAGGCTGAACCAAATATTACTTGGGCAGCAAGATGAGCTTTTGAAGTGGTGGCAGCGGTGTCCCCCGCCCCCCGCCCCGATTATGAATGCACCTTGCACACTTCTACTCGCCAGGGAGTGTGTGTGTGTGTGTGTGTGTGTGTGTGGTCATAGCCGCCTGGGTGCATGTGTGAAGGCCGGCTTGTCTTTCATGAACACTCAAAGTGTTCATGGCACACGCGTAAAAACCTCTTGCGTTGTGTCTATGTGACCCCCACTCTCCACCCCCATGTCGCATCCATGCCCTCCCCCTTGTTTGAGTGTCTTCATGGAACACTTTTTTTTTTTCAATGGTCTCCTCTCATCTCTTCCCCTTTTCTTGTGTATGTTCGCAAGCGTACGTACGCAACGGTCAGCGCCGTTAGGCCTTTGGTGACGTCCTGCGCGTACTGCTCGCTGCGATGGCTGGATGCACGCACATTTATGCCACCCATAACACACACACACACCAAACACGTCAGTCATACCAACCGAGAGCGAGCAAGCGAGAGAGAGGGGAGTCACTCGCGTTGAGGGAACACTCTCCATCGTCAGCCGATCCCGTTGTGTCATCGAAGGTACACCGTATATAACTCAAAACAAAAAAAATGCGGAGGCGTTGCCGCTTGTATTGAAGAACACAAAAATGGGAACGCGAACGTCACCTCTCATTCACGTATGAACGCAGCTACGCGCCTTCTTACCTGTGTGGTCGTGCTCTGATGTACCTCATCCCTCCTTGTGTGCATTTTTGCCTTGTAAAAGTCTGACGTGTGTCTGCTCACGCTAGGGCGCGCGTCCGTGCGTGCGTGAGGATCTCTACCTGGCGAGCCCCCTAACCTACCCGCCTGTTTTTTGTGTGTTTTTTGTGTGGGTGTGGGTGTGTGGTGGAAATTTTTTCTTGTACGCGTAAACCGCAACTGTTCTCGTCTCGGGGGTGGGCGAGAGAAATCACAACCGCCGCCACCATTCACGACGAGCATCCGCTGCTTCCGGTCCCGCTCTCCAAGTTGGAGGCGACTTACTCGAGGAAAGGTATCACGACGACCACGGCAGAGTTTCTGGCGCGAGAACATTTGAAACTCGCTCACTCACCTGCCCATCCCTGGGGTGAAGAGGGCACTCATCTATATTTGTGTACGTCTTCACCTCGCATTCTCGGCATGGACAGCGGCGAGACCGGGAGTAACGACTGCAGCAGCGGTACCCTGAAAAAAAAAAAAGCACGACCATGCGAGTGGTGAGTCAGGTGAGTTCAACATTGTCACGAAGACCTACCAACAATCCATGGCCACTAGGCGACGCCGGAGGAGCATGTCGAGCAACACCATGCACCTGGGAAGCACTGCTGATGAAGGCAACGACAGCAGTGGTGCACTCCATGAAGTAAACCCCGTCGTGCAGACTATGTCCAACTCACTGCGCGGACCGCAGCTCCGCTCAGTGACGCGAATCTCAGGCGTGGTGCCGCTGCCATCCACCACACCTAGCGCCGGGCCGCGTTACGCGACTCGCTCGTCATCGACGGCATCGATGTCGTGTCGCGCGCCTGAACAGCTGCTGCCTGTGCTCGACTCCGCCCTCCACTTCACGGCTCGACCTGCAGCCGCCCCAGCGGAAGGTCGTATGATTAGTGAAAATCGCAGCCGCGACGACAGAAGCGGGTTCAGTGGCGACCAAAGTAGCGCCGTGGCGCAGGACGCCAACCGAGCCAAGAGCGTCTACTTGACCGCCCCATCTCCCACCTCCTCCACATCTTGGTGGGGGTTCGGTCTATACCCTACAGACATCGTCTCCGGACGCGAGCGTACTGTGTCGTTGCACAAGAGCGGGAGCTTAGACAGTGGCGTCCACGACTACACTTGTCAACTCTCGACATCGACAAGTGAATCGCGATTGCAGTCGCCGACGCTGTCCTTCCACTATATGTTGACGGGCTCCTACGACGTGCCAACACTCGACGCAATCCTTAGCAGCACCAGCGACGGTCTCGATCAGCAGGGCCGCAGATCACATTCCGTGCATGCATCGGTACTAACCTCGGCGCTAACACGGCAGCACCTGAAGAAGGTGGACCTTGCAGCACACTCAGGGCCGGCGTCGTCGCCATCAGCGCTGACAAGGCTGCAGCTCGCACCTTTGCTCAGACCAAAGCCCTCCATCCCAAACCACGGCGTTGGACTCACAAGGCGAATGCCTACCGGCCCGACGGCATTATCGGCAGCGGCTGCAGCAGCAGCAACACCAACACCAACACCAGAATCACCGAAACCATCACGGGCAAATGAGGATCGATGTGCCCCCCACCCCGCAGCGGACGCGCGCCCAAAAGAGGACAGACGCGACACGAGCAAAGTTCAAGGTGATGCGCAGGCGAAGAAGTCCGATGCGCTTGCCAGAGCGACGGTGTCTGCTTCCAATATCAAGTTGAATGGTGCAGGCACTTCATCGCTCGTGTCGGTGTCTCTGAGGAAAAGTCCCAAGACGACGGCAACCGCGCAGTTTTACTCGACTGCTTCACTGGCGAAGACGTTTGACGGTGCCGAGTACCTCAACGACTACATTCTGCTCAATGAGATCGGCAGTGGTGCCACAGGGCGTGTCGTTCTCGCATTCAGCACGAGCATGAGCAAGAGTGTGGCCATCAAGATCATTCCGAAACCCAAAGAATCTCACGCATTGGAGCGCCGCACGCCCCGGTCTCCATCACCGTCTGCGCCAGTGCCCGAGTCCATATCAAGACAACCTAACGAAGAGACAGGTGCTGGTACGGGGAGAGCCGTGGGCACGCTGGCGACGAAGGCCTCTGAAGCTGTGCAGGTCTCCAGATCCCCGAACTCCCCGAGTGGACGGCAGGGCCAGCGCCGCAAAGTGCGTAACCTGCACCGCGAGTTCGATGTCATGAAAGACCTCAACCATCCCAACATTGTCCGTCTGTATGAGGTCATCAGCGACCCCAAGGCAAACTCACTCTTCCTGATTCTGCAGTATGTCGATAGCGGCGCGATCGCGCAGCTCGACTCGACCGGGCATATTCGAGCCCCGCTGCAAACGCGGACTTTGCTGCCAATCGCCACACAAATTTGTGATGGCCTCGCCTACTTGCATGAGCAACGCATCGTACACCGTGACATAAAACCGGAGAACATCCTTGTAAACCGCGATGGACGCGCTTTCCTCGCTGACTTTGGTGTGGCTGAGCTGATGAACGTGGGTGCAGGCCAGCCCACCAGCCTCACGCTGACCTACCAGGGCACACCGCTGTTCATGGCCCCTGAAATCTACTCGGGTGACGACGACGACGACGACGAATGCGAAATCGGGGACGCACCTCAAACCCCAGGTGAGCGCACACGGCGGAGGAGCACTAGTAATGCGGGTCAGAACAGCCGCACAACGGACAGCCGTTCGCGCCAGGAACCACGCGGCTCGCGTGGGATTGACCCGTTCGCCCTCGATGTCTGGGCGCTAGGGGTCACACTCTACACACTGCTTATTGGACACGTGCCCTTCACCACCATGCGCGAAATCCGGCAAACAATGCGACAGGGGGTTGACATACCAACTGCGCTACCCGAGCAGTGGCGCACCGTGCTGCGACGTACCATGGCGCCCCAACAAAATTCACGAATCTCCTCGGCTGAGCTCTGCCGCGTCCTGCATGCGATGTTAGCCGAGCAGAATGCTGCAGAAGTGACGGCTACTGGACTTGGAAGGAAGGCGTCGCGCAGCACTCGCTTGCAAAACGCAGCACACCGCGGTTGTCGCAACACCTCCCGAGAATCACGCTATGCAAATCGATTAGGGCGCGGCGCTTGTTGCACCATTGACACGGAAGAAAGCGTGAACATCGGTGCCAGCAGCAGCAGCAGCAGCGTTTGTGGTATGAAGAGTAGTGATGACGACGGTGGCAGCTCGGTGTCATTGTCGCACTCCAGTGACGACGACGACGACGCCGTCAAATGCAACGGCGGCGATTATCCTACAACCAGGGTATGACAAGGCTCGCTTCGACCTTGGCATCACGCCCTCCGTCCTCGAAATCCTGAGGCCAACGAATCGCCCCGCTCCCCCCCCCTCCCAAAAAAAAAAAGGAAGGATGAAATTGTGAAAAGAGTAGCGAATGTTTCGTATGTAAAGCCCAGGTGAGGCACGTGCAGCATTCGAGAAACTGCCACAGCGAGGCTGTGTACTCGAATGGCGCATGGGTCGACTCACGCGACGGTTACTATTTTATATGTCACTGCCCCGCCCCGCCCCACCAGTGCTTACTATTGTGGGCAAACGTCAATAAATCTGCAATTAGCTGGTTTATTGTAAGCGTGTGTGTGCATGTGTGTGTGTGTGTGCTTCATTGTTCGTTCATCCATGTATGAGGCCATTAGCAGTCCTCCCTTTTCGGCTTCAACGGTATGCCCTTATCTGTGCACTCTGAGAAGAGTAACGGGAATTAAAAAAAGAGGGTAGGCGAAAACAAAGCACACACGCACACACACACACACGCCACATCTACAAATAGATTATATCTATTCTTTTTATGGCCTTGCCCCCCCCCCCCTCCCCTCCCCCCCCCTTTTTTGCCTCCTCCTTCCCCTGCATATGCGCACCACATCCTCATCTCCTTCCCCTTACTAAAATACGTTCTGTTGTGTGTACACACATGCGTATGCACCCACACACATGCACACACACACACACACGCACTTTGATGACTTGCTCTTATTCGATATTATATACGTGTATTATTTTGTGTGTGTGTTTCTCTTCGTGATGTTGACAAGACACCTGTCACACGGAAAGAGGAGGAAAAAAAAAGAGAAGCACTTGAATATGGCAACAACACGCAGTTGATGGAGCGGATGTCAGTACGGCCTAACGAGGAAGATCTGGGAGCATCATCAGGGGACTGGCACTCGGGGCGGGATCGGGTGTGTGCGCATGCACTTCAAGCTCAAGCAACCCATTCTCTTCCCCTCGTTGCTGCTGTGCTGCGATGCGCCCCTTTCCACATCACCTGCTCACTCATCCACACCCGCCGTGATGTCTCCTGTGACAAGAGATAGTCTCGCTACCGGGTTCTGGGTGAGTGTGAGTGTGTGTGTCTACTTACTTCAGTGACAGAGAAACACACGCGCATACATCAGGAATATTTTTTGTCGGATCGATTCTCCTCGTTGTTGCCGTCAACTTTCTCTGACAACAACAGAACAAAGTGCCTCCTCCCCCTCCTCTGTCACCGGCCCACGCACACAACTCTCCCATGTGTAATATCTGACGAAATTTTGCACAAAGGGAACACAAAGGCAAACAACATATACACATATATACTTATATATATCGTAGAGTTATTCGTGAGTAGCAGTTATAGCTAGGGAAGGGCCGGTGTGCACGGTGCATCCTCTTCGTCACTCAAACTCTAGTAAAACCACATCTTTATACGCTGCTTTCGTGTGCCGCTTACTAGGTGTTGCACACATACACACTTATATATACATATCTATACATATATATATGTATAGAGAGATAGGTATAGCTATATTAGTACGTATATCGGTGTTCTCCCTCTCCCTCTCTCTGCGTGTGTGTGTGTGTGTGTGTGTGCAGTTTTGGTCGCCTCAACAACAAAGGTGCGCACAAATCGTTCGAATCTCCGTGTATTTCTCTTGCTCCTCCCTCCATTTCACGCGGAAGGTGCAGCGGTGTCCGCGAACCTCGTCGTTTCTCGACACGGGCAGCCCACGGGCACCGCGGCATGTGTGGGATAAAGAAACAAATATCCGCTGTCGGGCTTACGTGACGCACGCCGTTGCTGTCATCACCGCCTTTCCCTTCCAACTCCTCTCAGCCTCTCCCTTGCAGTGAACGTGCAAAGAAAGATGATGCGTATTTCTCGTCTGGGCGTTATAGTCGCCGCCGCCGCCGCCGCCGCGTCGCCGATTCTTCATCAGCGCCGCTGTGTGCGCTACTCGAGCATCCAGGAAACGCTGAAGCCCATTCCTGGTCAGAGTGCAGGGCAGATCTCCATCTTGAACGAGATCTGCTGCAACCCGGACGCAGAAGAGGAGCGACGCAAGCCTGTATTCCGTCTTGAGGTGATGCCGGATGCGACTGCCGCGTCGGCGGACAACAACTACCTGCACACAATGCACAAGTGGGGTTACGACTCTCTGACACTCTTCAAGAAGACAAATGAGGATCCTGGACCATGGTGGAACGCGAACGCCAGCACGCTGGCGTCCAACTGGTCGCAGGTGGGCGACTACGCGAATGCCGGCATGTGGTCTGGGGTGTGGCGCTACACGTACGGCATTGGTGAGTATAACCTGCGCCCCTACGAGCTTCGGGGACGTGCGTGGGGCCGCAAAGATCCCAAGACTGGTGCCCTTACCATCTGCTACGGCAAGCACAGCGTCAGCAAGCCACTGCAGAAGTTCTGCTTCCCGCACACGACGGAGCATGCGCAGCACCATCGCGTGAGAAACCCGACGAACAAAGATGTGAGAGAGATCGCCGCGCTGCACGGCAAGCGCATTCTGCGCGAGCTGCAGTACCATCTCGGTCAAGGACTTCGCTTCTACCTGGTGGACGGTGTCTTTGGGAGTGACCCAGCCACCGCCACCCCGTACCGCATCATCACGGATAACCCAACGCACGCCTACTTCGCATCCATGGCGGCCATCCGCACCTTCAACTATGTAGCGCGGCAGGAGGTAACGCTGGTGAAGCGGCTGTCACAGTCGCCGATCGACGAATGGGGGTGGCGCCGCCCTGGTGTTCTCATCTATCACGCCCCCTCCTATGACTTCGAAAGCCCGCGGATCGTTGAGGAGTTTGGCGGCCCTCGACCCAAAGATATGGGCCTCACTCACAACCGCTTCATCGCGACGGAGCCGTACAGCATTCCCATGAAGTGTGCCATGGGCGGTGAGCCCAGCTGTGATGCACTTCTAGACAGCACCGCGATGCTATGCGGCCGTTGGGGCTTCTACGCCGACGAGAAGAGTTACCTCACCGTCCCTGGCGAGTCGATCGTGTCAAAGGATGGGCAGTCGCTCACGCTGGTAATCACTGGCAGTGAGTCCGAGTCCGACGTCTTGCGAGCCTCACCGCGGCTCTACGGCAGCAGGCATCACCGCCTTGCGGGTGGCGTTGTGTCGCGCGGGTGGGACGTCGTCTCACTGCCCGCGTCCGCGGCTAGTGCAAAGCCACTACCTACCGACATTGTGGAACAGAGCTTGCAGCGGGTGCAACGTAGCCTGCCCACCCGCTTGGGGCTACCGCACACCCTCTCGCACCGCCACCACGGTCGCCGCCACGTCAGTGAGTACGGCTTCAAGTGGCCGCACAACTACACGGAGGATGCTGCCACAAAAGCCTACGCTGGTGGTCAACTCTTCAAGGCACCCAAGGCTGATGAGCTCGCAGGTCATCCGCCGCGCCCGTCAAAGTTTTCGATGAGGCACGTAAACGTGGTCATCATCGGCGAGGGAACCGACGCCGCGGCGGCTGTTGTAAATTCACTCAAGGAACGCGGCATCCTCTACGCTGAGGAGTCGCCATTGAGGGATGCGATGGCGACGGCACTGAAGGCAGCGAAGAGTGTGGAGGTCGTTCCTCGAGCCAATGCAAACATCGTGCTCCACAAGCTGCTTCAGGCGTAGCAACGGGTGCCGTGTCTTCTCTTCTTCTCCCCCTCTCCCCCCCCCCTCGACAATGGAGGGAAGGGGAGAGGGGGAGAGCTCGAAGGCTTTCGTGGCTGCCTGTCCCATCACCCATACACGTACACCCACACACACACAGCGGGAGAGAGAGAGACGGTGTGCCGCCTCCCTCCTTCCCTTTTTTTTTTTGATGAACCGTGCAACTGGCATAAAAACCGGCGCAGGCACACGTTTATTACGTCTGCACATGTGTGTTTGGGGGGGGGGGATGGGGGTACTCCTACTCGGTGGCAGTGTACCGCAACGGTTGTGCAGTGCGCTTTGGGGAATAACACGGGGAACCTCTGGGGGATATGAGAAAGTGGCACTAACAGGGGAGCTCAGGGAGGAAGCCCTCATCCCCGCCGCCCTTAGGAGTAACACCCAACAGTGCTCGTACTCGAGTGCTCCACCCTCCACTTGTTGCATTCCCTGATGTGTCGATCGTATGTGGGTGGTGGTGGGGGGGGGGTGACAGGCGTAATGGTCTGTGAACGACGCCGTTCACCGAGGACTTCGCCTCATCTCTCAGTAGCTGGCTTTACCCCTCCCTCCCTCCCTCCCTTCTTGATGTCTGTCCATGTACTTGTTGACTGACGTTCGACTTTCACGGGACTGCACACAAACACACGCGCGCGTTCAGCAACGCCCGGAGCTCTTTGCAGGACGGCGACAAGAGTACGAGAAACAGTTGCATCCCCGACGTCCCTGGAGAGTGACAAGAGCAGCGGGGGGAGAGGGGGGGGTATCGGAACGGCCATGAACCCGTAGCGAAGTTGAGTGCCACAGTCTCCACAGCATATGTGTTTCCTGGAGTGACCCCGCATCCCCTTTTCCCCTTATTTGCCTACCCCTCTGATGTTTCTCATCGGCGCCCCCCTCCCTCACTCATCCACCGCGGCGATACACACACACGCATACATGCTGCCAGCCTCCTCACCTTCCTATCGATATATCGCCCCCACCCCCTCCCCCCCCCTAGCCGCTTACCCCCTGCTGTTGCTGGCATGCCACCAAAGCCGTGGGTGCCGCAACTCCCGGGCGGTGGCACGTCGCATCGACGACCTGCCGCAGGAGAGGGCGGTACTTTCTCGGACTTTGAGTATCACCGCCAAAAGCAGGGCGAACACAACACGGCGACTGGTGCGTCACGGTCGCGGCACGCTAATGAACAGCGACGCGGTCCCACTGCACCGCCACGGCGGTGGTCTTTCGTTTTACAGGACATCCCAAGCGCAGCTCACCGCATGCTGAATGACGTGAACAAGGGCTACATCGCCCGCGTCGCTGCCGTGGTCGCCACGACGTTTGGTGTTAGCTACGCGACGTACAAGTTTGTGTTGCAGCCCGCGCAGCAGCGTCGTCCGCTGGCAAAGCGGTGGAGCTGGTGTGCACCGCTGGTGCCAATCACACTGGTGGAGAAAAACAAGGAAAAGGGCAGCAACATGCACACCTACCGCTTCGCTCTGCCAAACAGCTACGACTACGCGGGGTACGAGCCCGTTAGCTCTGTTCGGATGATAAGTGGGAACGTGCGCGAGCTCTCATCGCTCTGCCGCTGGTACACCCCGATCAGCCACCCCGACGAACGCGGCTTTATCGAGTTTGCGATCAAAGACTGCGACCCTGGTCGCATGTCAGCTCGTCTGCGCTACCTCGAGCCGGGCGACGTTGTTTACCTTGGGCGATGGATGCAAGAATTCCATTACAAACCAAACACTCTCAAAGAACTTGGTGTGGTGTGCACCACCTCCGGCGCCTCCGTGGCGCTGCAGCTCATGAGCGTCATGGACAAAAACAAAAACGACGACACCAAACTCAGTCTTCTGTACTGCCACCACACAGCCGCTGACATTCCGTTTAAGGAAACACTTTTCAAGAAGTATGAAGAGCGTAACGAGAGCCGAATTCATGTAGCGTACAACGTGCTGGCTGGTGGGCGCCAATTGGACAGCGCTGCGCCGGTTGAGAAGAAGATGTACGTTGGCAACATCGACACCGAAACGATAGCGGCAGCGTTGCCGCCGCCAGTGCGCGTTGTAGCGGTCGGCCCAGGAAGCGGCAGTGACGCGGCGCTGGAGGGGGTCGCCACGTACCGCCCTCAGATTCTCATCTGCGCACCGCAATCGATGCTGTCCTTCCTGTGTGGTCGTGTGAGCTCAATCGGCAACTACATGTACTGGCAGGGGCCGTTCTATCGATACTCTGGCTTCCTGAAAGACATGGGCTACATCAGATCTCAAGTCTACAAATTCGGTGTCTCCACCCATTTCCTGGCCGACCACTGATGAGAAGCACACAGGTGCGCGTGATGAGTGAGGCAACTCAGCTCAGCTCTCTCGCGTCGGGTCGGATGAGGCATTGGCGGCATCGCTGTTTGTGCTATGGTTTGGCTTCTTCCTTTGAAGCAACTTACTGATTTACGTGCGCTGACGACGAACCGTCACCGCCATCATGTCTGCGATGGCTCACAGTATGCCTCAACCGTCCTTGTGCGTGTACGTGTGTGTGTGTGTGTGTGTCGGGCAGCAATGCAAACCCACCACTACGGGCACGCGGCACATTTGAGGCGATGTCTTCTGCTTTGTCTGCTGGACCCGCTGACGCATCTTTTCGCAGTGATCTCGCACCTCTGCACTCACGGCTTTCCGCAAGAGAGGGGGTCACTCACACAGTCGCGCAGTCCACACTGAGCTCCGCGAGTCAGCCCCGCCATACGTGATGCACGGCTCGCTAGCGCCGATCCGGAGACGCCATAATTCTTCCTCATGTTTCTCACGCTGCCCATGGACACCCAATCGACATGTATCCCAATAGGGTCTGCCCCCCACACACACACACACACACCCACCACCTCTGCTGAGACACCAACTGCCGCGTCCCGGCTTGCCCTTTCCAACGCAGCTGGATGGTCACCGTACTCGAGAGCTGCGCCGTGTCTTCGGAAAAAAGAAGTATGGCGTACTGGTTCGAGTCTGGCCGGCACGTACCTCGCGTTTCTGCCGAATGCCAGCTACGCCCTCCAGCACATCTGACGTACGATGAATGAAAAGCTTGATCTCGTGTCTCTCAAGTACGCAGCAGAGCGGACGCGACGCCTTACCTCCGCAAAGAAGCCACAAGATCGAGACGCAGTGGCTCCTGAGCCACCTCGTCCTGCGGTGCTTACAACACCAAAACCTCCGGCCTCGGCGGCCTCTCTCGACTCGGAAGAGCGCACCCTTCAAAACATGGGTCGCGGCGAGTGCCGCGTGTGCATGTCAGCTGGCATTTTCGTATCGAACTCTTTAGATGAGCTCCCATGACTCCTCCTCGTTTATCGAGCGAACATCCAAACTTGTTGAGTGTGAGAAATCCCTCGTCGAGCCCCCCTCCCCCTCCTCCCCCGTCTCAGTGCACAGTCGCACCCCCGGTGAAGGTGCTCAGAGCAGCTGGAAGAAAACAACAAGTGTCGATGTGGGAAGGAGTGGCTCGACTTGCTCGCTCGTCTCTACTTCTTCCTTATTCCTTTCTCCTCCTCTCCCCCCTCTTCTCCCACCACAACCACCCACACACAATCACAGACGCCATCGTCACATAGAAGTAGTGTGCAAAGCAAGACCATAGAACTCTTAACTCCCTCCTGTGTGCTCATTTGTGCTCACTGGTTACATAGACGACATACACTTGCGCGCACGCACGCACACACACACACGCGCGGTTGTTGTTTTCTTTTTTGTCCTTTTTCCTCTCTCCCCCCCCCACCCCCCCACCCCACCCCCTTCCGACCGTGCGAGCGTAGACCAATGTCTTCGCCACCGCCACGCACCCGGCAGCAAACGCGAGAGCACGGCGTGGAGTTGAGAGACTCTGTGGCCTCCGACACCACCACCACGTCGGCCACACATCATGACATCTTGCAGCGATACGAGCGGCTTCTCCTTCAGCTCTCTCAGCAGCTCCTTGAGCAAGAGGAGGATATGCGCTCTTTGCGGGCAGATTTGAACGCTGCCAGACAACAACAGCAGCAGCAGCAGCAGCGCTCGCAAACGCGATGTGATCCGGTGGACGCCGCGGCTGGGAGTCTCCGTGGGCTGACGAATACGCTCCGGCATCGCTGCACACAACACACTGAAGCGACGTCGGCCACACGGGGGAAATCGGCGCAGGGCGACTCTCAACTGCGCCCTGTCCTTCCACTGCGCGGGACACCGCAGGTATCCTCCATCCACTCCGCCGGGCGCGCATATGTCGGCTCCATCGTGGACCCGTCTCTTGAGTGCACCACCACAACACAGCGAAGTCATCAGCGTACCCGCGCAAGGGCCCCTGCACCGTCGTCAACGCCCCCCGCTGGTAAGTCGCGTGGACACAAAGATGCTTCGGTGGCGCTTGCTGACTCGCCTGCCACGTGCGAAGTAAGCAGCTTCAGCGATAAGACCGGCGCCGGTCTAACACCGAGCGCCGTGAGTGAATGGTCTCGGTCCGGCGAGGCGGCAACTGCGGACGCTCTTTGGGCACCATCGCCCTCACCAGCACCGAAAACAACCAGCGATGGCGGCTCCCCCGTCCGGTGCCGTCTCACCACAGCACAGCTGGTGCAGCATACAAAGCCCGAGACGCTACAGGCGAGGTTCGATGACCAGGATGCTATGAGTTACTTGTTGAGCGTGTTCTCCAGCATTGAGGCGACATGTGGGGACGATGGCGTCGAGACAGAGGTAATGCCAAAGACCAGTAACGCGACTCCGTGTAAGCAAGAGTCTCGCGCACATCGAGTCGTGCGCTCGCCAACCGCACCGCCGCTGCAGCAGCAGCAACGTCCTGGTGTGGCGCGACAACTTTTCCACTGTCATCCCGTTGAGGGGGAGGAGGAGGACAGCGAAATCGAGGATGAACATACGAAGGGTGAGACTGTGGGCGGCCATCGCTCTTATGCCCTTCAGACGCCTCCGCCGCGGCCTTCTTGTGAAAAACAATGGGACAAACATAGCCGTGCACTGACGAACCGCCAGGTGGACGGCGCCTCTGATGAGGAGTGTCAGCTCTTCCGGGAGCGCTATGCTCGCATGGTAGCGTGCGCGTTAGCCGCCGAATTCACCGTTGCCAACAGTACAACAAAAGATGACAAAGCGGAGCACCACTACCACCACCAGCAGCAACAGCAGCAGCAGCAGGGATGCGAGACAGAAGGTTCCACCCCTGTGGCCTCTCGGTGCCGCAGTACAACTGCTCCGCACGATCACAGCGCTAGTGAGACTGTGGCGAGTTTACTGCGCCTCTTCACCCCACCCCCCACCCCTGCCCCAGTGGGGTTGCCAACAGCGACATACATGTGAAGATGCCACACATACATGCACACGCTAAAAACGGGAGCGGGAGTGTTGACGATTTGGATGTAGAGTTCTTCGTTTTGTGAAATGGTATGCGGAGCTATGTGAAGTCCGTAGGGAATGGGGGGGAGGCCCCAACGTAGCAGCGATGCTAGTGAGAAGAAGATGTAGGCGGGGGCTGTCGCATCAAAGCCCTTGGAACACATAGAGATGCTCAGCGACAAAGCGGGAGGTACTTCCCGTCATCGGCCATGCAGCGCACAGGTAGAGAAGTCTGTGTGTCTGTGTGTGTGTGTGTGTGTCCGCTGCATAGAAAAAAAAATTTTCCTTTCATACAAAAGTGCCAATGTGTAATTATTCGCGTCCCCTTACTTTTTCATTTTCCGTGTTTGGCGTCATTTTTCTCCCCACACCTGGACCGACCGTGTGGGTGTCCGCACGCGCGCGCGCATCTCAATCCCCTTTGGAGTAGAGACTGCACCGCCAGACACCCTCATCTGGGTGGAACCCCCTGCTCCAGCCGCATCTCACAACTATCATGGTGGACTACGTTCTAAGCCATCGGCACTTTGGCTACAGCAACGCGCATCCCTCTCCTCCTCTTCCCCCCCCCCTACTCCTACCCCCGGGGAGGGGGGGGAAGCATACACTTTGATGCCCATCTTGTTTTTCTACACCACCCCCCTTCCTCGTTCAACTCCAATTTTTCACTCCCGTCTGTGATTCTTCGCTGACACATGCCCACACGAGGGCGACTCTCGAAAAAAAAAAAACGGAGCTCACTTATCAGGTTGAAGGTCGTTGCCTTTGTCGCGTTTCTTTCTTTGCTATATATATATATGGAGATGACGGCTACAATAGACACTGCGTCGGCCTCCCCGTCATCGCCACGGACCGCCGATGTACTTGTGGCACTGACACACCGTGCGGACCAGGTGTTACGCATCCTCGTCACGACGCACCACGAATTCCTCTCGAATCGTGCGCAGCGCTCTCACGGCGCCCTCTCGCTCGCTGTCGCACACGCCCAGCGGGTGCTCCAGGTACTGGAGGCGGTGCGGGATCAACGGGGGCGCGAGCGGCATGAGGTACCCCAGCAACTGTTGCAGCAGCAGCAGTCGGGCTCCTCGCCCCCCCCCTTCTGTCCGGACTGCATCAGCGTCTCTAGAGGGTCAATCAATGACAAAAGATAAGCTCCAGGTATACATGCAGCTGGAGAAGATCCGCATCGACCTTCGCCGCGTGCTTCCGCGTGCTGTAGCTGATGTCGAGGACACAGACCACGTTGGAGGTGGGGACGGCACATCCACACCAGGTCGATCGGCCGCCACCACCGCTGCCGCGCTTCGCTCGCTGCTGCACACACGCACCATGCTCTCGATGGAGCTCCAGAAGATAGACACGGCGATGCACGGGCTCGCCGACTCCAGCGAGTCCCTCGCGGCTCTTCACAAAACACTTCACGACGTTCATTCGTCCATAGAAACAGCACAGCGTATGGTGCGCACGTTGCTGACCGTACAGTCACGCGACGATCTTCTGTTACGTGTGTCTGCGATACTGTTTGCTCTGGCGGTGCTGTACGTCCTGGCACAACGTGTGTTTCGCATCTTTCCCACTACCGTGTACGTCACCGTAAGCGATGGGTGAGGGGATGAGGGCCTAACGAAGCACCGCCGTCATCTGTCCCCCCTCCCCCCCACACACACCGCTCTCTCCCTCCGTCCTTTAGCAGCCCCTATGCCGGAAGCAACAGGGGTTTTCCCTGGGTATAATCAGCTGTGCTTTCATTGGTTTCAAAGATTCGCGTGGTGAAAGGTGTCAAGCCCCCTGCCGAGTCTCCTCACTGCTGCACCTTTGCTTGTTCGTGTTATACTGCGTTACCTAATCCACTTGTTCTCTGCCCCTCCCCCCTCTACACACGCCGACTGTGGAGTCAACGCGCCCGGGGAGGGCCGCACGCGACTCCGCTCACGCGCGTCCCCTCATCACCCCCCCCCCCCCCAAAAAAAAAAAATCTCCCAGTATGGCCACTTATTGGTGGGGGGGAGGGGGGAGTGGAGGGAGGGCACACGCACCCTCTCAATGTTTCAAAGCGCAACAGTGCTAGCCGACCTACCTGCCCGCCCACACTCATCCACCAGCACCCCAACTTCTTGCCTCGTTGTTACACGGCCACCAATAGAATGGCACTCTACACATACACACGCACACGCACATGTATGTATTTATAGGCATACACACAAACTAGTTGCATCCGCTTGCGAGTGACGTCTAGGGCTGCTGCAACGATGCCCTCCCACCACCCCTCACGGCATTCGCCACAACAACGGCTTCCCCCAGCGGTGAGCACGTTCACTCATGGCGATGTGAATGCCTTCCGTCTGCAGCCGCTGTCGTATTCAAACACGATCACCACTCAGCCGTCTGCGGCGTCGGTGTCCGTCTCGCTGGTGCCTCTACACAAAAAGGCTGCAGATCAGGCAATGGCAGCAACAACAGCGTGTGGACCGTCCAAGACGGCCCTGGGGCCCCACTCTGGAAAGGCATATCAGTCCGCTACCCCCACAGCGTCAATGAGCGGCGTTGAGACGATCCGCATGCCACCTGCACCACACCCCTGCATCTACGCCGCGCTCATCCCCACTCGCGCTCAGCCCCCCGGGAACAACAACAGCGGTGCAAGCGATGTGGGTCCACAGGCGGCAACCGCCTCGCCGTCACACGGTGCCACGTTTAGCGCCGCTGGTGTTGTGGGTGTATCACAACACGACGATTTCACAAAATTGCCGCTGCCAGCCACAGAGTGCATCGCGGCACCAGACCTCAGCGCGACCGAGAAGCGTCATTTGGCGCTGTGGACACGCAGTACCCCAGCCTCGTCCGCCCCCAGAGCACTGCCTCACGTCCCAGTGACCTCCTTTAATGATCCGCTGCACAAACGCTGGCGCGAGCGGCAGACGCTGCGACTCCACCAGCGATACCGTGCAGCTCTCGCTGAGGATTTGAACCAGACCCTCGAGCAAGCTGTACGAAGACTCCTGACAGCAGAAGAACATCATTGGAAGATTGAAGTGCAGCTCCAGCAAGAGCGTAACGTCGGGACGCGGCTGGAGCGGTCGACAGGCTCGCCGGTGCCGCCACACAAGATGGCAGCGCTACTTCAAGCGGTGCAGATCGTGCTTCATCAGACGAGTATTTCTTTTATTGAAGCTCAATACGTCAAGGCCACAGAGGCATGCGTTATCACTTTAGAAACGACGCGTGGAGGTGAAAACCTCGACGCTGAACAGCAACAAAGTGGTGATGGTGATGGGGGTGGTCCCTACAATATGTCAAGCCCCTCCATGGAAAAGGAGGAAGCGGAGGCGCATGAGGCGCTGTCGCGGGCGCAGTATCAAGAAGTGCTGCAGGCGGTCCTCAACACGGAGCGCGAATTGATAAAAGAGGTGAAGCGACCGGTCCCAAAAGCCTTGCCACCCAGTGCTGGCGTTTCGGTCGTTACTCTCCCCAGCGACCTCCCTGTCCCCGCCCCCGTGCTGCGGTTGGAGGCGGCTGTCAGCGCGGCGCTGCTTTCCAGCATCATTGAGCACGCAGTGTTGAATGCACCAGGCATGGACTTCGCCGGTCGCCTCCTAGAGCAATACATTCTCCCTCACATGTACGCTGGTTATGCGGGGTGGGGTGCGGTGCGACCGCAGCTGGGAACGCTAAGCGAGCAGGTCACTCACCTTGCTGCCCTACCATTGCGCGTACAGCAACAGCAAAGTCTGACAGAGGCGGCTGTGCAGGCCCGGGGCGATGCAAACTACCTTCAGAAGGTCGTGAAGTCGTACACGATGCGCGCCTGGTTGCATCAAGTCATAACGCAGCGACGCTACCTCGCTCGGCTGGACGCAACAGAGCGCGTGGTAGCACGACGGTGGAGACGTGTCCACATGCAGCGAATTTTCACTGCTTGGCGGCACGACACACAGCGCGAGCGCCAACATCTGCGTGAGGCACAAATGAAAGAAATGTACATGAATTTTCTCAACGAGTCAAAGCTGTCCGCGCAGCGGGACAGCAATGCATGCGGGGGAACGGCGGTGGCAATGGCAACAGCTCTGCTCGTGGGCGGCCCTAAAGCCTCGGCCTCATCTGTCGCTAACATGTGGTCTAGTTGTCAGCATCGGCAACTCGAGTCACTCCGAGGACGGCGGCAACTTGATGCCGGTAGTCTAAAAGAGCGCCCAAGGGCCGCCATCCTGGCCACTGACTCATCCACAAAGGGGGACACTTGTGCCGAATGGGCGCTGGTGCCGAGTGGTACACAAGGAAAAAGCCCGCGGGAATCCCTGTCACCTACTCGCAGCCGCCCTCACCACGAGGGCCACTCTGTGAGGCGCAAGGGAGTCGGACATAGCCGTGTCAATCTCTCAATTATACGCCGAAAGACTGGGAATCAGACGTCAGGGAAGCAGCACCGGCGGGGGAGTGAAGAGACTGATATGATGGAGCGATACGTTGTGTGTGACGACAGGAGCGACGATAGCGAGCACGAGGTCGGTGGAGACGAGGAGGGCTCTTCGATGAACGGCAGCGGCACGCTGACGCAGCTCGTCTACCTCGAATCCCCCGTCAACAACAACGCGGAAGGAGACAACTGGCCGACTGACGGGTACTCGACAAGGCCACTGATTCACGCCGCACAAACTATCAATGCGTCTGTAGCAAATAGCAGCATGGATCCCAGCAGTGGCACCGGCGACGTCCCAGGGAAGTCCCTCTTCCAGGAAATGCTGGCGAAGCTTCAGGAAATGGACCAGGTCAACGCCTACCTCCGCTCAGAGCTCGCGGTGCAATCGCGGCGACTGCGCAAGGTAGAAGCTGCAAATCGGGGGCTGAGTGAACGAAATCGAGAGCTGGAGGATGGCACACTCCAGCTGCTGCGTGAAAAGCTACAGGCTCTCAACACCGCACAAGAACAGCTTCTCATCATCAAAGAGAAGAACCGCCGGCTGCGCCACCTCCGCTCTCGCCTGCGTGCGCACCGGCACCGCCCGTGGCAAAGCACCGTTCTGCGCGTCGTCGGGGACATGTGCGGGGCCTCAACAGCGAAAGCAGAAATCGCTGACGAGGCACGCGTGCATGCGGATCGCTACGGCACAGGGAGTAGCAGCGAGGACATTGATGGCTGCGAGGATGAGAGCAGAGAAGCCTCACTCGGGGGCAGGATGCGCACCAGCTTTGCCCAAGAGACCGCAGACTGGCAAGGAGGGCCAGCGACGATGCCAGTGAAACGCCGCTCGAGGTCCTACAGCGCTGCTGCGCCAAACATCGAAGACAATGAGGAGCGGCTCTTTGGCCGCATCGCCCCGATCGTGCTGCAGTCCTGCTCTCAACTTCCCGACGCCCTCGTCATTCTCACTGACTGGGCCAACAGTTGCCTCGACGAACTGGAGAGCCTCGATGATGTGAAGGATGGCCCATTTTCCGACCGCTTCAGCTCCTTCAACGAAGAGGCCCGGAGCGGCGTGCTAATCAGTAGACTTCTCTATTACCTCGCCCTGCCGCGGTACCGCACTATGCGGTCGGCTGCAGAGGTGTCGAGTTTCAGGAACGACATGGTCACGAGCGACCCTGTCGGGACCCGGCTGGTCGGCTCCCATTACCGACGTCAACTTCTGGAGCAGGAGAGCGTCCAGCTGAACCCCCCTTTCCCGGTGTACGCGGACTGTTTTGGGGATTTGATAGAGGCGCAGCCGGTGGAGCGGATGTCTCAACTACTCGCCTTCGCCACGGAACTCATGGCTGGACAAGATGTTTCTGAGAAACAGGACGAAGTATGGGGGACGAGCAACACGAAAAGCGGCAACAACGACGGACAGGCACTTGTCGACAGTCGCCTGACCATTGCAGAGGAGAGCGATGCGAAGCGACTGCTGCGGGCCGCAGCACCGCCGCAGCCCACACCCTCGGGGCCGTTGCCCCTTCAGAGCGTGGTTGATCCGTACGCCATCGTGCGTGGTGAGACATCAGCCATAGTGACCCTCATTGCGCTTCTGTATGTGCGCTTCGCCCACCCCTTCCACCACAAGAGTCGTCAATGCGCGAAGCGAGAGCGAATTGCACTGCTGCAACTCTGGAGTGGGGGCCAAGCGGCGACGGCGGAGATGGGCGGGACCCTCAGCGACAGCCCCAAAAAAGACGTTGGAGGGAGTGCGAATCCACCAGAGACCCCCACTACGTCTGAACGAGCACTGCCGCCGGACCGCTACTCTTTTGAGGACGACATGCTGCGTAAGCTGCCGTCGGAGGAAAAGACAGCGTGGCAGCTGTTCCGTGAGCGCTGCCTTCCCATCTTCGGCACCCAGGCCCACCCATTTCTGCTGCGCGGCGGCTTCTGGCCGAGCGACGCCTTTGAGAGCCCTGAGCTAGCCTCCATGTTAAGTAGCCTCGCCATGGCGCTGCGCCGGTCACTAGAGCTGCACCGCTGGCATATTACGCTCAGCTGCCTGGTGCCAGTGCGCACGTACAGCGGACTGAGCCGCGGTGTCTTTACGGGGCCGTGCGCATCAGCCCAGGCATTACTGTTGGGGCTTCGCCAGGACAGTAAAGAACACCTCTCTGTGGATCAACCACCCATCCTCCAGTGTGTGAAGCAGCGTCAGCAAAGTTATCGCGATGCCCTTGCACACGAGCCCAGCACCGCCTCTCTCACCTCCATGGATGATGGGACACCCCAGCTGAAGCCGCCTCAACACGAGCTGATGGACCCCACCAATGAAACAGAGTCGCTAACGGACGCCATCTCCAGTGTTTGGCAGAGAGACCTCCTTTCACTCTTTGTGCAACGCGCAACCCTTTCCACTCAACTCGCGCTGCCGGTCCTCGACCTCGGCAGCTGGCGCCTACTCTGCAGCGACCTTGGGCTCATCGGCATGGCGAGCCCAGATATAGACAGCGTGGGGAGAAGCTACACTGCAGCGCCTAAAAAAAACGAGTTGGACCAATCACAAAACCCCTTGGTGTCGCTGTGCCCACAACAACCGATGCCGCAGTTGGAAGAGGTCGACATGGAAGTGGTCACAGACATTTTTCAACATGCCGTCATGGTTGTGGCACTCGCCCGCAATGAAGTCGATCCTGCAGTGCTGCAGCCGACACGGGCTGCCGGAGACGCGTCGTCGCAGGCCACATCCACATCTCCCCGGAAGCACGGCGAGGGTGAACGGAGAAAATACAGAATTCAGCAGCAGATCTTGCCGGACATACAGATGGACATGACGTATGCGTCGTTTGTAGTTGCGATGGTGCTGCTGGCGCACCGCCTGTATCCGGCCCTCTCCCCAGTGACTTCAATGAACGTAAAACCGATACCACCGAATCTCTCTCACGACACTCCAGAATGCAGCGCCTTCTCCGATAGCGAGGACAGCCCGCTCGTGCAGATCGACTCATCGCCGCTAGGCGGTGCCGAAGCAGACCGCAGTCGCCTAGCCCTCCGCAGCAAGTCGACCTACTGCTCCCTCAGGGAGGCCTTCCAGTGGATGATGCAGGTGATCGTCTTGCCCAGCACCGCCGCCCACCTGCAAACCACAGACCCTCGCTTTATTATCCACCACCTAACCCGTGGCGTCAAGACACAAGCCGTGCTCCAGAATCTCGCCCCGGCGCTGCTGCTTGTGTATCAGGCGTACAGCCGGGAGGTGTTCGGAGAACCAGGCATGGTGCGCGACGACGTGCTTCGGCTTTTGCGCGACGCGATGCTCACGAGCACCGAGCTCTCAAACCACCTCACCTCAGACCTCTTCTCCAGCTGCTCCGTGCTGCGCCACGCGAACGAGGAGGCAGCCATAGCCAAGCGAAAGGAGTTGGATCGACTGGTGCAGGTCAATAATAGCCTCGGCAAGGTATCGTCGCCGATGCGACGGCCAGGATACTGTGCAGTGCGCATCGTTGATTCCGCTGTCACCACCGACTCCGCAGCCACGCGCGGGACGCACCGAAAGCGTATCCACGTTCTCACCTACGAGGGCTTCTGTGATCTCTTGTGTGTCCTGTGCAACTTCAAGCAGCCAAATGTGTTTGTGCCGTTTGAGGTGCGCCTTCTCACCTTCGTGAACCGCTCGCTACTCCGGCCGCTCCTGCATACCGTGCCTAATCTGGCCCCACTCGTGTCACGCTCACAGATTAGTGGAGTGTCGAGCAGCACCCTACTTGTGCCTGATGCGGGAAAAGGTGGTAGCGGCAACAACGACCCCATCCTCAGCGGTGCAGGTGGCGGCAACAGTGGTGCCATCGGTGCCCACAACTCATTCCGTAGGTGATTGAAGGACACGATACTGAGCGAGGAGGGGGGGGGGGGGCAGGGGAGGACATGCGATGGGGGGGGTCAATGTCACTCCAGTCTGTCCTACTCCCTTCCCCCACCCACTCAACGAAGATGTTTATACGTACACGAATATGTCGCCTTGAATCCCTCTTGTGTTTGTTTTTCCTCCTTTAGTTTGGGAGGGGGAGGAAAGGGGCGATATTCTCGTACACTTGCCCCTGATCTAATTCGCTTTCTCTCATGCCCATCATCTCGTGGGACATGGATGTACATGAACCCTCTCGGATGAGAAAACGGATGTGACCATCACGCCACCACGATGGCTGCTTCACAACACACACACACACACACACGCGCGCGCGCGCGGAGAACACGAGCACTACGTGCAAACGCGGTGATTTGCACGCTTTTCTCCACATGAGTGTTTTTTGTGTGTGTTTCTTCTGTTTATCCGCTGCATATTCCTTGTAAATCCTCTGTACATCTCTGCCACTCCCCTCCCCTCCCCCCGCCACACACAACACCCCAGACGCTGTGCTCATCATCACTTTTTTTGGGGGGAGGCGTCTTCTGTCTACCCTTTTTTGTTGTTGATTTTATTTACAGGCAACCAGGAGTTCCCCGCCACCAACCCCATCATTGGCCGTTCCCGTCACACCCTCTTTTTTTTATCATTCCACATCATCAGACGCCTCTCCTTGGCGCTGACGCCCTGCTGTACACACGTGCCCGTGTGCTTTATTAGTTTGATCACTGCACCCTTGCGCACTGCTCCTTTGCTCTTGGTGTGCGGGTCGTCGCCCCGGTGTGTATGGTGTATGTTCTTCAGTGCCGCCATCCCTCCCCTCACTCTAGAGCCACCACCACCACCATCCTACCCGACCCTTCCCCTCCCCTCGTGTCTTGATCGCGGCATTTTGGGGGGATAGGGGCACACACACACACACACACAAGCTCGCACGCGAATCCGCGCAGCGATCATGCTGGGGTGTAGCGCACCAATTGTGCTCTGTTTGTCGCCCCACCTCAACTGATCTCGTTTGCGGATCCTCTCCTTTGTCAGTGCTGGACGCTGACACCGCGCTTGTGACGATCCCCACGTGCTAGACGTCTCCCTTTCCTGCCCCCTCCCTCCTCCTGATTGCTGATAACCCTTAGATCGATATATATCTATATGTGTGTATTATTATATCATAGATATATACCTCAGTCGATCCCTCGTGGCCCTGTAGCTGTGCCTGATTGTGTGTGTGTGTGTGACGTGGAGGTGAGCACAAGCACCGGTGTGTCATCCCCTCGTTAATACCTTTGAGATTGCTGTGCGGCCAATCTCGCCACACTGCCGCTCGACATCGCACGCGCGCGCGCGCGAGAGAGAGAGAGAGAGGGGTCAGAGGAGGGGGGAAGAGAAGTGTAGAGACTCGGGCGCGTGAATAGACACCGATAAAGTGTGGACAAAAACAGGGAGTGGAAGCGGTCCCAGAAGAAATACATATACATATATATAACTAAAAGTGGGGGAATCGCACTGCAAGTGTGAGGAGAGAAGCGGGACCGTCCCGGCGACACATGGAACACGAAAGAGCGAGCAGAAAGGGGAAGAAGTCGGCAACAGTGAGTGAGGGCGGAAGGAGGGAACCGTGAAGCGCTGAAGGCGTCCTCCTGTTCGTTTTTTGAGGGGGGAGGGGCAGAGAGCCCCTCCTGAATGTGTGTGTATACCAACTCCCCCCGCTCTCTTTTGTTTGTGCACATTGTGTTTCTGTTTTGCCAGGCCTGTGTGCGTTCCGTATTAGTGGTGTGCACACCGGGGCTGTCCATCTGTTTTGCTTGTAACCGGTGGGGCATAGAGCTAGAGAGAGAGAGAGAAAGAGGGAGGGAAAGAAAAGCGTTATAAATATATATATATATATACCTATCACGCACACACACACACATAAAAAGCGGGCACGAATATAGAACACCGCTACACACGCACACGACGTGTTTTTATAAAGCCTGTAAACAGTAATGGGGTACTTGCAAGTGCTTCTCGCGTGTTATCACCATCTCGCTGCTGCACCTGTGTGTCTTCCCCCTCGCTGTCTCCCCACACCACCGGCGTCCGGTTCTGGAGCTGCCGTGGCTGCAGGCCGTTGTTGTGTTGATGCGCCGTCATGTGTGCCTCTTGTCTCTCCCTCTCACGCCCCTTTTCCCGCGCCGCTCACGGTTTCCGTTCTCACCCCTCCTCCCTCAATAATTTCAACGGGGTCTCTGCGCGCCGCAGTGATGGACACGCAGCCGGTGGCGATTGTGCGGAGACGAAACAGGGAACGATGGAAGAACAGCGCAGGTCGGGGTGCCTGTGGTGGCGGCTGGGAAAGATGGGAGGGCTCGTGTAGGGCGACAGGAATACACTTCGCGAGAGCGTCACTGGCGATGAGGCCGCTCAGCTCAAAAATAAGACGACGGCAGCTCCCGCAGTCCAGAGTGGCCGCAATGCATATCGCGGGGCACGCAACAGCACGGCGATGGTGTCATTCGCAGTCCACAGCGCCCTCGAGTGGCGACGCACCGCCACGGCCTCCAGACTGGCAGCCGGCACCGCTGAGCGAAGCTGTACCGTTCGAGTCTGGGGACTCGAAGGAACGTCCGTCTCTCCTGGGCGAGCTGCTCCGTCGAGTACAGCAAACGCCATGTCTCTTAGCCAGCGACCGGTGCGTGAATGAAAGTACTCGCGATTCACCCATGAAAATCGGTGCAGAGGGGGAGGCCGCCATGCCCGCTGCGAAACTCTCAACGCCTCCCGTCAATGATGCCCCAGCCAACCCCCTCTCTGGGAGAAGGCCGCTGACAGTGTTGGACGTGTCTAGTGCGCACCGTTTTGTGGGCAATGCGTCAACAGTGGGAGAAGAAGGATACGTGCCGCTCCTCTTCCGACCAGAATTTTGGCGTGCCAACCCACACGCCTTTAAGCACGCCGCCAGCTCGATTACAAGAGCGGAGACGACCGCCCTGATCACCCCAACAAGAACAAACGATAATTCTCTGCGTGGTGTCGCAGAGTCCAGGATGCAAGCGGCATGCGACACGCTGCAGGCGCGCCCCCTGTATGAAGAACAAGAGCGAGTTGCATTTGAAGCAGCCCCTGAAGATGCACGCTCACTGACACCGCTAGAGAATGTGGGGACTCTAAAATCAACACCCCCATGCACGGACACCACTGCATCTCCTGCGCTGGAGGGCAATGGTGACGTGATTCTCCAAGAGTATGACATCGAGAACATCGCGACCCCCGACCTCCGTGGCGATCGGGGAGAGGGATGTGCATTCACCGAAGAGAACGAACAGCCGCTCAGAAGAGAGCCCTCTGTGGCAGCCACATCTGAAGCGCCTTGCGGCGCTGTCTCAAAAGATGTCGTGAAAGAACAGCTGCAGTGTACCGCTGAGCAAGAGTGGGACGGCGTGGAAGACGTGACCAGCGGCAACACGCACCCGCCTGCCGCCGACGGGGATGCGCTGCAAAAAGATGATCGCCGCTCTCGTAGCCTCATATTGGATCCAGTGGAGTGGCTGGCACAGGCCCCGGACACGCCGCTCATGGACGAGGTGCTGCTCCAGTCGAAAACGCACATGAAGGAACAATTTATTGGGGCAATGGGGCCAGCTTCTGGAGCTGAGTACACAGACCTACTTCGCCAGCAAGACCGTGAGACCAGTATCAGGGATGCGGAGACGGCCATCGGTGAAGCGCCACCGAGCGCTGTTGATGTAACAGCCATGACAGCAAAGGGTTTTGATCCAGAAACAGCAGCTTTTATGGCATCGGCGTCGACGCGGAGTTTGGACGAAGACGAGAGCACGAGCCTGCAGGAGGCATTAGTTGAAGATCTCTACGCGGATGTCTCCCGAGCTATCCGCAGGCAGCAATGGAGTCTACCCCGCAAAAACAAAACGAAGCGCAGCAGGGCCGTCACCGCCGCCACCCCCTCCACCCGAACAGGCACCAACGGAGAGCGTGCAGTGGACGAAGAGCACTCACCGGAGGCTCCTCTAGGTGGTGGAAGCGGAGCTGCAACCATACAGGGCGAGGCTCTGACTCCTGCCGACAAATCTGGTGCTCCTCTCCCTTCAGAGGGTGATGTAAAAGACACTGATAGCGGTGCGTTGCCGCCACCTCGTCACGAATTCACGGCTGCGCCGCTCAAGGCGGCACCAAAGGGAGCAGAAACAACTGCGCCAGCTGCACAGCCGGATGCGCTGGTCTACAACATTTTTACGCACCGCGTGGCCAAGGCGGGGTCCATTACTATTCGCTCACTGGCGCTGATGGGTATCGGCGTCGACCATACCACACGTGAACTCTGCGTAACAGACGGCGAGGCGCTGCGGAGTTTTGCCGGCGAGTTGCGCACCCACCGTGTCTCCTGGCCGAAACTCTGGTCGCGTGGATCCCTTCATCAACAAATAGAACGCCTCCTGAGCGACTCGGCGGTGGAGGACCCGGTGGAGCGAGTGGCTGAAGTTCTGAAACTGCAGTACAGTCGATCTCACCAGCTGCGGCAGAAGCCTGGTTTTGTCGTCGGTGGGGATACTGCGGAGTGGACTCAAGCGCCGTTGGCGGCAGCGTCCACCGAGCAGCCTCGGATGGCGGAGAGCATCGATGATAAGCTCCTGACAATCCAAGACCTCAACGCGGAACAGCAAGCCGTCGTGGATCTCGTCATGCAAGGACACCACACGTATATCGGCGGTGGAGCCGGCACAGGCAAATCCGTGCTGCTTCGAGTGATCAAGCAGCAGCTGGCCCGTGAAGGTCTGGTAGTGGCTGTAACCGGGACGACTGGCGTTGCCGGCTCTCAGATTGGCGGGTGCACGCTGCATCACTGTCTCGGCATCAACCCTCTTGGTGAGTTCACCCGTCGCAAAGAGTTGAGCAGCTACGATGTGATTATCATCGATGAGGTGTCGATGCTGTCACGGGAACTCTTCGAGTCACTGGAGGCTCACCTGCGCCGTGCCAACAACATCAACCTCCCTTTTGGTGGTGTCCAGGTGATTTTGAGTGGTGACTTTCTTCAGCTGGGCGCCATCAACGCACAGCCGCTGATCACGTCGGCCGTCTTCCGCAGAAATTTTGTTCATTTGAAATTAAACACGGTGGTGCGGCAAAACCGAAATCTGCGCTTTGCCGCCCAACTGCGGCTCCTGCGGCGCGGTTTGGTCCCACTTGACTTACACAAGACGGTGCAGTTCGCATCACGAGAGGAGGTGGTGGGCAAACTGCAGCACGTCCTGTCGATCGAAGCCAGTGAGCCCACTGCCGGTTCTCACAGGGATACGCTGGCCACCACCACCACCACTGGCGGCAATGACAGCCTTCCGACTCAGCCCGCACCGGAGACAGCGACCGGGACTCCGTCTCCACAAGGGCGGTGCCACCATGCTGTGGCTGCATTTGTGGAGGGCGCCGTGAACCTATTGCCGACAAATCAAGAGGTCGATGCAACAAACGCGGAGCAGCTAGAGCGGTTGGGGGGAGAGCTCATCACGTACACCCCTCAGCTACTGCATCCGTCTCTGGTAGGCAGCTGGTCTCCGACATACGTGCTGCGCGTGTATGAGCCGCAGAAGCTCAACATTAAAACGTTTGCGCTGGAGATACAGCGGCATCTTGCAGCTTTCTATACGCACGGGCAGCGCGCGTCGTCACAACAGGCGTCTCGCTCGTCAGCGCGGCCGGCGAGTAACAGAAAAGATGCCGTGGAGTCCTCAGGCGCGGCAGCGGCCTCGTCAAACTTCGACGACGGCTCGTGGCTCCTGAACGCCGGCCACAGTGAGCGCAGCATTGTGATGTACCCCCTCTTCGTCGACGCCCTGGCCCTGCGCGTGCGTCTGCCAATGACCATGGACAAGGAAGAGGCGCAGCAGTTTCTGCTGTACCTGAGTGAAATAGATCACCATCTTCAACACATCGACAAGGGTGTGCGGGTCCGCGACGTTCTCCTGAGCGCAGATGGCATGCATACCGAAACGGACGAGTTTACTCTCTTGCAGTATGCCCAGCGCACCCCGCTCGCCCGACCGCTGGGGCTGAAGATCGGCGCTCGTGTGATGCTCCGCACCAACCTCGCCCCAGGGCTTGTGAACGGAAGCCTAGGCACGGTCGTTGCCTTTCGCAAACTGGAGATCGACCAGCTCCCGCGCTACATCGTCGGCAACGCTCAGCGGGAGCAGTTCATCCTCCAATACGCCGACTACTTGCAGTACGAGCAGGGGTTTCAACTGCCACTGGTGCCCGTTGTGGACTTTAACGGACGACAGGAGGTGATACCGCCAGTAGCACACTATGTCGGCGGGATGCCGAACACACACCACTACAGCATGGGCATCGTCGCTCTGCCGCTCTCTTTAGCCTACGCCTTTACGGTGCACAAGGTGCAGGGGCTCACCCTGGTGGGCCGCGTGCACCTCGAGCTGTCCCGAATGTGGCCGTGCGAGCACCTGCTGTACGTGGCCATGAGCCGCGTGCGCAACCCGGAGCAGCTTTCCGTGTCAAGTTTTCATCCCCGCCTGGTGCGTGCTGCAGCGCACTGTCTTCTTTTTGACGACAGCCTGCCGCCGGTCACGGAGGCAAAAATCCCACCGTACATGGTGACAGCCACCTGGCGACGCTCAGAGGACCGGCGCAAGAGGACGCAGCTGAGGAACCGCCTCGAGGCGTATGCGAAGAGGCGACAGCAAAAACTGCAGAGTGCGGCGAGTAGGGGCGACGTCCTTGCAGAAATTCGGCTCCTCGAGGAGAAGATGCTCAAACAGCGGGCGAGGGCGTCGGTAGCACGCAGTAGGACCACCCCTCTCCTCCAATCATAATAAGAAAAAAAACAGAGTATCAAAAGAGAGGGCACTCCACTACACCACCACCACCACCGACCGTCAGATGAAGAATCCAGGGCTGATTCGCGTACGCCCGATCCCTTGTAAGGCCACATCGGCAGGACTGCTATGTCCGTGTGTGCCTAGATGATGGACGACATCGATGTCGTAGCTCATCGTGGTCATTCCTATTTTTGGGGGGGGGGTGTTTGTTTTTTTTTTAAAAAAAAGCAGTCTCCCAAAAACATACATATATATACATATACATATATACATACATATATGTATATGTATGTATAATAACAGAGATCGGGTGAGGCAGAACGCCACTGCAATCTGTCAGTTCTCGAAAGGGTCTCAATGCGAGAGGGGGGGAGGGGAGGGGGGAGGGGAGGGAGCGCATACGAGGAAGAGTGAATGTGTGTGCGCTCTCCCCTCCTCCTTCCCCCCCCCTCTCCCTCCCCCTCCTCCCTGTTTTTAGTACAAACAAGAAAAACCCCTTGCGTCTTCTGCGCCATAACACGTCGTTTCTCTTTGACTGTGGAACTCATTCTTCAACCCCCGTCTCCTCTGCACTCACCTCCCATTTTTCCATCACTACCACCCACGCACACTCGCGTGCTTACGCATCCATACGTGGCTCACGCCCTCACTCTCCCCTCCACATTTGCCGCTCACTGCCAATTACAGAGGCCCGTAAAAAAAAAAACAAGCCCAACTGACATTAGATCTTTTTTATTATTTTTTCACTTTTTCTCTCCAAAGACAAAGCATAAAACATTTTTTTTATTGATTGTGTTTTTTTAGGGGTGAACAAGGGCGCCGTTGCCTTGTGACGTAATTTCTTTTTTTTCTTGTGTGTGTGTGTGAGTTCAAGTGTGAGTGCGCTCCGTTCTATAGAGGGCCCTTCACTTGAATTGGCGCCAGCCCCGCACGCCCACCTCACTCTTCACCCCTCCTCCCCCTTCCCCGGATCGCCTCTCCGGTTTGGGCCTTGCGCGCTTCACCACGTACGCCTGTGTATGTGTGTGTGTGTGTGTGTGTGTATCTCCCTCTCCCCCTTGCTTTCCCCTGGGCACCGGCGCGCAAGTACGTGCTCCCATTCCCCCACCCGCCTGCGAGCCGAGGCGGTGGCAAAAAAAAAGTCGACAAAGGCTAGACTAGCGGGGGAGCGTTGACTGAACGCTATACATAACGAGTGCGAGATACCGAGAAATAAAAAAATTCTTTGTGTGTGTGTTTGAGGGTAGGGAGGGAGAAGAAAAGAAGAGGCGAGAGAGAGTGTGTGTGCATACATATATATACATATATATATATTTATTCATAGGGCATAACGAAAGGCGAGAGGGAAGCCAGGGGAGCACAAAACAAAAAAAAAACGGGAAACGACCCCCGTTCAGTTTCTCATCTGGTGGGCCGCCTTTTATTCCTTCACCACACCCGTCTCTCATCTCGCGCCGGCCACCCCACCCACTGACGCACAATTCTTTGTTTTTTGTTTTTTTTGCCTCCCCCCCCCCTTCCTCTCCTCTCGTCCGCACATTTTTGTTTCTCTAGAGATTTCTCTTTTCAACCACCCCTCTCTTTCTTTTTTTCTCTCCCCCCCCCTCGTCACCACCCACCATCAGTAGGGGACGGAGCAGTCATACTGCACACATTGGGCATCGAGGAAGCGGTGAATGACGTTGCGACTTCATCTTTTTTTCTGCTCACTGCTTCACTCGCACGCACACGCACACACACACACACACACCACGAGATCATCATTAGCCGCTCGCACGCTTCAGATCGAAAGTTGAGGGGGTGGGCGCCGTTTGATGTAGCTATCGCCTCTCGTCCTTTTTTTTTCATTGTTTTTTTTTTTCCAGGGTTCCCTTGTGTCACGCTTGACCACTAGTTTCTTTACGCACATCTCCACATAGAGCACACATTTTTTCTCTGTTTCTAAACAGGCACCACCACTTTCCCAAACTTTTCTTTCTTCACTTAGCACTGCCCTCCCCCTCCCCTCCCCTCCCCCTCCATACCCATATATACTTTTTCCCTTATCATAGACGCACGGACATCTTTCCTTCCCATCCCACCCCACCTCTCACACTCACGCACACTACCCTCCCCCCCCCCTTTATACCCCTGCACTCTCATACACACCGTCCCTCGTTGAAGTGTGTGTGTGTGTCGCTACACACCACCACGAAGAAGCTCTTTGCGTGAACACTACGCCCGCTCCCCGCCCCCCCCCCCCCCCCTTTTACATAAATGCTTCGCCACCTCACGTATTCGTCCGCGGCGCGGCAGACGGCTGTGCAGCACGCCGTCCGCGCCTTCTACGCTCACTCATCAACGATGATGCACAGCCCCGCCGCCGTAACCAGCAGCGTTCCAGCAGCTGCGCAGTTTACAAGTATGCGATGGCAGTCCTCCGCCCCCACGCCACCGAGGACAGAGAGGGGCAAGAGGCGTGGCCGGCCACCGGGCCGCAAGACACACCGAGCCACATTCGCACCTACAGCTGTCGACGCACCTGCAAGCGGGGCGATCGGCATTGCTTCAAGCCCAGGAACAGACACCACCTCAGGTTCAGCAGTGGCGCTGCAGGCCGTTGTACGCCCTCGTGAACCAACGCCAGTGGCACCAGCAGCACCTCTCCGAGAAGCTCGTGTGTTGGACTCATCAGACGCAAGCCCCCTCACGACACAGGTTGCAAAACTTGTTGAGCCGCCAGTGACTGCAAGTGTCGGAACCGCCGTGGAGGTGTCAAGTGATGTCGGCCCCACCACAACGCCGGCGAGTACATCTATTCCACCTCTCGGCCAAATAGCTCAGGAAGATGTACAGTCCCAGACCAATGCGGTAGCCGCGCCAACCGCCTCCACCACGCAGGCTGCGTTGGGAGCGACGATAAGTCCGAATGAGTCGGCTGGCCGCTCACACAAGGAGCAGGAGGCCGCTGCATCAGCGCCAGCACCAGCAGCCGTCATGGCCGCTGAAGCACCGGTGGCGCCAGCAAATCGCGTCGACGACCCGTTCCGCGACAACCTGGACGAGGAGTCTTTTTTCTCGTCACTCCTTCACTCAGGGGGGGGTGGCAGCTCCAAAACCATAGAGCCGCGTGAGTCGACCCTTGTGTACAACGCCCTCAGTGGTCGCATGACGAGCGAGACGTCGAAAACAATGCTGTGTCTACGCGAGTTGGGCTTCGGCGTCAACAGCGAGCGCCAGGTCATAGTAGAAAGCCCAGATGTTCTAAACGCGCTTGCCGAGCGGGTGCGCGCCGGAACGGCAGCGCTGCCTAAGAAATGGCCTTTGACACTCACCCGCGTCATCGGCACGGTGATCATGAACAAAAGCATCAACGACCCGGCAAAGGCCCTAGAGCAGATGATTCGGGTGAAGACGAATAGTGTCATGCGCAGCCGCTACACCTCCGTCGTATCTGCGACGAGCAACGACATTGATGCCACCATTGCCGACACAGCGGATCAGGAAAACCTCATGAACGGCGGACACGATCCAGATAAGGCCATCGAGCTCAACAACGAGCAGAAGCGCGTCATTGACATTGCCCTGCGCGGGCACCACATGTATATCGGCGGAAGCGCCGGCACCGGTAAGACGGTGCTCCTGCGTGCCGTGGCGCGTCGCCTGCAAGGCCACCGCCTCCGCGTCGCCATGACCGCCACAACGGGTGTAGCTGGGTGCCACATTGGTGGCTCGACCTTCCACCACGCCCTCGGTGTCACCTCCCGCGGCGAGTTCATGCGACGTAGCAGCATCCTCGACTACGACGTCATCATCATTGACGAGGTCTCCATGCTCCCGCAGAGCCTCTTTGAGGAGTTCGACCGCGTGCTGCGCGAAGAAGCAGGCACCCCTGATCTACCCTTCGGTGGTGTGCAGATTATACTGTGCGGCGACTTCCTTCAGCTTGGCTGCATCAACGAGAAGTCGATCATCGGTTCACCGCTCTTCCACAAAAATTTCGTAAAAGTCCGCCTCGAAACGCAGGTTCGACAGACCGCAAACTCCAAATTTGCAAACGACCTTCAGCTCATGCGTCTGGGCATCGTGCCGAGCGACCTCAACGCAACGGTGCAGCTATTGCCCTCGGGCACTATGGTAGACTCCGCTGTGAACCTGCTGCCGACAAACAAGGAAGTGCAGGCGGCCAACGAGCGGCAGCTGCAGGCATTGCCGGGCGACCCGCTAACGCTCACACCGGAGACCGGCATCACCTCCCTCCACTGCGAAACGACAGCGACGCTGCTTTTGCGCACGACGCCTGATTTCAATGAGTCCGAGTTTGCCCGACACACTCGCTCCCTGCTGCAGGCCACCCTTGACCTGCCCCGCGCCTCCCTCCTCTCGCTCTACCGGGTGTACGAAGATGGTCACGTGATGCGTGTGATGCTGCCTCCTGGCGAGTCCGTCGCGTGGCGCGATGCGATGCGAGAGCGATTCCTTGAGATCGCTAGCCTACTGAACGACCTGGAGCTAGGCGCTACGGTCACGGAGATCATCCCAAACGGCGACGGCCTGCACACGCCAGAGACGGAGGAGTACCTGCACAAGGTCATGTCAAAGCACCCGATCGCGCAGCCACTGACCCTCAAAAAGGGCTGCCGCGTTCTTCTGCGCTCAAACCTATCGAACACCCTTGTAAACGGCAGCATCGGCACCGTCGTGGACTTTGTAGAGTGTAGAGAAGAATCATTTCCCGAGTACATCAAGACCGACGCGGTGAAGCGCTGCATCGACCGCTACCGTATGTTTTGCTTCACCGAGTGCGGCATGCCGGTGCCCATGGTGCCCGTCGTGCAGTTTTACAGTGGGGAGAAAATCGCCATCCCACCGTGGGAGTTCTCCGTCGGTGGTGGCCCGAACACGCACTTCTACAGCCTTTCGAGCGTCGCTCTGCCGCTCTCTTTAGCCTACGCCTTTACGGTGCACAAGGTGCAGGGGCTCACCCTGGTGGGCCGCGTGCACCTCGAGCTCTCCCGAATGTGGCCGTGCGAGCACCTGCTGTACGTGGCCATGAGCCGCGTGCGCAACCCGGAGCAGCTTTCCATGTCAAGTTTCTCACCAAGTATGGTCGTGGCAAACGACATGTGCGTTCACTTTGACAAATCGCTGCACGGGGCGCTGCAGTGGACTGTTGCTGACGTCTCCAAGTATCCCGTCTCGGCGTGGAAGCGGTGCAACGACACCGTCTACCACCTTCGTCGCCGTGGAGCTTCGCTGCGTTGCTTGTTGGAGGGGGTGACCTCCATGAACAACGGCGCGTCTCCACTGATGTCGAGCAGCAGCAGCAGCAGCAGTCTGCTTGGACCGAACAGACGCCATCGCCGTAATAGAAGTAGTTTTGACTCCCATAGTAGCAGTGACGGTGAGGACAGCTTTGAGACCCTCCCCGCCGCTGAGATGACAAACACGAGCGACGGTAGTCGAGTGATGGTGCGCGTAGGCAAGCACAGCAACGGCAGCACCTTTGCGGCAGAGGAGGACGGTAGCGGCGGTGGTGCGCCTTTCAACTTGGAGCACCTCAGCTCTGTTCAGCAGTCTGTGCTCGTGGCACGTCGCATGCGCAAACTCGTGCAACACGTGGAGCGGATATCGAAGCTAACAGAAGGGCGTCGCCGCACCAAAAACGGGAAGCACATCAGCAAGGACCCGGCGAGCCCGAAAAACTCCCTTCCCTCAGCGGCGGTGACGAGCCAAAGCGACTATGCGTCGGGTCAGCGAGGCGAAGCAGAGGCAGAAAAGTTGGACGACGACGATTCGTTCGACATGGCGTGTTCAGCTAGCGCCATGGCGGCCTCCGTAGCAGCCGCGGCCGCCTCGTTACCCGCCGTCTCTCTTGCCCTTGGCGAAGAACACACATTTTAGAGCCTCTTATTATTTCGCGGTGATGATAGCGGCTTTCACCGGACAGGATCTCTGTGTGTGTGTGTATGTTTGTATGTGCGACTGTTAGTTTTTTTTTTGGTCTCCCTATCACATAGATACCAGTCCACAGGTATACACATCTTCGCCTATATATATATATAATGTATGTATGTGTGTATGTGGGTGTAGATGTGTGTGTGTACTTTTACATGTATTAATGGATGTATGCATGAAGATCATCAGCACCATTCACGTAGGTGTGTGTGTGTGTGCCTGCGTGAATCCTTTTATTTATTTATTTTTTTTTGCATCGCTCTTTGTGGTGAGTGCGCTCATCGCCTTTTTTGTTTGTTCGTGTACACACACACAAACACACGCACTCCTTTTTTTTCCTTTGCGTTAGCCTTCATTTTAGGGTACCTTAGATGTGTGGTGGGAAGTGTCTGCGTCTGTCTGCGTGTGTGTGTGTGCATGGTGCTGGTGGTGGTGGTGGGGGGGTGGGGAGAAAGAAAGTCGGCTACCCTCCCCCCTCCTCATCCACTTTATTGTTATTTATTATATCAAAGATGTTGTTTTTGTTGTCGCTCTTTTTTGGGAGGGAGCCGATTCTCTTCAACCAAACAACATTTGTTTTTCAAGTTGCTGAGAGATACGACGCACACGCACATCAAAACACACACACTCATGCATGTCCCTCGTTCTTTCCGAGCACTTCAGGATGTGCTGGCGATTGAGCTCCTCTGCCACCCCTTCCGCATCTACACGATCTTGTCTGCAGAGGGGAGGAGGGGGGAGGGATGCAGTGCGTATGCACAACCGTAATTTCAAAAGCCAAGGCACCGCATCATAACCATCCCTTTTATTGTCCTCCAGATCTCGAGGAAAACGAAAATGTTGCGACACTACACTGATGAATGAGGGCAAATATGCAGGCATCTCTGTCTGTGTGTGTGTGTGTGTGTGTGACAAAAGTGAACACGGGATCCCTCTCTTCTTCCTCCCCCCCCCTTCTCCTCCTCCTCCTCACCCTCTCTTCTTCCTCCCCCCCCCCCCCTCTTCTCCTCCTCCTCACCCTCTCCTTTCGCATCAACGCACGGCAAACCCAATCGCGACTTTATCTTCCATTTCAAATACATATCTCCATCTCTGTCACAGACATGTACGCCACAAACATATATATGGATGGCCTACGAGCACAAACACAACAAAAGGTCGCGGTGCATCGCAGCAGCCAAGCGTAAAAAGGCCGCCGCCGCCGCCGCTTTGGCTGCATCGCTCGCACCTGTTTGCAAGGGCGATGATGATGGGGGAAGCGCCGCCGTGGTAGTCTCCAAGGCTGCTCCACTCTCTACGCCATCGGCTGGCGGGATGGCTCCGTCCTGTACATCTGTGACTATCACCAGCAAGGACGGCACGATCGTTTCTGATTCACTCACTGCCGCAAATGTGAAAGCAGCAGACACAAACATGACGCACCAGGCGAGGCAAAGCAAGTCACAGCAGCAGACAAGTATTTCTGATGATCGATGCTGCTGGAACATGCCGAACCTCCTGTGCTCTGCCCTACCCACGTCGGATGACTTAGCGAGGCTGAGTGTAACACACAGTACCTCGGAGCTTCCGGCTCTGCTGGCGGCTACGCACCTGCGATGCACCCATGGCGTCAGTACTTGCAGCCCTCGATTGGGCGCGGAGAAGAGCAGCGAGGGTCACTATTTTGCCTACCTCCTCTCGGAACCGCTGAATGGCGACACCAAGATGCCCATGACAATGTGGGGGGTGTATTCCCTGAGCGGTGGGGACTGCCTGCAAGTTGTACACTGGCACAACAGCCCTGCCGCAGCGGCATCACCTATCACCGAAGGTGACCAACACTCGCCTTCGATTCCCCTCAGTGCGCAAACGACGAGAGAGATCATCATGCACGTCAGTGCTGCCGGTCTGTGCTTTATGCTCGCACCCCCCTCGCTGATTTCTGTTGAGGGAAGCAGCGCGGCAGGAAGCATGACGCCAGCCCGGGTTTCCTCAGAGCCGCCAGACGCTGCGGTGGCGGCAGCGGAGTCGCCGGACGTCTATTGGCTGATCCCCTCCATAATGAAGGATAGCTTTTTTGCTCTTCTCCAGGCCCAAGAGTGGCTGCGCACGGCACCACTCCATCACCCAGCCTCGCAAGCCCGTGTTCGCAGTCTTGAGTGCCACGGCTGGTCTCTTCAACCCCACCCGACGCGCTGGGTGAGTCCTTCAGCGCCTTTGAAGACAACAGACAGTGTCACGGAGACATGTGAGCGACCGAAGTCGCTTCCCGAGCCGAAACGCAAAGCGATAAAGACGAACGTGCGGCGCGGTCGACCGTCGCCACGCGAGGGCCTGCAGAGTGTTCAGAGCGTCACAGGTGCCAGACTCGCAACCGATGGAGCAGAGTTGTCCTCGACGCCCCAGTTTAGAATTCCATATGTGGCTGCAGTAGGGCAGCTTCAAAAAGGCTTCAGTGGTGCACCCGAACCCCACCTGCCGCTGGTAGCAGTGCCAGTGACAGCCATCACAACGGCGACCCTCCTTGTCGGTAACTGCATCGCCCCATACCCCGCCGACGGCACGCGTTGCACAGGAGTCTATAGAGAGTGAAAAAAAAAACTGCCTCAAATGCCAAGGCGTCATCTCCTTTATGTAGCGATCTGATTAGCTGCGGTGATGTCTCACGCTGGGACCACAAAATGGGGAGGGAAAAAATGCGAATGTTCACAGTGCCGCGGACATCATCTGCGAGTGAGCCGTTGTCTGTGTACTCGTTTCCTCCGCTTCCTATGGATTCAAATGTTCTGTCTCACCTGCCCCCCCCCCAAACTCAAACACACACACACACACGCACACACCTCATCAGTGTTTCTGCTGTTCTGCTCGTTTTGGTTCACCTGCTATTAAACTCCAACATCTCTGCAAAAAAAAAATTAAACTTGTCCTCTCAAAGAAAAGCACGGAGTGGTGTGTAGAGAGTGCAGAATCCCTTTCCCGTGCGTGGCGGGGGAGGGGGAGGGGAGGGGGAGGGGGGGACGCTGTAAGTAGCCTGGCAAGCGCATGCTCTCATGAATCACCCGGTCTATGGCTTTAACTTTGTGTCACCACCCCGCCCCCTGTCACTGCGCCCCTCGAAGAGTTTCCGCAAACCTCTCCTTTTTTTTCCTTTTCGTCTAGGCGCCAAGGAGGCAGCGCTCGGACCCCCCCCTCCCCTCCCTCTGTATGCCTCCTGCAGACCAGGAAATCCATCACCTCTCCTTCTCGTCCCCCTTGCACCTTGCCAATGACACACACACAAACTGTGTCACACACACACACACACACACGATCTCGTCACCCTCTCTCCATAGCTACAAC
Organism: Porcisia hertigi; assembly: GCF_017918235.1. Classification (NCBI taxonomy): domain Eukaryota; phylum Euglenozoa; class Kinetoplastea; order Trypanosomatida; family Trypanosomatidae; genus Porcisia; species Porcisia hertigi. The sequence goes on from NC_090570.1 coordinate 131,235, forward strand.
CACTACATCCTCCACAGCCACAACTAGTCCCCCCCCTCCCCTCCCCGTCACACATCAAAACACCCTCATCATATCAGCCATGACCGCAGCCTTTAAAATACCGGAGAAACGCGAGGAGCTCGTCTATACGGCGAAGATCGCTGAGCAGTGCGAGCGCCACGATGAGATTCTCTTTTGCATGAAGCGCGTGGTCAAGATGAACCCGAAGTTGTCCAGTGAGGAGCGCAATTTACTCTCAGCAGCCTACAAGTACATCATCAGCGCCCGTCGCGCGTGCTGGCGCAGCATGAGCTCTATGGCACATAAGGAGGACACCCACAAGGCCAAGACGGCAAGTCTCTTCAGCGGCTTCCAGCAGCAGGTGGAGAAGGAACTGGCAGAAATCTGCTCCGACATTCTGGAGCTGCTCGACAAGTACCTCATCCCAGCCGCCGACACGGACGAGAGTAAGGTGTACTACTACAAGCTCAAGGGCGACTACCACCGCTACTTCGCTGAGGTCGAGTCCGGCTCAGAGACGCAGAAAAATTTTGCACTGGAGGCGTACATGAAGGCATCCGAGTACATGACGTCGCTGAAGCCCACGTCGCCGATCCGCCTCGGCCTCGCCCTCAACTTCTCCGTCTTCTACTACGAGATTTTGCGCAGCCCCGACAAGGGCTGCCAGCTCGCTCGCCAAGCTTTTGAGGAGGCCCTGAGCGATCCGGAGGTGCTGGATGAGGATCAGCACAAGGAATCGGCGCTGATCATGCAACTGTTGCGCGACAACCTCGCTCTTTGGACTGAGGACTCTCGCCCAGAGGGCCAGGATGACGGGACAGCCATGGAAGAGCTCGAGTAACAAAAAAAATCGACACACACGCAAACGCACACGGACGCACGCAAGGCGGGGAACGGCAAGCGTTATGGATCGGTGCGACTGCAAAAATGTAAATGTGGGGCGAGAGAATCGGGTGTGTTGAAAAGGGGCGGAGAGGGTGACGGTACACATGCACACACCTGCACGGTGGGGTCTGCCACAGAGCCTTGCCCCCCCCCCTCCCTCCCCTCTCTCTCTCTCCCGCCTCGGGCTTTCTTCCCTTCCGCTGGAAGCTTTCTCAGCTCTATATTTTCTGTCGACTTCACGCAGGCCTCAGAGCCACACATGATGCATAATTCAATGCGTACTCGTCTCTGAGAAGGGCAGTGAGCTTCGCTGTTGTTTGGGTCGCTTCGCCTCCCCTCCCCCTCTCAACACAAAAAAACACACACAATGAAAGGGGGTAAAAGAAGGGGTGTTGAGGGAAGGGGGAGACGCAGCGTTCATGGTGAATCTCCAAGTTTGCTTCAAATATTACTTCCCTCCCCCAAAAAAACACACACACACACACACACACAGACGCATGCACGCACGCACGCACAATCACCACCACCACCTTTTTTTTCGATTTTATTTCCATGTACATGGCGCCAACGTGGGCATCATCGTCATCCCTCACTCTTCATATTTTATCATCTCCATTCTCGTTTTGTGTTGTTGTTTTCATGCATGAACAAACGCCGTTGTTTATGTCTTTTTTTTTACTTTTTTTCTCTCTTTTCGGATTTTTGTTGGTTTGCCTTTGTTGTTGTTTGTTGTTGTTGTTTGTTCCCCCCTCTTCTCTCTGGTGAGGTGGTGGTGGTGGTGGTGGTGAGGGGGGGAGAAGAGGAGAGGGAGGGAAAAGAGGACAACTTGAGTGTGTGCACCTGTGTACCGCGTATGGGGGGATGAGAGGAGGAAGGGGGGGGGGCGGGCGGGGCGACCTCCCTCTTTCTTCCACTCCCCTCCCCCCTTTTCTCTGTTACCAGCGGAGAGCTTTGTACGCGGGTGTGAGGCAGAGATGTGAGGAGAGGAACAAAAGAAAAATGAATTGGTTTTTTGTTCCTGCGTCGGTGAGGAGGGAGGTGGACGTCGCTCACGCCATGCCTGTCCGATCTTTCCATTCGTTTCCTTCCTCTTGTCGCGTCCCTTGTCTGTCTTCTGGGTTGACAGTTTTCTCCTCCACTAGTGATGCCTTTTTCTCCTTCCCCCCCCCCCACACACCAAAAAAAAAAAAATCTCTTTGTATCCTGTACCGCGCGTGCATGCGAGAGAGAGAGACTGACGCCCGTATTTTACTCAAGGTAAGGGGGGGGGGGAGATGCACAAGGAAAGAAAAAATGAAACATGCGTGTGTGTGTTGTGTGTGTGTGTGTGTTGTGTGTGTAGACATGCACACAAATGAAAATGTACGAACACATTAATATCGATAGAAACGTATGGATACAAGTGTGTGACAAACCAGACAGTGGTGGAGCGGACGCAGGGAGAAACATGTCTCAACGAAAAAATATATATTTTCAAAAAGTGGGAGAAGCAAAGGTGAAGAGGGGGGAGGGAAAGGGGGGGGGCGGACACCTACACACAAAAAAAAACACAGAAAACAGAGATGAGATGAAATACGTGGGGCGTTTTTTTGTGTTTGGTGTTGCAGACGTCCGCTGATCTCTGTGCGGTGTGTGTGTGTGTGTGTCTGTGTGCACTTCTCCCTTGTATTCTGTAAAGAATAAGTGGTGTACCCTCTGCTTCAGGCACTGCACCCCCTCACCCCCTTTTTCACCACCCCCCGCCACCACTTTCGCTACCCCCCCCTCTCTCTCCCTCCCTCCCTCCCTCCCCCCCGCTCTCACTATCTGTACTACCAATGCATGCACTGGATCACACACACGCACACACACACACCGCGCAGCACACCTGCTGGTACTCACTCACCCATCCTGTGTTCACAAGCGAACTCGCCAAGGAAATCGAAGACGCACACTCGCGCCTTCATCCCACTCCCTCCCAAGTTATACACGTATTTCTCACGCTGTCCGACTCGACGAACCGGAGCTCAGCTGCCCTCGAGTGTGTGGTGTGTGGGGAGGAGGAAGAGAAGGAGGAGGTGATCGTCACCGCAATTAGTGTAATGGTGGGGCTACCCGCGTTTAAGTTCATCTTCTTGGCGATTCGCCAGGTGACGCGTCCAGTCACGAAGCAGATTGTATCACGCGCAAACACGAAGCGCGGTTTGACGTACGGTGTGTGCATTGGACTGGGCCGCGTCTCTCTCGGTCTCTCTGGCGTGATATCGGAGTGGACACGAGTTGAAGAGCAAAAGCAAAGGGAGGCGAAGCGCAAATCGGAGGAGAACAACAACAACGCCACAGCCGCAAAGAAAACGCTGGATACCCGTGCAAATATAACGCGAAATGTAACGGAGGTGGCCATTCATGGGGCGAACAAGGCGTCGCTGACAGAAGGCATCAGTGAAGCAACAACCACTGCGAGCCCCACTGGAAAGCCAGTTGCTACACCAGCAACCGTCGCACCCCGCTCACGTTCGCTGCTTCAGTGCGTTGTTTACGGCCCTCAGCCACAAGGTGGGGTGGCAGACACATACGACAGCACCGTCTTTCTGGATCCATCGCGCACCGTCGGCGAGGCGGCCCGGGTGTTTATCCGCTATCCGACTCGCAGCGCCTGGGATGTACTCCGCCAGACATTTCTAGCCCCCTTCCCCGAGGATCGACTCGTCGCAGCGGGCGCTGACCTCCTCATTGAGCTGGTGGCGTACACGGTACTCTGCACGTTGCTCGTCGTGGAGCTTCTCCAGCAATCCCGAACATCGGCGGCCAAAGAAGCCCACCTGCAGGCCCGTCTGGAGGCAATTGAGTCGAAGGTCAACGAGCTGGTTGAGCACAGCAATAGGGCAGCCTCCTTGCCGCCCGTGCAGGAGTTGCCCCGAGTTCCGGAGGTGCACGTGAAAGGACGGCTCAGTGCCCTCTGGGGTGCCGTCGCGCACAGCGTCGGCTACATCGGTAATGGCCTGGTTGGAAATAGCAGAGCTGGGGATGATCTGACAGCCGAAGAAGGTGAGCAGATCGTGCAGGGTGGCAGAGCCCTCGTTCCGCAGCGCAGGAACGGCTCCAACGTGGCGTATGCCCCGCCGCGGGACCCGATGGTGAAACGGAGTAAATATGATGAAACGATCCTTGTGCAAGAAGAACTCAATCGGCTGTTGTGTGAAGCCCTCCAGGTGGAAAAGAAGGGAGAGTAGTGGATGTGGACAGCCACCGGGGGGCGGGGAGGGGAAGTGGGGAGTGAGGGGGGGAGAGGGGGGTTACTGCTGATTCCCCCATATCAGCTTGTGTATCAACAATGGCCTCAACTCCTCCTCCCCGCCCCTCCTTATTCTTTTGCCCATGGTGATCTTCAGGTTTATGCCCTCTGTGCATGTTCCTCCCCCTTCCCCCTTCCCCCCCCTTGCCTTTTTCCCTGCGCAATATGGCGGGGGGAGGGGGTCTTGTACTCTTGGTGACCAACGTGTGTACACATGGGGAAGGAGGGGGGAGCGCACATGAACGTTCCTCTCTTTTTCTTTACATTCTCCCCTCCCTTTACTCACGCATGCACGCCCAAAAAAAAAAAAAAATAGCAAGCGGAGTGAAAAGGGAAATGGCGGTGATGCCGTCACAAGCTGGAGAGAGTGCGTCCCACAGAAGTGCAACAGCAACCCCGTGGTCGGCACAGGTGCGCCTTGCACCTCCCATAAACGCTGACCGACGACAGCTGCGGGAAAAAAAAACGCGCAAGCGAAGACTACCCAACTGAGAGGTGCTGCTCAAGACGAGAAAGAGGAAGAAGTGGGACCGTTGCGCGCCAGTGGTGCCTCGTGACTCCCATCCCCCACCTGCAACTAGCCGGCGAAGGAAACACGCACACGCACAGAGAGAGACTCCCTGTTGTTTCCTCCTCCCCCCCCCCACTGTGTGTGTGTGTGTGTGTGTGTGGTTCCCATATGGTCTTGAGAACACACTCTACTCGGTGTTGGTGGAAAGTGGGGCAGATGTTGCAATAAAGGGTGGAAAAGTGCGCCTCAGTCAAGCGGGCGGGGGGGGGAGGGGGGAGGAGGAAGGGAAGGTGGAGAGGGAGAGGGAGTGGGGGGAGGGAGAGGGGATGAGGCATTTATGACCCCATGAGGCTCCCACCCCCACCTCCCCATTCATAATACTCACATCGTGCGTAACTCCTCTACTGTCTCCCTCTCTGTCTTGCTCCTTTTCATAATCCACACACACACACACACACCCTCTCGGGTTGTAGTCATGGACGTCGACACCACCACGGTGGAAGAAGGCTCTTCGCCGCAGGAACAACGACAACAAAGCGCCATCACCGCCCTGCCGGGAGAGGAACTCCATGCGTTTGAAGCCAAGGTCACCAAGTGGAAGGAAGCAGTTACTGTTCAACTCAACAGCGCAGCTCAGAAAAACAAGAAGCTCCGTGAAGAGTTACGCCTGCTCCAAGAAGAGAAGGACAAGGCGCTATGCGAACTGCGGGTGCAGCTGGCGGAGGAGTTCCAGGAGCGCACCGCTATGCAGCGGGACGAGCTGGCGACGCTGAAGCAGCAGAACGCTGCGCTTCAAAAGGAAAAAATCCTGATGGCAGCCACGCACGAAGCGGAGCTGCAGTCGACGCAAGCGAAACAGCGAGAAGTGATCAAATTGGAGATTGAAATGGAATACAAGCGCAGAGAGGAACAGTGGGAGAAGGAAAGGTTGCAGTTGCAGACGCAGACAGAATCCAAAGAGAATGAGAGGGCTCAGGTGGAGCACGAGTGTGATACGCTGAAGCTTCGACTAAGCAAACTCGGAGCGCAGTATGACGAACTCGCAGCACTTCTTCAGTCGGACAACGGTGCGACATCACCGAGGTGTGTGGTGGAGCAAGACAACTCTGTGGCCGTTGGAACACAACCGGAGAGAGCGTCCCCTACCACTCCTGCTGACGCCTCTGGCACGGGCTCAGCGGCCCCCGGCACCACTGGCAGCCGCGCTGCGGGTCAACGTACTGTCCTGGCGACGACACACGCTACGCAAATTGAAAACATCAAGGCGGAGCTGCAGAACAAAGAGCAGCACACACAGTTCCTACTGGACAGGGCGAGGCAGGAACACGAAGTGGAGAAGGCGCAGCTGCTTCGAGAACTGCAACTGCGGGAGAGTGAGCTCAAGGTTGTGAACACGCTGCTGAAGCAACTGCAGATGGAGAGCAATCAATATATCGCACGTGTCTCGCGTGCCCAGACAGAGCGGCAGGACCTGGAGCAGCGATACGAGGCGAAGGTGTCAGCCCTCAGCCAAGAACTAGCAGAGCGCATCGACGCTGCAGATGAGGCGCAGCTTCTGAACAAACGCCTGCAAGAACAACTTCGCACGTCCCAAAATCAAGTAGCCGCATTGGAGGAAGAGTCCAACATTCGCGAGGATGCCTTCCATTCGCTGATGCTCTCGGAGGACAACAAACGCGTTGTGATGGACTTGCAGCGGGCGGTTCAGACTGCCCGGGATGAAGCTGAGAAATGGAAAGTGCAATACTACAGCAGCCTCTCCGACTCGCAATCTCCCTTACCCGCGACAGCGGCGGCCGCATGCCCCTCCCCACAGAAGCCGTCCGAGGTCAAAGGAACACATAAATCCTTCGATCCGAGTGCATCCACAGACACAGTTGTCCGCTCTCATGAAGCGTGGCGTGACCAACTCGCTGCCAGAGAAATGCATCTGCAGTCAAGGGAAGCGCAGCTGGCGTCCAAGGCGGCCCTCCTGGAGGCAGCAGAGGCGAAGCTCGATAAGATGCGCTCCACCATGGCCAGCCAGGCTGGTCTGCTCCTACAGAAGCAGAGTAAGAGAAGCGGTCATGGAGGCGGTGGCCGTGGTGGCGGTAGTCCTCACGGACGTCGCGATGACAACGACGGCACCAAAGTGTTTTTTGAAGACAGTTACGAGGTTGGTTCGGAGAAGGAATACAGCGGCCGCAGCCTCGCAGACGCGTCACCGCTCTTCTCTGCAGCGATGTCACTTATGCCCTCTTCCCTGCAGAGTCGACTACACATGTTGGGGGTACAGAAGCGGCGTCTGCGTCTCCCAGGCACATGCTGCCTATGCGATTGTTGTCTCCCTGGCGATGGCACCACCGGTCCCCCTCGGCTTCGCCGTCACGATGTGCTTGTGATGATAGCTACGGCGCTCATCATACTGATACTGCTTAGCATGGTGTGGTGATTGGACCATATCTTCATCTGCTTGGTGGATGAGTCAGACACACACACACACACACACATTCGAAGGGAAAGAGGGGGGAGAGAGATCACCCCACGCATCATTTTATCTCCATCCTTTGGGATTTGGAGGCTGTCCTCCCTCCCCTTCTCTGTACCCCTCGTGCACGTATTTGCGCTCTTGTCTTTAGACACTCGAGCAATGGGCTAATATGCGAAAAGGCATACCGACGCCCAGCCTTGAGCTGCCATGTAATGAGTGTGACTCTCTCCATGGAGGATCATCATCACGCTCCCCCCCCTTTGGTTTGCATCGGCTCGGGAAGTGTCTCGGACTCCTTGGCGGTGGGCCCCCCTCAAGTGGATGACGAAGGGCGGGCAACAGGCCCATAAAAAAAATTCACCCATGTGAAGGGCAAACATGAACGACCGCGCGTAACAGGTCATGTGGAATGTCAGTATCACCTTGTCCATCTTGGCAAATGGTAATCCTCGTCGACATGCGCTAGCAACGGCCCTTGCCCCCCACCCCCCCCACCTCCCTCACTAATGTAAAACCCCCACCCTCCCCCATCCCCACCCCATACGTGTGTGTGTGTGCACTGAAACATGAGTGAAGTAACATGTTCCTGGTGTGCGAACACGCTTTAACAACATCCTGTACCGGGACACACACACAGACACACACACACAGAGAGAGAGGGGGATCAACTGTAACGTACACCGCAACAACTCTACTCGAACCCCCCTTTTTTTTTCACATTCATAGACGTAACACTAATCGTATAGAGAGAGAGGAGGAAGAAAAAAAAAAGAAGTCTGGGGAGGAGTAAGAACGCATCCAACTCCACCAGCGTAGCGTACGATTTGTACACGCACGCGGCTCCCTCCCTCCCTCCCCCCCTCTTTCTTTCTTTCTCCGCGTGTGTATAGCTCCAACGCCGCGCCGTGGCTCGTTTTGATGGGAAAAAAAAACGTGCCACTCCACAGAGCACGTTGTTTCTCCCCCACCTGGTAGGCCCACGAGCACACACGCACATACACATACACACATCGATAATGTTTAAGAAGAAGCTTGTCAGCGCGGCGTCGGCATCCGCCAAACCAAAGCGCGGCTGTACTGCGAAGACGCTCGCCATCATCGAGAAACATCGGAAGATTCTCGAAGAGGCGAAGCGTCAGAAGGAGGAGATGGACCAGCTAACTCTTGAGCAGAGGGATCTCCAGCTGCTGGGGCAAGAACGGAAGAAAAAACTTAAAGCCTCCGCCACAACGCCAACGGCCATGTCATCAGTAGCCATGAAGGAGGAGCCGCCGCGGGATATTTTCACTTCTCTTGTCGAGAACTTTCTTGCCTCCACGCAACCCCTCGCAGATTTGGATGAGACCATCCAAGAGATGGGCAGCCCAGCCGGCTCTGAAACTGCCGCGCCATCCTCCACGTCGTCGCCGCCACGGCCAGCACGGTCAGTGACAACTCCCTCTCCTTCCGTCCTCACATACCGCAGTTTTGCTGCCTCGCTCGTGTGTCCGAAGAAGTTCTTCCTCCTTCAGAATCGCTCTGACCTGATTCCCAAGGCGTCCCTCGGTGACTTGATGCACTTTGACGACAGCGTCGGCTTCAACGAGCTGGCGCGGCGGTGGGACCGTCTACAGTTTGGCAGCCGCGCTGTACTCGTGAAGGAGAACGAATTCCAGCAGGCGGTGCAACACACGGAAGAGCTCATCACGACATACTTCCAAGGCCCGTACAGGTCACTCGGGGAGCAGGCACCGTCCCTGACTATTCATCGACCGGCCTTCGCTGTCCAATACCCCGGCGCCGCACCACCCCAGACACGAGCCGACGACGGCAGCACCCGCACTGGTGCAACGGACTCGGCAACCATAGAGCTGCGCGCGCGGCCCGCTGTCGTGCGGTATCGCCCCAAAGAAAATCAGTGGGTCTTCCTCGAGTCTCAGGCTGTAATTGATCCCATGAGCACCCCGGGGCGCATCGGCAACCTGGTCCAGCGCTTTCACTTCACAGCCCTGTGCTTCCGGCTGTGGTTAACTCAGCCCCGCTTACCTATTGAAGTCCGTAAGAAATTTATTCAAGTAAACCTGGACGGCATCACAACTGAGAACCTGCGTGGCCACGCGTTGGAATCCTCCGCCCGTGCGGCTGCGCCTATCGACCTGAAGCGAAGTGGGCTCCTGCACATTCGACAGTTCTTCCCCGGCCCTGCAACCTTGATGGACTGTGACCCGCCGCGGCTGGTCAAGTTTATTCAGCGAACATCCCTGGAGGATCTGATGGCGGAAGACAGCAAGTACTACACCAAAGAGGGCTACGGGCGGCAGAACAGCAACGGCTCCGCTCGCGCTGGAGGCGGCGGGGGGCACTACTTCTCGCATCACGGGCTCAGCGGCAGCGGCAGCGGCGGCGCCGGTGGTGCCTTTGATGTACGCAACTTCAGCAGCGCCATCACCGCTGACACAGTCCTGTCCGGTCATGCCGCAAAAGTGGAGCAGGCAGCACTGGGCCTCTGCAGCCTCTACAACTCGCGTACGACGCGCAGCCAGCGCTATAAGGATGAGGTGCATCATAATCTTTTTGAGGCCGAGCAGGGTTTCATGGAGGAGATGCTGCGCCGACACACCCTCCCACTCGTGAAGCGCCAACAACAGATGGCCGTATCCTCCTCTGCCGTTGGAGAAGCAGTGAACAGCCCTCTGACTGCCTTCTCTGACCTCCTGGGTGACGCCGGCTTCGTGCACACCACCAGGACCGCTGAAGAGGGGATCAGCGGCAAGCAAAAGAAATGCATAAATGCGTCGGCCCGGAAAGTGAAGAGCGCTGCAGCGGCGGGCGGACATCGAAATCAAAAACTCGCGGCGGCCAGCGAGGATGAAGACGGAAAAGAGTTGACGGAGGATGGGGGTGGCGTTGGCGACATGGGCAGCGGCGAGAACATGAACTCCCCCTGCTATGCGCGTTACGTTGGGGCGCACTGCATGCGCGGCGGGGATGCGTGCCCGTTCTTCACGGAGGGCATGTGTCTGCCTCGAAAAGTAGAAAATGCGATTGTGGCGCGTGATAACCATCTCTTCACACTCCCGTCCACCTCTCTCGCCCGCAAGGCGGCGTGGTGGGCGCAGGGAAAACGCACGGTGGGCGATGTACTCGCCGCGCACGAGCGAGGGGAGAGCGGGATGCGGCTGACGAGTCCGCAAGTGCGCTACGCGCAAGCCCTCAAGCAAGGCAAAGTCGCCTTGAACCCGCGAGAAATCGATGCCTTCTTCGACCGCCTTCGGTACCCGCTGTTCCTGATCGACTTCGAGGCAGTGCAGTTTGCGCTGCCGCCCTTCGCGAAGGAGGTGGCATACCAGTCCATCCCCTTTCAGTTTTCTCTGGATGTGTTCCAGCACGACATCCTGACAGAGACGCCAAGACACTACAACTTCCTTCACTTTGGCCAAGACTTCTCGCCAAACACGGACCCCCGCCCTGCCTGCATCGCCGAGCTCATCCGAATCGTGAGGCTGGAGCGGGAGACGAAGCGGAGAGAAATGGAGGCGTCTGGAGAGTTGAAGCACATCACTGCCGCCGCGGAGGAGGCACAGGCGAGCGGAAACCGCCGGGGACGGCCCAAGAAGCCGACGCCACCCAAGATCACCAAGTCGAACCCCCTTGATCAGCCCCTGCAGCCTTACGACGGCTGCTTCATCGCACACTTCGCTTCCTTTGAGAAGGCGTGCCTGGAAAAACTCGGTCAGTTAGAGGAGAAGTACAAGGAGGAGATCAAGAGTTTCTGGTTCCTCGATACACTCGACCTTATCAAGAAGGGATGCCTGCATCCCAATGCGCACGGGTCGAACTCGCTCAAGAAAGTGTTGCCGGCCCTCTGCCCTGACTTTCACTATGGTGTCTTCGGCTCAGAGACAACGGCACCCGCAACAAGAGCGGCACTCGTGCCACCAAGAAATGGAAAAATCGGTCTGGGCGGGTGTGAAAATCCTGCGCCTGTGCCCGATGTCTCCTCGTCGAAAAGCAGCGCTGGCGAAGGCCAGGACGAGCAGAAGGGTGAGAACGCGATGGGTGTGTACCGGCTATGGCATCACATGGAAGGCGGCGGCACGGTGCAAGACATTGAGCGGGCAAAGCACAGCTTCAGTGGCGGTACCCAGAAGCCACCTGACGGGTCTGGGAGTGTGCGCACTACAAGAACCAAGGAAGAGCGAGAACGCATGTGGCACACTCTGCGCATCCAGCTGCTGGAGTACTGCTCCCTTGACACCAAGGCGCTGTACGAGATCATGCGCGAGATCTACAAGGAAAGAGAGGCGGCAGAGGGGCTCAAGCCACTGGATAAAACGGGGTGGGTGTTCATCGATCCAGTGCCACGTGAGGTGGACGTGTAGACTTTGGGTCTTGGTGGATGTGTGTGTGTGTGTGTGTAGCGGGGGGGGGGGGGGATGAGTCAACGGAGGTCCTCTCTCAGTTACCGCTGTGAGTCGCTGGCCTCTGATTTGGGCGTGCGCTCGCCTGCCATCCGACCGCGCATCCATCCTCTTCTCTGCTCCCTTTGAATCGCAGTAATGGCGTATATTTTTTTTGGCTTTTTCAAGGTGGCTCATCGCTTGGAGGTTGCGATATCAACTCAGCGACCTGCGCACGATATCTGTTTTTTTTTTTTCGGGGGGAGGCCCTTTGCACTTACCAACATTCTCGGCAATCCGCCCTCTCCCGCTGCGTAGCTGGAGAGCCAGGTGACGCCCATGGGAGTGGTGAAGACGAGTGAGCCCGTCCGTGGCGCTTGAGCTGCGCGGATTCAGTGTGAAACAGAAGCCGTGGGGGGACGGGGGGAGGGGGAGGGGGAGGGGAGGAGAGACAGTAGTTCAACCCCCCTCCCCCCCCTCTCTCCCTCTCTTTCCAACCTGTTCACCCTCACCATAGAACATATATGACTCAAATCCCACGCAAACAAATTTAGCTCTGGCCTCTACACGCGCGTTGCAGCAGCGTCGGATCCACGACCTCAGCACAACCCGGGCCTCTAAATTCTCTTGAGCACAAATATGCTGTTCACCCCCACCCCAGCGGCACACATTTTTCCGACCGCCTGCCTTTGCGTCCCTCGAAAGGGGGGGGATGTGGAAGAGCTGCTCCTGAGAACCATGGCTGGAGGAGGAGGGGGGGAGGTGACGGTCCCACGTTTTCTCCCTGGCTCAACCCCGCCAACGGCACGGGCGCCCTGTGCTTTGGAGGCCGGTGCTGTTTCTCTGTCTGGCTGAGTTTTCTCTTTCCCCCCCCCCATTCATCGGCGTTCGCTTGCGGCGCCGCCCCCTGATCCTTCCACCCCCTTCTCCCTCCATCCCTCCCTTCCTCGCTGGCCACCCTAAACATATATTGCGCCCGCCCCCGTCTCCTTACACACGCACACGCGCACACACACGCACACTTCTGCGCGTGAGGGCGATTATCCCCTGTTGTCTTCATAAAGGAATCGAGATCCTTTTTGGTATTCACGACGGCAGCACAGTCGTGGAATAAAATAAAACCCACCGGTGCGCTGCGCAACGCCGCGCCATCACCCCCCCCGCCCGCTGTGGCATCCTCGTCGTGCGCAGCAGCTGCGTCTGATCGACCTCCCCCGCTGATCGACCTCCCCCGCGAGACGGTGCGCCCCTGCTCCCCGCACCCCCCTTCCCCCGCCATCTTTGCCGCCATGACAGCGCTTGTGCTGTGCGACGGCACCGAGGGGTGTTTGCGCTCGATCGAGGTGGCGTGCGCGAGCCACGTGAATTCCGCATCGCCGGCGTCACCGCAGGAGGCCTCGGTCGTACTCGCCCACGTGTGGAATGCCAAAGAATCATCGACGGGCGCCGCCAACGCCAACAATAGCGCGGTGGATAGGGATGCGCCTGGCCGATCGGCTGGCGACACCAAGGCAGCTGCGGCTCCCTCCGCCAGCGCCGGCGGACACGTCAGTAGGACCATGTGTTGTGCCGACGTGCTCACCACAACGCTGCGGCACATCCACACAAACAAGTACTTGAAAAACAAGCTGCACTACGTGGTGGAGACGGCGTGCGCCTCGGCCCTCTGTGCCAGCGAGGGCGCCGGCTGCAGCGCAGTGGCCGACGCCACCGCCGCACCAGCGGGGAGTGCTGCGGCTCCGCCGGCCGCGCACGGCAAGGCTGGACAAACGCAAAGGCGGACTTCAAGTTCGGCTCATCGCCACGCTGGCCTGCGCCCGGTGGAAAAGCAAGCCGGCACGGCCGTGGGCGCCCCCGCTGGCGACGGCGGCGCGGACAACGGCACGGCGCGAGAGAAGCAAGAAGCCGCTGTGTGCGTCCCGGAAAACGAGGAGAGGGCTTTGGTGATAGCGAAGTACGCCGCCGCACGCGCAGCACACCACCACGCCGCTGCCATCCTCCTCGGCGTCGGGCAGCGGCAGGATGGGAAGGTGTGCACGGTTGGGGCGGTGGCCAAGCGGGTTCTCTTCGATCTGCGTGGCGCCTACCCGCTGTACTACGTGAAAAAGGACGGTGCTAAGTGGCGCCCCGGGCTGGCGACGGCCGCGGCGACGGCTGCAGCCACGCCGCTTCGTTTTACAATTGTGGTCCCCGTGCCCACAGACACGGAGTGCGAGCCAGCCGTGGTGGCCAAGATGGGGGCTGGCGAGGAGGCGGCGGCGCTGCAGGTGCCAAAGCGCGTCCAGGCGGCGGTGGCGGCGGCGGTGCAGTACGTTCAGACGCGGTGCGTGCGCCATCAGCCTACGGGGCAGGTGGACCAGATTACATTTGCCATGATTGCAACGTCGAGCTTGCAAACAAGCGGCGGCACGGCTGAGCCGGTGCACGGCGCTGGTGGCGACGCCGCTGCTGCTCCCGACGCTGGCTCGGCGTGTGCCAGCCATCTTGAGTCGTACAAGCGGTATTTGGAGGCCCTCCCCGTCCTCAAATTCAACCCCAGGCCCCCTGAAGATGCAGAGGCGACGCCAGCCGGCGCCAGCGCTTCCCCCATTGTCGCTGAGGCGGGGGAGGTGACGGGGCAAAAAGGGCTCGGGGATGGTGCCGCTGGGGTCGGTGCTGGGGAAAGCGCGAAGACGCTAGTACACGCGCCGCGGGCTGAAGCCCCTGCTGTGGCGGTCTGCGTGCTCAAGGCCCCAAAGAAAAGTCCGCTCCTCAGCCTTGATTTGGCGCCGGAAGTAGCGCTCCCACAGATTGTGAAACAGGTCAGCGCACTGAGGCCCGATGTGCTCGTCATGCCGACATCCCTTGTACCCGACTCCATCCAGCTCGCACTACTGGCCACCAGCAACCCCCATTGCATCGTGCTCCCGGTCTAGCATACACGGGGTTCTGGGTGTTTTGGGGCCTCATCTTTTTCAGTCGTCGTCGCCGTCAACGCGACCACACACACGCACACCCATACGGTAGAACGTGCGACCTGTAACCAGCACGCTGTGCCGCGATCCAGGCTCCATTATCCGAGCACAGTCGCAGTCTTGAACACCACCACCAGTAGGCGCTGATGAGGCGAGAACGAGAGAGACACACTCCTCCAGTGAAGTCTGGACGTATCGCCCCCCTCCTCCTCCTCCTCCTCCTCCCCCCTATGCCTGGTGGAAGTCGTCCATACAGCGCTGCAGGAGAGCTCCGACTGCCCTACGTCGTAGGCACCGGGGCGCCATGTCTTGCATGAGAAGGAGCCAAGCATAGGTCGGGGTACAGGAAACGCGGGGGGAGGGGGGGGCTCTGTCAGTCTCCGCCTTCCCTCCTGTTAATGAGGGTCTTTCAGTCGTGTCGTGAGATGATATGTTCTTGATGTAGTTATTCGATGTACAGAAGACGCCGCGTGCCATGGAGGGGGGGGGGCCTACCCCACTCCCTCCCTCTGCCCACCGCGATGGCTCACGACATTTTTGAGCGTTGTTGTTTTAACTTCGTAGCGCACGTGAGAGGAAAAAATGGGGACATGGTCTCCCTACAGCTGAAGGTAAGTTTTGTGTGCCTGTGCTCTCGTTGTCTCGCCCCCCTCCCCCCTTCAACTCTGTGCGTGTGTGTACATCTCTGTTTCGAAGGCAATAAACACAGTCGGCCAGAAGACCAAACATACATAATTCAAGAATGTCACTCAGTACACGGAAGCCTTTTGCAAACGGCGGTGTGCGGATGAAGAAAAGAAAAAGATAGACCGACGACCCGTGTTGCTGATCAACGCCTGGGTGCCACCTCCCCCCACCCCCCCCCTTACTCCCTCATGTAACGCCATCTTGAAGACAATATAGTGTCTACCATCTAGGCCCAAACCCACGCACTCAACGAGAGACGCAACACCGCCTCTTTCACTTCTCTCCGCTTGCTCTTATCACCATTACTATCTACCTACCCACCCATCCCCCTCCTCCTCCTCCATCATCCCTCGAATCCCCTACACTCCTCCCTCTCGTTCCCGGCTCAATATTCGTGTGTCAGCTGCTCCCCCTTTTGTGTTTTTTGTTGTTGTTGTTGTTTTGTTACCCCGTCGTCGTCGTTGTTGTTGTTCTCTCTACGTGTGGGGGGATCGTGCGTGCTCGCTCTTTCCTCCCCCTCTCTCTCTCTCCCACCTCACCCCTGCCCCCGCTCGTCTGCTTGACTGCTCGGTCTTTTTGTGTCCGCGTTTACATTTTCTTGTCTGTACTTTTGCCCCCCCTCCTCCCTCCCCTCCCCCTCCCCCTCCAATCCATCCATCCATCCATCCCGGTTCCTCCCCTCTTCCTCCCCCCCCCCTCTCCCCTCCAAACGTTTGTCCTGTGTGTTTGGCTAGGCCACACTTGACCTTGGTGGTCCCTACAAACATTTATATTTTTCCTTTTTATCTACTTATATATTTGTTTTTTGACGCCTTGAATTGTAAACTTCAATACGCCCATTCAAGACTACTCTGGTGGCTCCCTCCCTCTGCCCTCCCCCTGCCCTCTTCAAGCACCCATCCGAAATAAACACGGCAGGGGAGGAAAGAGCAAGAGCTCTCGCTTCAATCCGTGTATACCTGCGCGTGGGAAATCCCCGTGTGTGGTGGTGGCTGTGGTGGTTGTTTTGCTATCGTGAAGAAGTCGTGGCATTTAATTGAGTCAATCGAATTGTGTATTTGTTGTTGTTTGGTGCTGATACTGTCTGTGTGTGTGTCTGTGTCGTGTGTGTGTGTGTGTGTGTGTGTGTGTGTGTGTGTGTGTGTGTGTCGTGTCCCTCACGTCCTCGTCTCACGCTGTGCGTTTTTTTTTCCCTATCTCCCACACACATTCCTCTGTTCTCGCGTCCTCTCCGTGCACATCCCTCTTTAACATTTTGTTGGACGACGCCCTCTTCTCCCCTTCCACCTTGTCCCTGCAAGCCATGCCATCTGCTGCCAAACATGTGGCACCAGCCAATGTGCGCGCGGCACTCGACTCCAAAATCGTGCCCGCCGCTGCCACGGCAACTGTGGCGCCTGCTCCAGCTGAGATTCTGATTCACCCCCCGCAGCAAGTCGAACAGGGGACACCGCATCAATCCAACTCCCACGCAGCCGCAGTCCCAGCAACAAATAATGGCCAGAGCCCAAAAAAGTTGCCTGGAAACGCAACCGCTGCAGTGGCAAGTGGAAAGAACGTCAGGAACAGTGGCTCTGTTGCCCTCAGAGCTGCTGCATCGTCGAAGCTGCGAGGTCGACCGTCTCACGTACTGCGACGCACAACTGCCGACTCGATGACCGCCCATAAGGACTTCTCTACACCCTCATCTGCCACCCGAGCTCTGTCGATGCGACCGCAGTCGCAGCCGCCCTCAACCGCAGTCCCGGAAGAGAATGCAAAGTCGTTGCGCCGTGTGCTCTTGGGTACCCCAGGCGATCTAACCGGCAGCAGCAGCAGTGTAGTGAAGAACGGTCGTCCCTTGGGCCAGCGCCGCTCACGCTTTGTAGACCCCTCGACACATGCGCACCGCGCTCCTGAAACTACGCTCACCGCTATTCAACGGCAGCAACGCAAGGTCGCGTCGACACAGGAAAAGCGCAAGGCGGCATCCCTGACCACCTCGTGTGGGGTCAATGGCGCCACCCCCACTGTCGATTGCGCGGCGCTGCCTCTGCGCTCGAGCCCACAGAACCTCAGCGCTGCGTCCACCCCTCAGCGGGCTTCGGCCAGGCTGGAAAGTACGGACAACGAATCTCGTGAGCCCCAGCTCATGGTTGTTGCTGAGGCGCCATCTGCTACGGTCAAGGACGCCGCGTTAGAGCCAGCGCTGGTCTCCGGGCTCGCGTCTACGTCTGTGTCTGCGACGTCCGCCAATTTCGAGCAAGCCGCATCCTCACCCGCGGATTCACACATCACCACGGACAGCTCACAGACGCAGCTCCTTGGCGCCGCCACCGCCACCGCGACTGCCACCGCGACTGCCACCGCCGACGAGTTTAAGGTGAGAGAGAACGGAGACGCTGGCGTTTCGAGCGATGCGGTAGTGGCGGCCACGGCGGAGAAAACAAACGCGGAGGTGGGCACTGCCGCGCTGCACAAAGAGCCGGTCATGACCACAGAGATGCTTCGCGACAAGCACATCGTCATCTCCCGCCCCTCTATCAACCTGCGAGCGATCCGCATGACCGACCTTATGCGTCCCTCAGATGCATATAAACTGACACTTCACCCAACACACCAGCGCAGCGCACTCGCCCGCCGCTCCCGCCATCTGTCCAAGGTGTTGAACGTGTTCCTCACCAAGTATCCTCTCATTCGCAAGTTGGCAGAGGAGATGGGCTTTGTGATGGAAACCACAGAAGAGGAACTCAACGAGTACAAGTTTAACCTCTGCTGGAGCGACACGGTTCTGTCACTCATGCGGCTCGTGCGGCTGAGAAACTGGCAGCGCACCAACCACTTCCCCTCCATGCATCTGCTCTGCCGCAAGGGCCACTTGGGAACGACGCTGGGGAAGCTTCGGCGCAAGCTGCCCTCTCACTTCGCATACTACCCGCGCACGTGGTCGATGCGGAGCGAGCGGGCTCAGTTTACGCAGTACATCGCGGCGGTCCGCCAGCGTCGCATCCTCAAGTACTTCATCATGAAGCCGAACTCCGGCTGCCAGGGCCGCGGCATTGTTGTGGCTCGGGATCCGCTGACGGCGCTGGATGAGCACACCATCGACAACTACATTGTCCAGGAGTACGTGCACCGCCCACTGCTGCTAGAGGGGAAAAAGTTTGACCTGCGCGTGTACGTGCTGCTCACGTCCATCCGTCACCCGTCTATTTTTCTCTTCGACGACGGCCTCGTGCGCATTTGTACAGAGCCGTACGAAACCCCGAATGAGGAGAACGTGAAGCAGCCTTGCAAGCACCTCACAAACTACGCCGTGAACAAGAAAAGCTCTGACTTCGTGTACAACACCAATGTCGAGCACATGGACGTGGGAAACAAGCGCAACTTTGGTTTCCTCAACCGTTGGCTCGCAGAAGGCGGCCACTCGCCCGACGCCTTTTGGGATGAAGTCGGCTTTATCATTGTCAAGACCATCCTCGCCGCACAGCCGATCATCGCGAAGGTGTACGACTCGTGCTTTCCCACGGGCTTCAACGACGGCTACTGCTGCTTCGAGGTGCTTGGATTTGATATTTTGATCGACAACAAAATGAAGCCGTGGCTGATGGAGGTCAACCACACCCCGTCCTTTGCCACCGAGACGCCGTTGGATTTTGACATCAAAAGCAAGTTGATCTCGGAGGTGTGGAACATCATCGACTGCAAGGCCACAGACTACGAGAAAGATCGGCAGCGGGAGCGAGACGAGTTCGCAAAGCGTAATATGCCACCGTGGGCAACCAACCACCCCCTCTACGGGAGCCAGCTCAGAAAGAATACCTCGCGCCGCTCGGCCGTCGAGGACCCGGAGGTGCCGCTCGACCCAAACCCCGCGTCAGCGGACCCCCAGTCCAACACCGTGGAGGAGATCCCGCCTTACGTGCATGCCCGGCGAAAACTTGAAGACACCAAGCTGAGAAAATTCAAGCGCATCTATCCGTCCCCCAACGCAGATGTGCAGCTCATCTACGACTTGATTCAAAAGCTGGCGAAAGTGGAGTCCGCCAACAGCCGCCTCTACTACAACAGCACTGTGGCCGCGCCAGTGCCAACGTCCATGTCGTCACCGCTGCCGAGCGTCCGCACGAATGCCACTCTGCCCTCTCGGGCTCGTCCACCGTTGCTGGGTCCGCTGCTCACAACCTCGCGTGGGGTCAATTCCAACAGTAGCCCCGGTACGACCCTCCAGCAGCGCGTGCTGGCCACATCGTCGATGCCAAACACCACTGCAACAGGAACGCCGACGGACACAATCCCTGACGTAATACACATCCCCTCCAGCCCTGTCTTCACCAGCCCTCCCGCTGCTGTGAACAACACGACCTCGTTGACTGCCTCCTCTGTCTCACCGATTCCCTCGGCCCGTTGCGACGGCCAACCGTCCTTCACCACCACCACCGCCCCCTACAAGCTAGTAGAAAAAGACATACAACGTTCCCGTCGTCCCTCGTCGGAGGCCCGCAGCGGAGCGCCGACGACTTCCTGCACCCCCACCACTCGCAGCAGCACCACGCTATCTGAACGTGAAGTAACGACATCCCCCCCGAAGGCGGACGTAAAGCCGCCTCAGACGCTGCGTGTTCACACGCCTCGCGTCTCGCCCCTCCACGCCACCCACAACCCGTCCTCTGGAACGTCGGCGTCTGCACCGCAGCAGGCTGGCGCCAAGGCAACAGTAGCCCCTGGGGGAGGGGCGGTGAGCGCGGTGAAGCCGCACGTGACTGAGGTGCATCGTCGCGTCGCCGGGCATGCGAGCAATGTCATAGCGTTGAAGGCAACTGGCGCCAAGGCAACAGTAGCCCCTGGGGGAGGGGCGGTGAGCGCGGTGAAGCCGCACGTGACTGAGGTGCATCGTCGCGTCGCCGGGCATGCGAGCAATGTGATAGCGTTGAAGGCATCTGGCGCCAAGGCAACGCCGGCCGAAAATGCCACGGCGGCGCCTCCCAGCCCCCCGCTGCATGCGGCAGTGTCGATGAAGGAGAACAGATCAGACGCAACGTGTGTGGCCACCAGCAACGGCCACCCAGCAGTTCACCAGAAGGGTGTCATGGCGACGCCGCCGCATGGGGCCATCGCATCACATCCTGCGGCGAACCGACCAATCAAAATCTCCCGTCGTACTGCCCCGCAGAAGAAGCTGCAGACGATGACGCAGGGGACAACGCCGAGCGGGTCTGGCCCACCACGTGCGAACAGCCACGAGCTCACATCTACGCATCGAAAGTCCATCTCGCTAAATGGCACCATGCCTGAACTCGATCTTAGCGGTGTCGCACACTCTCGACAAAAGTCGCAGGATCGAGAGCTGCACAAACCTCCAGCGCCGACCGAAGAAGAGCTGGCGCGGCTGGCAACACTGCAGGCGATGCTGGACTACGAGGCCGCCGCCGACCCGCAGCCGGACGACGACGACGACGACTACAACCTGACTGAGTGAGCGAGTGACACGTAGTGTCTCTTCCTCAATGCATCTGCCTGTGCATCATGCTCCTTTTTTTTGTTGAACAACGGCCTTTCAGGAGGGGGGAGGGATTAAGAAAAGTGGATAATAGTCTGGAGGGCGGCACCCTCCTCCCCTCCTCTCCCCTTCTCTTCCCCCTCACTTCATCTCATCTCCCCCATTTTGCCGCATTCATTTTTTTGTCTGTTTGCGTGTGTTGTTTTTTAGAAAACCCCGACAAGCTGCACATTTCATAACGTCTGTGCTTTTACCTCCCGCGTGTGTGTGTGTGTGGATAGAATTGTTGTTGTTGTTGCGTGCTTAGCTCTTGAAGAGACAGGTATGAGGCGGGGGGGAGGGGGAGGGGGAGGGGAGGGGGGACGTATCGCGTCTCTTCTCCCACCCACCCACCCACCCGCGCATACGCCTAAACTCCTCACCGGAGTGTACGTCTGTTTCTTTTGTTTTTAAGTTATTTGGTAATCAAACTCATAATACCCCCCCCCACCCCACCCCACACACACACACACACATACGCACACCTTTTTTTAGCTTTTTTATCTCGTGTATGTGTCTGTGTGTGTGTGTGTGTGTGTGTGTGTGTGTGTCAGTGTGTCGCTGCGGTGGTGCCAGCAGTGACAAACGACAGCTTTATCGATGCATTTGAGCGAGACACATCAAGGAGGAGAAACCGCACATGGGGCAATACAACAGACGTGTCTACCCTACACACACACGCGCATGTCTGTCCTCTTCCTCCCCTTCGCACTCCTTTTTTTTTTCGCCTCACATTGACTTCATTTCTGTTTCTTGAAAAAAAATTAAAGAAACCGATCCCTTTGATCCTCTGCCTTTCTTCGATGCCCTACACTGCAAGAAACCACACACTAACACACACGACCACGCTCCCAACAACAGGTGGGCTGCTCTGTTCCTGGTGAAGAGGTTGTTGGCATTTCTTTGTCCAGCTCTGTTCCTTACTTGTTGTTTTTTCTGACATCTCGGTCTTGTTTTTTTTTGTTGTTGCTGTGCTGTGCCTCTCGGTTGTCCTCGTTACTTTTTTTTCTGCGTGCGCGCGTGTGTGTGTGTGTGTGTGTGTAAGGAGGGGGGGATTGCAGTGACTCTTTTAGGATATGCTCAACGTTTTATAAACATGAAAAGCAGCCAAATGAACGAAGACAAAAAAATGAGAGAGAGGCTTACACCCCCCAAAAAAAAAAAATAAACTGCGTGCGTCTTTAGATACATATATGCATGTATGCCTGTGCGTGCGTGTGAGCCCGTTGCATCTTCATCCTCCAAGACGATCTGGTGCGGACGTGGCCACCGCTTATGGGCACGAAAGGGGGAAACGAAAAAGAAAGACGCAGCAAGACAATCTTAATCACAACTTATATCGAGGCCAAGCACACCCTCTCTCTCCCCACCCTCCTGCTTCCTTCGTTATCCATAATGTCCTCCCCCCTCTCATCCCCCCCCCCCACACACACTCATCTCCCTCCCTCCCCACGCCAGTGTATTTGTGCACTTACGCTTCAGTTGCGAACAGCATCTTCCCATCCTCCTCCCCCCCCCCCCCACACACACACACACCAACACACACATTTGCGCTGAGAACGAGGGAGTCGCCGTGACGGATGCCTGCGAAGCGTCGCCTCGCCTCAAAGTCGCCGTCGTCGCGGCAAACAGCAGCGGCGACCGCACCTAGTCCGGCCACCACCACCACCTCCTCCTCTGCTCGACCCACCGTGAAGTCCCCAAAGGGAGAGTTGCCGCCGAAACGCAGTTCGACTGCTCCCAAAACGACAGTTCGCACGCCGCGCGAAGAGAACACAGAGGGAGCCACCAGCAGCGCCAGTGTGAGCGTGAGAAGCCAGAATATCTCCAGCTTCGATAGCCCCCGTAGCCCCCGCGAAGACAGTCCAGTGTTCACTGCGTATACTTCCGAGGCTGAGCCCAATGCGCACGGTTACGATCGCCTTCACGACATCATCCTGCAAGACAGTGACGCCGACGCTGACGGTGGGGATGGTGAGGCCGACGACGATAACATCATCCTGTTCCCACACGCTGAGGAGCTGGCAAGTACTGCCGCCGGTGTCAACGGTGGTGACGACAAGGACCGTGTAGTGCGCCTGGGCACCACACAACACCTCGATGAGTCAGACAGCAGCGATGACGAGGCGACGCTAAACCGCGTCGGCGACATTCCGTTGGAGTGGTATAAAGACGAGGACCACATCGGCTACGACATAGAAGGCAAGAAACTCATGAAACGGGAGCGCTCAGCGCTGGAGCGGCTGCTGGAGGCGACGGATGACCCGAACGCCATGCGCACCATCTACGACGCTCTGCATGGTGAAAAGAAAACACTGTCGAACGCCGACCTGCAGCTCATCTTCAACCTGCAACGCAATCGCACAACGAACTCAAACTATGACATGTACTCTGAGGTGCAGGAGGACACCGTCGTCTTCGACCCACTCAACCACCCCCTCGCCCGCAGCGGTGGCCCATCCAAGAAGGCGTTTGTACCGGCTCTGCACGACATGAAGGTCATTGCAAAGATGGTGCGGCGCCTGCGCAAGGAGGAGGCGGACCGCAAGCTGCGCCCGTCCAATGAAAAGGCGGAGCAGGAGGAGGGGGATCTTCTTCTTTGGGACGATAGCCACGTGGAGATGGACACGCACACGCACTTCAAGTACTTCAACCGCATCCCAAAGCCGAAGCTTCCCCCGCCGGGCACCTTTGAGAGCTATCGCCCACCCCCGGAGTACCTGCCGAGTGAGCGCGCGAAGCAGCGCCATGCTCGTCTGCGTATGATTGACCGCAAGGAGCACTTTCTGCCCCAGTCCTTCGACGCCCTGCGCCACGTTCCTTTCTATCATCACACCATCCAGGACCGCTACCAACGCTGCCTCGACCTCGCCCTCTTCCCTCGTGCGCAGCGCACGCGGCTCGTGGTTGACCCCGACAAACTGCTGCCGGAGCTGCCTGACCCGAAGGACCTGCGGCCGTACCCGGAGAGGCTCTCCTTTCACTACAAGGGACACACGGCGACAGTGCGTAGCGTGTCGGTAAGCCCGAATGGCCAGTATCTCGCAACTGGCTGCGACGACCATCTCGTGCGCGTCTACGAGGTTCAGACGGGCCGCCTCATGAAGCGGTACGACATGGGGGCGCCGGTGCAGCAGGTGGAGTTTTGCCCCTCCAAGTCCCTCAACATCCTCGCTGCGGCCGTGGAGTACAGCCTGGTGTTCATTGTGCCTACCTTTGCGGCTCATACTCTGGTGAACGACCACACGATCCGCTTCCTACGTGCGCCGGGGCTGTCGGCAGGTCAGAGCGGGGAAGCACACGCGCTGGGCGCGGTGGATACACTCGGGGGTCGCGCGGTGACGCAGACGACGCTCGACGCGGATGAGACAGCGCACGAGGCGACAGAAGACCTGCACGACATTGAGGAGCGCGAGAAGCGGGCCGAGTTCATCGATGCCAGTGCCAAGGAGCGCAATGCGGGCATCGTAGTGAAGATCGCGATGCACGCCAAAGTGAAAAAGTTTTGCTTCCACATCAAGGGCGACTACATGTGCGCCCTATGCCCCAAGGACCACGTCAAGTACCGCCAGACAATCATGCTGCAACTCTCGAAGCGGAAGGTCTTCTGCCCTTTTCGCAAATTCTCTGAGGTTGTCACAGACTGTCGGTTCCACCCGCGAGAGTCCCTCTTCTTTCTCGCAACGACCAACTCCGTGCGGTGCTACAACCTCATGGCGCATCGGCTCCAGCGTCGCTTCAAAGCCTCCGGTGGTGTCACGACGTGTGTGTCCATCCACCCTGAGGGTGATAACTTTCTTGTCGGCGATACGACTAGCCACACGTCCTGGTTCGACATGGACTTCTCCGACAAGCCGTACAAGCGCATGCGCTCGCACAAAGGAGTGGTTAACACTCTCGCCTTCCACCCCAAAACCAACGCGTACCCGCTCTTTGCCACAGGCGCGTCGGATGGGCAAGTGCATGTATTTCACGGCATGGTGTACGATGACTACAACAAAAATGCCCTCATTGTGCCGGTGAAGATCCTGAAGCACCAGCGGCCCGTGTACGCGGTGACGTGGCATCCGACACTCGCGTGGCTCTTCACGTCCACCGAAGACGGTGTGGTGACGGCGTGGACTGAATGACGCACCGCACTCACCCCTCTCCCCCACCCCCCACCCCCACTGCTGTTCGTCTGCCCAAGGCAGCGCAGGAGAGCCACAAATCCAACAAGCATGCGGTGTACTGTGCGCCGTCAGTTCTCGGCCTGCGCCCTAAAGTGGGGAGTAAAAAAGAAAAAAAAAACGGGGGGGCGCAAAAAAAAAAAAACAACAGCAGCATCGACGGGAATCACCCGTCATTCTTAGTAGCGCACGTGTGTGTGTGTGTGTGTGTATACATGTGAATATACATGTATATTCACATGCACGCATATGTTTTGGTTCTGCAGCGGTCGGTTAACCAATAAAGGGCTTGCATTTCGGTGCCGGGGAGGCGGGAGGAGTGGGGGGGGGGAGGCAGCGGTGGTGGTTGGAGGGGGTGCGGCACACGCGCTTGCCTCAAGAGCCTACACTTGTGATGGTCATAGCAGACAGCTCTATCATCTTTATTGCTGATGTGTAGTTGTCGTATGGCCACGAGCTCCCTCTTCTCGCTCTTTCGCCCTGTGTATGTCCATCGGTGTCGGTGTGATCTAATTTTGTGTTTGTGTGTCTTCTATTTTCATGTGGGTGTGATGTTTTCTTTACATATTAAGCAGATTAAAGCCACACTCTAATCTATCGCCGCCGCCGCCCCCACCCGCTTCTCTCCGATCTCCCCACTCTCTGTGTGGCGTGCCCTTCACTCCGTGCACACCAACCACGGATGACTTCCCCTTCCCCACTCCATTCCTCGCTCATTCACTGACGAAGCACAAATGCAAAGAGGGGGGAGGGGAGGAGGATTAGCAGCGAGAAGTACAGCACCAGCACACAATCTAAATCGTCCCTGCCGCTGTGTGTGTGTGCGTGTGTATGTGTGTAGTTCGTCCTGAGAAGGAAAAACACACATCCACACACATCTTGACGCACGCACACACACACACACACACACACACACGAGCCTGTCCCACCATCCCTCTCTCTCTAGGGGGGGGGGGAGTGAAGTAAAGTGAACGACGTGTGTGTGCGTGCGCTCGCCGCACACACTGCCCCCGCTCCCACAATCAGCATCCACAACAACACTGCCATCTAGGGCAGGTGAATCACGTAGGTGCAAAGTGTTTGTGTCGCCATCAAGCCTCCCCTTCCTCCTTTCCGCCCGCTCCTCTTCCCCCGCCACTCCCCACCCACCCACCCCGACACCACACCACCACACACAGCAGCAGCAACAGCATTTGAGTGTGCACCCTTCTTCATAGACACGTGCCTACACACATCGTTCTCGCTCGCCGATTCCGCTTTTTTTTAGCCGCATGACATGGACATGCGAGCAGACGACTTGACCTCGGCCTTCACCGCGGGAAGGCCCGTCTACACAGCCATTGCCGTTTGCGGCTGCGGGCATGACGGTCGACTCGGCATTGGGCAAGACGCCCCATCGGCCATGAGCGAGATTGCGCTGATAGATGACTTCCTTCCAGCCTTTTGTGGCGCCACCACCACCGTGGGAGAAGTTCGTCAGGTGGCCTGTGGAGCCTATCACACTCTAGTGCTAACGAGCACTGGGCTCTACGGTTGGGGCCTCCATGAGGATGGACAACTTGGCCTGGGCCGGCCATCCACTCCCAGCACAAGAGCAGAAGCTGGGGATAGCGCTCTCAGCAGCCTAGGTGCCACCGCGAAGGTGGTGCCAACCCACGTTGATAAACCTCTTCAAATCCCCTTGGCTGAAGTGCTGCGTAGGGACGCGGAGGTGGAGGACGTCCCCATCAACATCGTTTCGGTCCACTGCGGTGCCGATCACTCGTTCGTCTACACGACTGCGGGTGTTTACGTGACGGGTCGGAACGACTGTGGTCAGCTTGGCCTCGGGCACACCAACAACGTGTACACATGGACTCGACTCTGCGCGGCACTCCCACTCCCGAAGACCCCTGACAGGAATGGGGCTCCGACAAAAAAATCACCGTCCGCCGCTTCGCCGATTTTCTCATACCTGCCGAGCGCGTGCGACTCCGATCGTGGCGGTGTACACGCGCGGCTGCTGTACGGGCGCCTCACGCATATTAGCTGCGGCACTCATCACACCCTTCTCGCCTGGAGGGACGCGGTTATCCTTCGCGCGGCAGCACTGCAGAGCCCCGACTTTCAGCAATCGCCCCTCAACTCGGGCGAAGATGCTGAAGCTGTCTACTACCCGTCCTTACTGATGGCATGCGGCCGCGGCGACTTTGGCGAACTCGGCTACGACGGAGACCCATGGGAGGTCCTGCAAGCCAAAGCACAGCGGCAGGAGCGCGCGTTGCGCTCAGCGCTGCAGCATCAACAACTCCACGGTGGCTCTGATGACGCTCAGCACGGCTCTAGTGACAAGCCCTACAAGTTCAAGTGGAAAACTGGAGCCGCAGTCAAGCCGCGGCGTCCTCCCTTCCACTCGGCCTTCTTCGAGGTGGTGAGGGGCCTGAAGCATCTAGAGGAGAATGTAATGATGATACTTCCTGTCGATTGTGTGGAGGAGGTGTGCGCAGCTCTTCTTCATCGAGATTGCACAGCGCATGGACTGGCAGAGGACCTGATCCGGCACCTCCATGAGCGCACGGCAACGAACAGCACGAATCTCCCTCCCACCGGATCCACCCTCGAGACCCCCAGCGGTGCCACAAGTCGATGGGAAGTGGCAAATCTGCAGGCAATGCATCTCCACTCCGCCGTCACACTGCGTCGGCGCGACGCAGCAGCCGCGGTGCAGCAGCTGGTCCTTCACTGGGGCTGCTACTACTGCTCTGAAATCGAGGACGAAGCCGCATCCCATCCACGGGATGCCTTTGGTGATGTGATCGATGCGTTCGACAGTGACGATGCTGGCGAGGATGCCAAGGCGCGCCGCGGCTGGTATGGAGGAATACATGCCGGAGAGGAACGCCTATTGCGCTACAGCGTGTCCTGCGTACCCGCAGTGGCAGCAGCACAACCCTGCGGTGCTCCCTCCTCACACGTGACAATGCTGCAAATTATGGGCAGCGGAAACCTTGGTCTCGGCACAGACGACAGCTTCGCGCCCAGCTGGGTCAATCTAGCCTGTTCGGATGATCCCAGGACTGCAGGAAGTCAGTCGACGGCGCAGTCGGTGGTGGGCCGCTCGCATTACCTCATCTGGATGGACAACCAAGGGGTGAGCAGCTCTGTAGGGCCCTCTTCAGAAGCAGCCGTATCTTTCCAGGCGGAGTCGGCGGTTGCCTCATTATCTTGCGTCTTCGGCTTTGGTGAAAACCTACACGGACAGATCGGTGCACCTGCGTCGCGGGTCGGCGATGCGTCAAACGAGGATGTCGTGGTGACCCCACGGCTTGTGTTGCGAAATGGTGATGTGCTGCGCGTTGCCACCGCTGTGAAACAGTCGCTGCGAGACACTGCGGCTGCACCTGCACACCATCGCCGCACCCCCTCGGCAAAGATTTATCTCCCCCTCACAACCGCGGCAGTGGTGCATCACTACGAAGTAGTGGCGATTCGTGGGGCGCAGGCCGGCGCGCGGCACTCTCTCTTCCTTGTCGATGTGCGTCCCGTAGCCGCGGCAGCGGCGCCCGTAACGACAGGCGTCTAGTCCAGCAGACGTCACACAGCTGCCCATCTCTTTGCAACTGCCATCTACTGTGCACGTGTGCTTGTATGCCTCTGTGGGTGTCTCGTCTCTTGGACGACCGCCCTCACCCGGCGACTCTGAAAAATGGGCAACACAAGCAAAAGAAACATACTCAAGTCGGTGCTGCGGAGGTGGTCGCCGTCTGGCATGCCCGTTTTTTTGTTGTTGCTTCGGTGCGGCCCAGTCCTGCAATTTGACGGCACAAATATCCGCATGGGGCGAGATGGGAGTGGGGGTGGTGACTCGTGTGTCTTCTGCGGTTGCCCACCCCCTTTATCCTACTCGCCAAGCACTTCCTCAATCTGCACTCCCCCCCTCTCCCTCTCCCTCTCCCTCTCTTCCTCCGTTTCCGTCTTGGTGCTCAATGAACCTTTTTTTTTCTCCCTCCGCACTCTGCGCCTGCGCCTGGCACAGCTGCAGTTTTGAGACCGCAGATTGAGAGTGGGTACGCGTGTGGCGTGCACATGTCGCCCCCCCCCCTGCCCATCCCACACGATAAGGCATTTTCACACGAGCAAACAAGGGCTTAGAATAACGAAGTCTCTAGAGTGCATCGACGCTGGTGTTCTCGCGATGAGGCGAACCTCCAAGTGGCATCAGCAGCCCTCCTATGTAGGCACTCTCAGCGGAGCCAAGCGCTCGCACCAAGTGGTGGGAGCCATGGGAAAGTCAAGCGTGAATAGTCGAGTGCTGCCTACGTCTACAAGAGCTTTTAACCCTTCCACCGCCGCATCGCTTTCCTCTCCCGGTAGTCTCCCATGTCTGGTCACCCCCTGGCTGCCACCAAGAGTGAAGTGTGTCACCAGTCACTGCATGACATCAACACGGGTTGCCGCCGCATGCGCGTTCCGCTGTCTCGCTGTCCTACACCTCGCCGACTTGGTACCACAGCGTAGAGCCCTATCCACCTTCTCTTCGAGAAACGCACAGGAGGAAGGGAGCACTGCCACCGGCCTCGCTGCGGGTGACGCGGCCGGTATCCCTGTTGCACCAGCCCTTCTCTCTGAAATTCGCGCGGTTCTAGAGAGGCAAGCGGACCAGACATGGCTGCCTGTCAGTGACCTCTACGCTGCACTGCCGTCGCACGTTCGTCGAAGTCACGTGAAGCCGCACAAGTCCATGACGCATGTGCTGCACAAGTGCACCCGTGAGCTCGGCATATCACTGAGCGCAACGGGGGTGTACTACGCTAAAGGGAAGATGCCAATTTGCGCAGCCGCGTCGATCGGGGGGACCTCTTCGGCGCCGACCGTTGTCGGCAGCGCTGACAAAGTCTGTAAAAACAAGGCTAACGATACTGTTGCGGAGGGTGGTGCCGCCTCGGGGAGACCCAACGCCAACGACGCCAGCGTGTCCAAGGCAACTGCACCCACCCCTGATTTCCCATCATCATCGCCAGAGAAGAATATCGCCACCATCCCGGATGCCTCTCCTTCCCCTTCAAAGAGTGTGGGCCCTGTGGACTTCTTCTTCGACGTTCACTTGATCGAGATCCCAAATCCTCCGCGAGACTTCGATGCGACCCCGTCGTCGCTCGTTGTAGATGGGACGCACTCCAGTGCGAATGGCGCCGTCATCGCGGTTCGGGACTTCGTCTCGCATATCCCGCCCTTCTTCGTCCCAGTGACGGAGGTGCTCGAAAACATGCCCGGCTACACAGCGGAGCATCTCGAAGTGTACTTGAACGTCAAGTCGTTGGAGCTGGTTACCGTGGCCGGGGAACGCTACGTGCGTCTGTATGGCAACTACGGCGATTTGTCCCTGACTGGGTGTGAAGTGTCAGAAAAACTGTATGCACGCTACCGCCCCCAGGTGGCTCTTGTAGCGACGTTTGAGGCGGCCTTTGGGGGCGTCTACGAAAAGTGGATGCCGCTTCCAGAACTACTGCGCCGTGTAGGACCGGATGTCGCGGCACAGCTGCCCTACGAAGGTCCTGCAGCCATCACCTACTTTGCCCAGATGCAGCACCGCTTTGCCTTTGCAGTGCGGCAAGTGCCTACGGAGGGTGGAACTGCAATGGGGGCATCTTCTTCGCCGCTCTTCACCACTGAGGCCGCGGTGCTTCTGCGGAAGCCCGGCTACTCCGGTCTCTCCGCGAACAACACACCAACGCCCAAGAGTTTCCAAGTACTAATAAGCCTAGTGCCGGCAGACATGCAGGTCGACGTTGACGTCGTCAGGCGTCAGCTCACGTGTGATGTACAAGCGGAACTCGACAGCTACTACGACGGACTGGAGGGGTTCTTCGCCGCTCACAAGTCGGTCTTCTTCATTCCACCAGAGACGCCGACAGTGGTGATGCGGACACGCTATCGGTTGCGCACACAACGCGCAAAATTGCCCCTAGAGGAACAACTGCGCATCGCCACGGACGCCCGTGATAAAGCACGCATTCGAGTGCTGCGCCGCAAGATCGCCTTCCGCGACAACCCGTCTCACCCGCTCCACGACCCAGAAAACCTGGCGAAAGAGGTGAGCAAACACCTCCCACGCCGCGGGTTCGTGAGCCTGAGAACCTTTCTCAAACGCAACCTGCCGGAAGAGCTGCTCATGTACATGCCCAGGCGGATGCGTAGCTTTTTCAGTAACTACCCTCAGTACTTCACTCAGTTTGAGTACCAAAGCGCGGGCATGTGGTGCGTCTGTCGGCCTGATCAACCCCTGCCCCGCGGAGTGATTCGACAGAACTTCAGCGACGGCGATCTTCTCCGACTCATCGCCGAGTTCCTTCACCAACGCGGCGGTCGCGCGGCGTCCATGATTCACACGAACCTACCCTTCGGCGCTCAAGAGGTAATTCGCCGTAGGTACGGCGGTGTGTACTTCTTCGTCATCCGCTACCCTCAGTACTTCAACGTGGTACTCAAGACGGACAAGGAGAACGTGAAGAGCAGTGCCGTGGTGCATCTCATCCAGGTGCCAAACCAGGAGTTGTCAGACGCCACGTTGGCGGCAAGTGCAGCCTCCTTGCACAACCCGAGCGCACCAAGCCATGATAGTGAAGACCATGAATGCGGCGCCGACGAGGACAGCGATGACTACCTCGACGACG
This sequence comes from Porcisia hertigi, assembly GCF_017918235.1. Taxonomy (NCBI): domain Eukaryota; phylum Euglenozoa; class Kinetoplastea; order Trypanosomatida; family Trypanosomatidae; genus Porcisia; species Porcisia hertigi. The sequence continues at coordinate 162,735 of NC_090570.1, forward strand.
GCTTGGATTGAGGATGCGTCAAGAAGAAGGGACACCGCACACGCACAAAATACACATTCCCTGACTTTTACTCACAGAGTCCAGCAAAACTGTAGCGGAAGAATGTGTGTATGTGTGTGTGTGTGTTTCTGCCATCGATCCACCCACCCCCTTTCCCCTGCACAAAACAAGACGGAGCTCAGGGGGGAGGGGGGAGGAGGGGGGGACCAAAGAAAATGAGAACATGAATAAATAATCAAAGGACACACGCACATGAACATAAACATCGTACATGTATGTACACGTGTGTATATGTGTCTATATATATATATATGTATATATATAGTATGCTTTGACCATTGCCACCGGCACCCCCCCCCCTTCCTTTCATCGCTTCCCCCTCCACACACACACACACACACGCATCCAAACTTCCCTTTTTCTCAGAAATAAAAACTGAAGACGGTTGCATCAACCGTACCTGTGGCATAGACAATCCGATATATACACACACATGTATACATCTCAACATAAAATTACGTACGGTGTGTTGGTGGCCAAGTGAGAGCTTCTTTTTTTATTTTTTTCTCGGGCGGTCAAAACATCTCTCTCTTTTTTGTTTTGCCCCCCACCGAGGGCATCGTATAGGCTCACACTGCCACACACATCCACCTCTCCCTCCCTCCCTCACCACCACCACCACCCCCACCACCACCACCACCCCCGCCTCCTTATTTACAAACGTATAGAGAAATATTTTCATGTAAAAGTCTGGTTCAGCACTATCAACTTGCTTGTGTCTTCTGGGAGGCCATAGTGGACTGCAGTGTACACCGGTGTTGCTCCCTACCCCCTACACCCTACCCCCAATACACACTCACACCTCTGGCTGTGTGTCTCTGCTTTTGGGTGAAGTATGGAGGTGGATCTTCGACACCGCGGGCTGCAGTCTTTTGACCCCGCCGAGTTCGCCAACACAGATGAACACCTGCAGCTCCTTCTGCAAGTACGGCAGTTGGATCTGTCATACAACTCCCTGTATAACATTCGAGGACTTGAAGGGCTGACGCATTTGACCGTACTGAACATCTCTCATAATGGACTGCGCTCCCTCAGCGGTGGACTACCGCTGACGCTGCGGAAGCTCGATGCATCGCACAACAGCCTCGTCTCGCTACAGAATGCCGCTCTTCTACCGTTGGAGTCTCTCACCTCCCTCAACATTGCCTTCAATGATCTTGAGGACCTGCGAGGGGTTCCCAATGTAACAGCGCAGCTGACCTACCTTGACGTGCGGAGCAATCGCCTCACCTCCCTGATGGGAATCGAGCACTGCAGTCACCTGCACGAACTCCACGCAGAGGCCAATCTCTTGCGAGAGGCAGCAGACGTCGCTTCTATCAAATCCCTCCCTCACTTGAAAGCCGTCTTTCTATCCGGCAACCCTCTGTTCCTGCGGAAGCGCCAACTCGCCAAGCTGTATATCCTCTTGCCCTCCAGTGTTGAGCAGGATGACTTGCCCACTACGGCGCCTCCCAGCAGTGTACGCAGTTCTACAGCAGCACCACCCTCCGTGCCAGACACGTCGTCGGTCAGCTCGATTGATCGAAGCACCGTCGCCTCTGTTGCCGACTTCCGAGAGGGGATGCGTCGCGGCAGCGAGCAGAGCAGCGCAGACCGAGTCACAGCACCGAAACACGTGCATTCGTCCGCAGCAACCTTTTCAACCACCACAGCCCCTGCCCTCGCTGTTGGCGTGGTGGGAGGGGCACCAGACAGCTCCACATGCCCACGTCGTCCCCTACCGCGTGAACACCGCCTTGTAGAAATCCCCGGCTCCGCTTCCATGTCCTCATCACCTGACTGCACGCATGGATCATTGACATCTGGGCTCTTGCACAAGAGCGACAGTCATGGTTTGGGCATTGCAAATCACCTCCTCCCCCCATGTGACACATCATCGCCTCTCGGACAGGGTGAAGGGAGTAACAGCGATCTCATTCAAGAGGAGCTGAGGGAGCAGCTCGCGCGCGTCACTGCAGAGCGAGACACATATCGACGAGAAGTTGTTTCCTTGCGTAGAGAGCTGCGGGAGTTGCGGCAAGGGAATACACAGCAGTGGGAGGAAGAGAAAGCAGCGGATCCAAACCGATTGGGCCAGCCATCTGTGCACCACTCCTCAACTCCCGCACTACACAGAGAGGGCACTTTGCGCAGTCCACAAAACAAGCGTCTCCACACACAGCAGCAGGAGAAGCAGCAGCGGCAGCAGCAGGGGTCGTCACCGGCGAATATCCTTGCGGTAGAGATGTCCGCCCACTCTTCTGTTTGCTCGCAGGACGGCGAGGTCAATAACCCTGAGTCGTTCAACAACAACAGCGATTACTTTTACAACGCACCACAGCACAGAGATTTGGTGGCGCGTGCAAGCGTGTATTCGCCGCCGCTCAAGTGGTTGAACACAGCGCATAACTCTTCCCCCACCACCACGGGCAGTCCTGTGAGTCTGTCAAAGATGAGCAGGCGTGAGATGGCAGCGCTCTTCATGGCCAAACTGCAGAACTCCTCCTCTCGATAATAGGTAAAAGAGGTGCGGCGCCCGTCCTCTCTCCCATGTCAATGACGTTGTTATGTTGTGTTCCCCTTTCCTCCCCCCTTCCGCTGCTCTCGCTGCCGCAGGTGTGCACGTGTTTCTGTGGGACAATGTTTAGTAGTGATGTGAGGGCAAGCTCCACGCGCATCCTTCGTGTGTATTCGTGGGCACCATCACCCCCAAGTGCATATCCGCGTACACACTGGTTGCTTGTGATTGGAGAGCTTCTGTGTGCAGTAGTGAGTAGTCTGCGCCTGCCTGTCGCTTGACACGAAAGGTGGTGTTCACGTAAGAGAAAGAGAGAAAAAAATAAATAAAGGTGATCCTTGGGCAACAGAAAGGAGTGACTGGGCTGGTGTGGGGGACCTCTCCCCACCTTCCTCCCCTCCCCACCTTCCCCTCCCCCTCCCTCCCCTCCCCACCATTGAAAACCTCGGGGCGAGCGCATGACGTGCTGCGAGTTCGATTGTCGGTGATTTATTTCCCACTCATGCCTTCCCCCTCCCCTCCTCGTCCCTCTCTACGACCTTCCGTTCCCTTTGCCTACGATGTGAATTGGGGATAGTTGGATCAGCGAGGTCTAGCTCGGCGCGCTCTTCAGTGCGCACCCGATATGCCAGCAGATTGATCTCCACACAGGGACACACACAAACCCATATATGCATCTATCTATATATTATACATAGACAATCGCACACACACATATATATACACGCACAAGCAAACAGTAATATAGAGGTGAAGAGCGCAGTGCGCCGCCGCCACCAACCCCCCTCCAATTCTACTCTACTCTGCCTTCAGCCATGCTGCAATCATGTCGCCGGCTCTTGAAGACCCTTCCGTTTGTTCCGATGGCCCTCAGTACCCTGGACATGCTGGAACACCGCCTGCAGGCAGCTGGGTTGGGTGGCACCACCAGCACAGCTTCTGCTCCCCAGTTGCCAGCAGCGCCGAGTGGCCGCAGTGTGGAAGACAAGACGCACCAGTTCAAGTGGTTCAGTAACAGTGTCAGTGCCCCATTCTTCGTTTCCCCAAAGCACGACGGTGTGAGGCTCATCTCCTACGTCCCCCCGACGATTGCGACCCAGCGGCCGTCATCAAAGCAGGCTCCGAGTAAAGCAAAAAAGAAAACCAGTTCCACGACGGGCGAGTCGTCACCGCTGATGACGTGCTACACGCGCTCCGGACGGCCCATCTACGGTCTCTTCTGGATTGAAGAGGAGCTGCGCCTCTTGCGAGCCCTTTGCGGTGATGCCTCGCTTATCATAGACGGGGAGCTGTACCTGCATCGGACCGACATGGACACCTCACCATTGGGGCAGGAAGGCCAGGCGGAAACCCTAGTTGGAAGAAAAAAAAGGACAGCTGGGACTCCGCTGCTCCCTCCCCACGCCAACGGGACCCGTCCTCTGCCCGCCACAGCTGACACATTCCAAACGGGCTTTCTCGCTGTCGCCGCGCTTGTCAAACGACTTCGCGGCCCCACAAGCCGGTGCGCCAGCGAAAACGATATCCTCCAGTATGTCCCTTCGCTGCCTCGCCTCTGCATCTTCGATGTTCCGTCCTACAGCCCGTGCGCCAACCCACTAGCGCCCCCCACGTGTACTTCGCAAACTCCCATCTCGGTGGGACCAGCATCGCTTCTTCACGCCGGGGCCCGAGTCCCCCTGAGGGATGATCGAAGCTCTCATCGAGTCGTGGCAGAGATTCAGCGTGTCCGCAAAGACGTGGGCGCCGCACTTGGGCTCTACGACCTGGAGCAGCTGCGGGTTGTTCCTAACCTAACGCCTTTCTCGCAGCGACTTCGCGCCATGCACTACCTCTTCGAGCTTCTCTCGCGCGGCATGGAGTCCCCTGTGCTGCGGCAGCACTTCTGCCCGACGACAGCGCACATGTGCAGCGCACCGAAGACACGTGATGTTGGGAATCGTCGAACGCGTCCAGCTAGGGCGACACAAGTACACCGTCCAGAGAGTGACATGATTCGGTATCATGGCGGTCACTTTGTGTCTCGCATACCGTATCACCTTGTGGCATCCCTCGAGGACACCACGCAGCGGATCCTGCCCGTGTACCTCGGCGCGGGCTACGAAGGGGCTGTCATTCGCGCTCCCGTAAACACGTACGAATTCAAGGAAAAGACGAAGGGCACGCTGACATCCCTGGTCGCTCCGCTGCTGTGGCGGCCCACCAAAACCGGGAGAAGTGACGGAGGGCGGCAATTGAGTAGTGAAATTTACATGAATGGGGACAAAGGGAGTAGCCGAAGGGCCCGAAACCGCGCCGCTCTTCTTCTGTCCCTGAACAGCGGTGCTGCTTTGAGTGCAGCCACGCCCCTGATGGTGAGGGCGTACAGAGGCGATGCTCCTCGTCGTGAGCCAGTGCAACCTGTCTCGCCCTCCGACGCCGGTCTCACGGACGCTGAGATGAATGCGCTGGACGTCGTAGCCGTGGGCCGGCGGGCGGTGTTGCAAGGCGCTAAGCTGCCGCAGCGGTCACTGAGCGCTGTAAAAATACTTACATACCACGATCGCGAGTATGCCATTCTTCGCCCACTGCTGAAGGAGCCATCGACAAATCCCAAAACGCGAGAACTGGCCTCCATTCCCCGGTCTCAAGTGCGCGCTCTTGGGTACGCAATAAAGCCAAACACCGACATGGCACTCAGCGGCGGCGTCGACGACGACGACGACTACGGGGCCCCTAGCGCGGCCTGCGCCACCCAACGGCCACGTGGAAAAAAGACAATGCACACCACCACCGACGGCGCACACTCACTGGTGCACTTCTATGGACTGGAGTGCCTGGCAGAAAACGGACTCGTCTTTAATGTTTCCCTTCCGAAGATGACGCTCGCCCAACAGAAGACGCTGTTGCAGCACCTCCTCAGCGCGGGGAGCAACGTGGTTCGGGAAGGAGGCGGTACCGCATCTGCCTCCATCAGGACACGGAATAGACACAAGCGCGCGAGTGTAAAGGCGTCGTGTGGGACGGCAGCGAGATGCGCGGCTCCCTCAAAGATGGTCTCCCTCACCGGCCTTTACGCAACGGTAAAGTTTAGCACTCTTACAGAGCATGGCCTGCCTCGCTTTGGCAGCGTCAAGGCAATTCGTGGAGGCAAAGGATGGTTCATGTAACCTCTTCTTGGGGAGGCCGGGGGGGCGGGGGCGGAGCTCTAGTGCGCGACTAGAGTTAGAGAACGACAAACAGGAAACGCATGTGCGGTAGAGGAGCAGGTCGTCAGACTCTCAAAAAAAAAAAAACATTACGCACAATACAGGCACTGTGAGTGTCGCGAATGGAAGAGAAGGGTGGGAGGACGACGCCACTGGCTTGGAGAGGGGGGGCGGGGGGGAGGGGGATGCTCAATTGCGTTCCGTATGCACTTGCTTGCTTGCTCATGTATAACTTTTTCACACACACACATCCCATCACCACCAGCCATCCATCCACCCCACTCTTCGGCCTGCCTCCTTCCCTTCCACATCCTTCGCACGTTTTACTCGTGATGAACCACTTTAACAAAGCACTCGATCACATAACACACACTTTAGGAGGGGGGAAGGGACCGACGGCGGCGGCGACGGCGGCAGTACGCACACATGCGGAGGTCATGTGATTATACACCGCGCGATGCGCAGCGCGGAAGCCATAGCGCGCATACTCAACTACGCCATGGCAACGCTACCGATTCGAGCCGAGTCACCACCCCTGCAGCCTCCTTGAATGGGTGGGTAAGCTCTCGCCTCCTGGACTCGACAGTCCACATACTCACAGTGCAGCCGGCAGACCCGTTGCGAGTGCTGAGCGTTCGCTTTTATAGCGAAGCCTTACTGATTGCCGCCTACCCAACAACGGCGGCGCCGACAGGGGGGAAAGAATTGGGAGCGGAAGCGGAACAGGAAGCGAGTCGCGTGGTTCGTGCGATGCCTCCATCAGGGACAGCCAAGGGTACTGCGCTCAACGGCGGCCCAGCTAAGCAGAAGCCGTCTCTTAGCACGGACGGACGCGGTGCGGCCGTCTTCCCAGTGGAGCACCTTATAGAGCAAAAATGGGTGAGGCGATATCTTCAACCGTACGGCCTGCGCGCAGTGGCGCGGTGTGCGTGCGTGTGCCCGCCGTTGCGACCGCCGCCTGCTGCCCCAAGTCCCTTTGCGGTAAGTATGTCACCGGTAGGCAGTGCGGATGATCTCGATACTGCTAACGCTGGAACTGCGTGTGCCACGTCGAGACCCCTGCATTCCCAGTGGATGGACATGCTCGTCTTGCTGCATCGACAGAGCCGCATGTCGATTGATGAACTCACCGCTGAGGCCACACATCGGGACGCCCAATCGATCAGTGCGGCTGCCATACTGCCAGTCGACTGCCGTGCGGCTGAAGAGATTCCAACCTCGATAGTGCTGCTGTGTGTGATGGTGGTGATCGAAGAACACCTACGCTGCTCCGAGTGTGGCGAGGGAGAAAATGGTGCTTCGAGACCGCGCCAGCTGCGCCGCCGCCTGCAGACCTCAGTGAAGCTGCTCGGCCTGCAGCTCTTGGCAGCCTTCATGGACCTCCAGCACAAGGCTGAGAACACCCAGCGTAGCAGCGATGCCGGTGCTTCCGATCGATGGCAAGAAGAAGAGGATGTGGAGCAGCACAACCACAATGACACGAATACCCCAGCAGGTGACGCTCATAGCTGTCTCATTACACGGTATGTGTATCTCTTGTCCGCGCAAGAGCTTGACCAGCTTCACCACTGGCTGCACTGCCGCTTGGAGGAGTTTATCACGTTGACCCCTACACCACTCACGGCCGCAAGAACCGCCGTGGATGACGGCAACGGCGATGGTGGTGGGAGCGGTGAGGTGATCAATCCTAATGTCAGGTCACCGTTGGAATACCTTCAGTCACGCACCACAGCGTACCTTACCCAAGTTCTTGGATGCCCTGCCGATGACATGGCGGCGCCGGCTAGCGTGCAGAACGTGATGTCCGTGGACACCTTTGTTGCCTTCATGGACCGCCTGTCCGCTGTGCTTGTAGCCCACCAGCACACGGCAGTAGCAATGTCCATCGCTCTTTCTGCACGATTGCCACCGAAATCCACGGCTTCGGCCGGAGAATCTCGGCTGCCGCCATCCTGGGTAACAAAGCTTCTCAGCAGATTTGCTGATGCTCTTGTGCAACCGCTGAAGATTCTGCAAGGTGCTGCGATACCTGATCCAACCCCCTCTACTTTGCCGCTGGCGTGGAGGGTTTATGCGAACCAACTTCTCGAACTGTTGTCACCCTTCCAGCGCGATTTGCTGGAACGATACCCCCGAGAACCGCAAGAAGAAAACCCCCACCCCGGCACCTTTGACGAGGGCGTTCTGGGCAAGCTGCAACGACGGCTGCTGTCATGGACGGAGGAGGCGGAACATCGCTATGGCGAGCCTCAGAAAACAAACACAGCGGACAGCCCTTCTTCCGGTCTATCGATTGCTGAGGTGGTGAGTGCGTTGGTGTCGCATGTATTCGAAGCTTACACCATCACCCTCTACCCTAATTGATAAATTCACATGTATGCATGCAAACATTCAAGCGCGCACCCCCCCCCATGATGATGAAGCAGTGAACAGCACGACTTGTTGTCTGTGTGCGGGCTGCGGTGGTGGTGGTGGTGTTCATTCCTCTTGGCGGCTTGCCCTTCTCCCCCCCCCCCCCCCGTCAGAGTGCCATACTTTTGTGCGCCTCGTTCACCTTGTCGTGGCATTCGCAAGTGTCGAAGTGAGAAGACGGAAGCGAAACCAGAACAGCTCGTTCTAAGGGAGACTTGGCGAGAGAGACGTCCCAATGCCCTCGCTCACCCTCTCCCCAGCCCAGCGACTTCTCCCGCACGCGCTCCCCTTCCTCCCTTTACTTTTTTTCTCCTTTGCCTTCTCCCACACACTACATTGTCAATCTCTCACCTACAGATCCCTGGCCGACACGGACGCAAGTGCGCTCACAGACGCACAACAATCAGAACACGCACAGGGGCCACACCTCAATTACATTTTTTTGTTGGTTTGTTTTTCCCCCTCTTTTTTTTTTCCGCCTGTCCGAGTGTTCCTCAGCGCCATGGGTAAAAAGGCAGACTTCGCCCGATCGCGCTTCAAGGAAGTACGGCAGAGGCGCGAAGAGCGCACGCAGCGCTCGCAAGCAGAGCGGGACCGGCGCCACGGAGTCGACACATCGGATCGAAAGATCGACAAAGTTGTTGTGCAACGGCCCCTACCCAATGAAGCGCAGCAAGCACTTCTGATTGCTCAGTTTGCGCAAGCATCCCGACTGGCCGCCCCTAGCAAGGACATGTGCCTCCTGATGCGACACTACGCCACGGTGACAGAGGAGGAGGCGGGGCAGAAAAGCGAATCGACGACGGCAGTAACGACAAGTGCGGTGTCAACTAAACTAAACACGCGCAAGCGTAAGCGTGGCGCGGACTCTGAAGAGGGCCCCGCTGCAGGTATTGCTTTCCTTGACACCATCGCGGATGCCCTGATGCAGACCCAGAGCACACCGGTGGTTGTAGAAGAAGAAGCAGCAGCAGCAGACACCGGAAAGGGTCGGGAGAAGGCTCTGGACGACGGAGACGACGATGATCCGATGACGGTGCTGCAGGACATCCTGCAGGATGACAGCGGCCGCCGCGTAGTTGCCACCCTACTGGCCTCCTTGAACGTAGTGCGGAGCACCAAATGCGATGCGGTAGCTAAGGCAGTACTGGAGGAGTTTGAAGAGAACGAGTACCTCCCGCAGCACCACGTGGCGTGTCGCGTCATGAGCGCCCTCGTGCAGTTCGGCTCAGATGCCACGCGGCAGGGTGTGCTGAACCTATTGCGTCAGCGCAGCACAACTACCGAGGCAGTGGAACGGTTGCTCTCTGACCGCCACACCGCGGGAACCGTTGAGCAGCTCCTGAAGAGCTACGGCGAGGCGACGGTCGCCTGGCTGTGCGAAGTGCTCTCCCTCTCCACCCCTGCCACCACCTCGCTCCCTGCGACAGGATCCGGTGGAAAGAAGAAGGTTGCCAAGCAGCACAAGGCGGCCGTTGCGGCGGCGGCAACTGGTGAGCAAGTCGCCACCGAAAAACTCATGGAACTCATTAACGGACCGGTGTCTGGTCAGATTCTCCTTCAGCTCGTCCACACCGACGCCCGTCGAGGGCTGCTGAAGCGCCTGTCTATCACTGACCTCCTCCAGAGCAAGCGCGGCACCTCGTTCCTGACGCACTTGTTGACGCTGACGGCCTCGGGCTCCTCGAATGAGTCCGATGAAGCCAGAGAGGCAGAGGCTGTGGCTCTCTTTAGCGACGTACTCGAACGTCTCGGGAATGACTTGGGCGAGATGGCGATTGACAAGCGCGCGAACTTCGTTGTTCAGGGGCTGGCCCAGCTTCTGCCGGCCATGGGGACGCAATGCACGAAGCAGCTGGAGCGCCTGGAGCGCGGGCTGGGCGGCGCTCCCGGCATTTCTGCTTTGGTGGAGCACGGCAACGGTGTGCACGTCGTTCTGTCTCTCATCGACACTGCCCTGAAGCTGCCCTCGGAGTGTGCGGTGGAGGGCCTGGCGGAGAAACTGGTTACACGACAGAATGTGACAGACCTTCTGCAGCACAAGCACGGCAGCCTCGTGATCCGTCGCCTCATGCCCCTCATCTCCCGCAAGGCCTCCAAGGTGGGTCGCCTCCTGCAAGGCATAGTGGAGCAAGACTTGTCGAATCTAGTGTACACGGAGGCTGGCAACTTGGTCGTGAAAGCCTACCTCACTGCGCTTGGCAAGTCTGGTGCCTCGTTGTTGGCACAGAAGCTAGCCAAGAAAGGAGATCTTCTCTCCATGTGCCAGAGCCCGTACGCGTCGCACGTGGTGTTTGCCTTATTTGAGCTGGTGGACCCGACAACGCACACACTGCTATGCAACGCTCTGAAGCCGCACGTGCTGCCTTTGTCGACACATGTGAATGGCCGCTTCATTGTGGAGAAAATGATCGCCGCCAGCCGCGATGTGCGCGACGACGTGTTGCGCCAATTTCTCTCCTTGGCCCAGGAAAGAGGAACGCAGCACCTGCTTTGTGCCCTGCTTGCCAAAATGGACGCCCGCGGCAAGCAGGCCTGCGTGGAAAAAACAATCATGCCCAACCTCACCGCTCTCGCAACGCACCAATGTGGTTCGATCGCGTTGCAGAAATTGATGCAGGCGGAGCCGACGGTGCTCTCGGCAGTGCAGCAGCGTCTCTCCTCAAACTCTCTGGTGCGGAGCGACTTGGCTCAGAACTTCTTTGGGAAATTCGTTGTTCAGATTGCACAGCAATCAGAACAGGTGCAACACTAGCGGCAAAAAAAAAGGGGGTAGTCGCTTCACGTGTTATTGCATAAGCTGCCCATGTTTCTTTGGCTTAAGCGAGTTAAGGTGCCTCCCCATGTAAGGTGGAAGGACATCACAAAGGCGCGCGCGCGTCTGTCTGTCTGCGTGTGTGTGTGTGTGTGTGTGTGTGTGTGTAACACGTCTAATGCGACGTCAAATTACTTTTCTCTTCCAGAGTCACCTTCCCATCTTGCATCGATGTGGTTTATGAAGGTCATTAACTATACCTGTATGTATGGGTAGCATTGCTCATGTGCATCGGTCGATGTGCGGGGGGAGGTGCTGTGGGGGGGGGGGGGGACATGTTGGCTACGCGACCCATGCCCCAGCGTGAAAACTAAATTAAGTTCTCCAGGCAAAACGCCCCTCCTCCCCACCGCCTCGGTGATTCATCGCCTTCGCCTAGTCATGCTCCCTTGAGAATTCTCTCAACAAGTCTGACCCACTCCCTTCTCTCTGTCGCATCTTGCAGGCAACCCCCTGGTGACCTCAGATTCCCCAACCTCCACACATTCGCTACCTTCGTCTACGTTGTTTAGTTCTTGAGTCAAAAAAAAAAAGAAAAGGAGGGAACCAGTCGAGAAATTATGTCAGCCACTCCGGCTGGCTTGACGCTCCAGCAGCGACTGCAGCACCTACGACCTGTACGCACTTGCACCACCCGATGGACCAGGAAGTAAAAAGACAAAGCTCCATCATCGTGAGCGCGCGCGCGCCTGCAGCGAGCCATGGTTACAGAGCTCGAGACCTTTCTCAGCCTATTACCGTCCTGGGTAGCGCTGAGCGGATTCCTCAACACATGGATGCCCCTATCCCGCACGTGCCAGACGCTATCTTTCAGGACGCTCTGCTGAAGCTAGCGCGCCTTCTACACCACCCAGAGCCGTGGTCGGGAGGGGGGGGATGCGCAAGTGGCGTATAGCATCCGCACCACGGCTGCAACACTCCTCCCGCACCTCTTGAGGCACTTTGTCGCCCGCTCTGAGGCGGCGGCGGTGGAGGGACAGTGGCGTCAGTGGCAGGAGTTAGCCAACCTGAGCCTCCTGGACAGCGTGTGCATGTGGATAATGGAGCTGGAGGCGGCACGGACACACACAACAAAGCCTCTCCACAAGACTACTCCATCGAAATCAGCGCTGTCGCTGACCACAGTGCCAGCCCTCCTCTGTCAGTGGCTGAGTTTTGTCGCCGCCCTCGCGGAGCACCCGTGCGCCCGCTCCCTCGACATGGAGTCATGGGCGCGTTTGCTGTCGTCTGTTGTGTCCGTTATGGGAGAACCGCGCGACGCAACCAGGCAGCTGGAGCTTGTCTACACGGCGCTGCACGTTTTTGTTGGTGCGCGAGGCGCCGGTGTGGTTCCACCAGGTGTGTGGAGGAGAGTCCGACACGTAGCAACACAGCTGGGGAGCGTCGAGACCCAGCTGCACCCTATTCTTGCCGGGCACGCAGAGATGTCTGCACTCGTGTACTTGGTGAGGAACCCGTCTCCGGCTTCGAAATCAGGCACTGCCGAAGGTCGAGTGCTTCTTCTGTCGGCTGTCGCAAAAGATTTGCTGAGTGTGAGCGAGGAGAGCCAAAGCTCACCGCGGCAGTATGCCCGGTTTGTGCAAGGGATGCTCATGGGCCGCACACCTCTCATCCAGCACATTGTCACTCAACTGGTACGAGACTGCCAGGCTCAGATGGCGCTGCTGACGTTGCGTGGTCCCACGATCCGGTGTACAAACGCGCAAATTCTACAGGATGCCTTTCAGTGGGCTATTCGTGCCACCATCGATGAGGGACTACTGGATGTGTCGCACCGCTCTGATGTCTCCGCCACCTTGCCCTGGGATCTCTCTACGACGCAGCAGAAGCCGTCGTTGGGAGGCTTACCGTGAACCTTGCGGAGGGGCTCGCGTTGTTGCTGCACCTCTTGCTTTTCATTGTAATTCCGCAGGGCATTACAGACGAAATCGCATGGAACGCACGCTATCTGCCCTTTGGGGGGGGGGGATGCGCTAGACCGGAAGAGCGCGTTTCTGGGGCCGACAGCAGCAAAGGTGAGCGCGCCATTGCCCAAGTCCAAACGACCCTCACCAGCCCTTGCCGCATGTCAAAGGTGCACTAGGGAAACTCATTGAAGGTGATACCGATCTGTTTAGACACGCCTGTCGAAGTATAAACCCCTCTGAGTTTCCGCATGTGGCGCTTAGCGGGTACAAAACACCGTGGCTGGCCTCTCAGCACCCCTGCGACTGCGGCACGCCACACGCGTCCCCGATCGCGGCAAGAAATGAAGGAGCGACGGGAAACAAGCAGAAGGCCCCCGGCCCAATGTCCCCGCCGCGAAAGCGCGCTAACCCGAAAACCATCCATTTTTTCTTCCCCGCCCGCGGAAGAAAAACCGGGACCGCCAAAAAAGTGATGAGAGTGGGGTTTGAACCCACGCCCTCGAAAGGATTGGAACCTTAATCCAACGTCTTAGACCACTCGACCATCTCACCTTGTGTGACGGTATACGTCAACTCCAGGTCCACCAACCGTCTGCTGAGATCTGACAGACCCCTCGAGGTTGCCAGGGGCGTGTAGCTCAGTGGTAGAGCGTCCGTTTCGCATACGGAAGGCCTAGGGTTCGATCCCCTACTCGTCCACTTTTTCCTCCTCCACACCGTTTTCGCCGTGCGGGCTCTGCCATCGCGTGCCGCGGTAGTATAAACCGGGAAAGCCATTCTGCTCCCACCCAGGACCTCGGGGCTATTCTATTTTTCATGGGGGCCGGGGTCGCGTCAAAGCGCCCCGCCCCCACAGCGCCCTCCGGCGGCCGGCGAAGACACAAGCATACCCCCCACCAAAACCATGAGCTAAGCACCCCCGCTGCTTTCCCCCCCTCCATATCGAGAGCCACCAGGCAAAGCCTTTAGCACGGGGGGGGGGGGGGGAAACCCCCTCCCCAGGGACCGAAACAGCAAGACAGAGATCTCCACGCCCACCCGAGGCGCACCGCCTCTGAGCGCCTCCCACCCCCACCACCCTAGATGACAACATCGTTCCTAACTGCCTGGAAAAGATCACCACTGCTATTTCACACGACGCCCTCGACCTTGCGCGAAGCCCCGGCACAGCGTGCTGGTTACAGGTCGCACGTTCTACCGTATGGGTGTGCGTGTGTGTGGTCGCGTTGACGGCGACGACGACTGAAAAAGATGAGGCCCCAAAACACCCAGAACCCCGTGCATGCTAGACCGGGAGCACGATGCAATGGGGGTTGCTGGTGGCCAGTAGTGCGAGCTGGATGGAGTCGGGTACAAGGGATGTCGGCATGACGAGCACATCGGGCCTCAGTGCGCTGACCTGTTTCACAATCTGTGGGAGCGCTACTTCCGGCGCCAAATCAAGGCTGAGCAGCGGACTTTTCTTTGGGGCCTTGAGCACGCAGACCGCCACAGCAGGGGCTTCAGCCCGCAGCGCGTGTACTAGCGTCTTCGCACTTTCCCCAGCACCGACCCCAGCGGCACCATCCCCGAGCCCTTTTTGCCCCGTCACCTCCCCCGCCTCAGCGACAATGGGGGAAGCGCTGGCGCCGGCTGGCGTCGCCTCTGCATCTTCAGGGGGCCTGGGGTTGAATTTGAGGACGGGGAGGGCCTCCAAATACCGCTTGTACGACTCAAGATGGCTGGCACACGCCGAGCCAGCGTCGGGAGCAGCAGCGGCGTCGCCACCAGCGCCGTGCACCGGCTCAGCCGTGCCGCCGCTTGTTTGCAAGCTCGACGTTGCAATCACGGCAAATGTAATTTGGTCCACCTGCCCCGTAGGCTGATGGCGCACGCACCGCGTCTGAACGTACTGCACCGCCGCCGCCACCGCCGCCTGGACGCGCTTTGGCACCTGCAGCGCCGCCGCCTCCTCGCCAGCCCCCATCTTGGCCACCACGGCCGGCTCGCACTCCGTGTCTGTGGGCACGGGGACCACAATTGTAAAACGAAGCGGCGTGGCTGCAGCCGTCGCCGCGGCCGTCGCCAGCCCGGGGCGCCACTTAGCACCGTCCTTTTTCACGTAGTACAGCGGGTAGGCGCCACGCAGATCGAAGAGAACCCGCTTGGCCACCGCCCCAACCGTGCACACCTTCCCATCCTGCCGCTGCCCGACGCCGAGGAGGATGGCAGCGGCGTGGTGGTGTGCTGCGCGTGCGGCGGCGTACTTCGCTATCACCAAAGCCCTCTCCTCGTTTTCCGGGACGCACACAGCGGCTTCTTGCTTCTCTCGCGCCGTGCCGTTGTCCGCGCCGCCGTCGCCAGCGGGGGCGCCCACGGCCGTGCCGGCTTGCTTTTCCACCGGGCGCAGGCCAGCGTGGCGATGAGCCGAACTTGAAGTCCGCCTTTGCGTTTGTCCAGCCTTGCCGTGCGCGGCCGGCGGAGCCGCAGCACTCCCCGCTGGTGCGGCGGTGGCGTCGGCCACTGCGCTGCAGCCGGCGCCCTCGCTGGCACAGAGGGCCGAGGCGCACGCCGTCTCCACCACGTAGTGCAGCTTGTTTTTCAAGTACTTGTTTGTGTGGATGTGCCGCAGCGTTGTGGTGAGCACGTCGGCACAACACATGGTCCTACTGACGTGTCCGCCGGCGCTGGCGGAGGGAGCCGCAGCTGCCTTGGTGTCGCCAGCCGATCGGCCAGGCGCATCCCTATCCACCGCGCTATTGTTGGCGTTTGCGGCGCCCGTCGATGATTCTTTGGCATTCCACACGTGGGCGAGTACGACCGAGGCCTCCTGCGGTGACGCCGGCGATGCGGAATTCACGTGGCTCGCACACGCCACCTCGATTGAGCGCAAACACCCCTCGGTGCCGTCGCACAGAACAAGCGCTGTCATGGCGGAAAAGATGGCGGGGGAAGTGGGGTGCGGGGAGCAGGGGCGCAGGGGCGCACCGTCTCGCGGGGGGGGGGGTCGATCAGCGGGGGCACACGATCAGACGCAGCTGCTGCGCACCGGTGGGTTTTATTTTATTCCACGACTGTGCTGCCGTCGTGAATACCAAAAAGGGTATAGATTCCTTTATGAAGACAACAGGGGATAATCGCCCTCACGCGCAGAAGTGTGCGTGTGTGTGCGCGTGTGCGTGTGTAAGGAGACGGGGGGGGCGCAATATATGTTTAGGGTGGCCAGGGAGGAAGGGAGGGATGGAGGGAGAAGGGGGTGGAAGGATCAGGGGGGGCGGCGCCGCAAGCGAACGCCGATGAATGGGGGGGGGGGGGGGAAAACTCAGCCAGACAGAGAAACAGCACCGGCCTCCAAAGCACAGGGCGCCCGTGCCGTTGGCGGGGTTGGGCCAGGGAGAAAAACGTGGGACCGTCACCTCCTCCTCCAGCCAGGGTTCTCAGGAGCAGCTCTTCCACATCCCCCCACCCCACATGGATTAAGGCCCGGTTCTCTATCACTCCGCTGGTTCGCCGAGAAAATACCCCACGGAGGCCGTCCCCGTTGCCGCCCACAACTGCAGCATGCCGCCCCCGGGACTGACAGGGCCTTAGCCCTGGGATGTAAAAGGTTCAGAACCAAGCACTGCGGCCGATGGTGCCAACGGCTGGTGAAGACACTTACGAAAAAAAAAGAGGTCAATTTTCGAAGCCCGCAAGCGTTGAGAGAAGATATTTACGAGACTACCCGGCACAGCGTGCTAGATGGAGGCGCCGTGCAGCAGAACTATGGCCATCGAAAATGAAGAATATGGCAGTTATGAGGTTTGCGGGTGGACAAAATAAGCCTGGCGCCATTACCTTGAATACGGATATTGGTGACAGTATTCGCGGCGGCTGTCTGCGCATGGGCACCGCTGATCATTACTTGTGGGTGCCTCGTTTGAACATTATCCAAAATAAAACCTCGACATTTTCCGGGGTGCCCGGGGCGAGGCCAAAAAGCTAGCCGGCCTCCGTGGACCAAGGCTGGCTGCCGCCCACCCCCTGGCCTTTCCCGGGCGCTTCTCGGCGGAAGGCTTGGGGCTGGTGCGCCCTGGTGGCCCTGGATGTGGCGAGCGGGGGCTTCTGGGGAATTTTTTGACGAGGGGTTTGCTTCCCGCGCCTAGCAAAGCACACAAGCTTGCGCGAACACGGGGAGAGCCGCAGAGGACACGACTGATCTCCGAAGTTTATCTTTGGGCGGTTTTCGGCAGTCTCAGCGTCGGATTCTTTCACGGCACATTTACTTTCACGCGGCCACCGAATTCCTTTATTTGCTCTGGCGAACCGCCTCGGGCATTGCTAGGCGGGCGGCCATGTATTTTAAAGGGTTCCGTGGTTTATGGTGCTTATGCGTTGTCAGCCTATGCTTTTTTTTTTGATGGGATAGTGCGCTGCCCCATGGGGTGCGTTCGTCGAAGGTTTTGGTCGCAGATGGCTTCTTCCAGCCCTTGTTGATCAGGCCGGTTTTTCCATGCTCTATTTTTTTCCCCGTCGCGATCGCTCGCCCAGCCGTGCTTTGTGTGGGGTGTACGCTGTGCTGGCAATTTCCGATTTCTGGGCCAGATTTGGAAAGACGCTATCGACAGAACGGGGGGAGACGATCTCTATGCGCACGCCTTCCGAGAAAAAAATGTGCGCGAGGGCCACCTTTGCGCCTTTCGAGGGCGACACCCGGGTTGTGCAGCGGGGTTGCGGCAACGGGGCTCGCGGAACCCAAATTTTAGCAAGGCGTTTTTTTTTTTCAATGACCGCCAAAAGAAAGGTAATGGCGATCAACTAAACCCTCGCAGTGCACCACGCAACTCTCCGGCTCGTCTTAAGGGGTTTCTGTGTAAGAAGGTGGTGGGGAATGCCCTTGGTAGCGCTTGGCGGGCTGAGTTCACCATGCATCACCACGCCGTCGTTTGGAACGTCCCCGATAAGGGCGTTTTGCCCACCCGTCCGGTAAAAGTTGCCACGCCTCGTGTTTGGTATTTCTGAACCCTGAACGTGCGTCTCCCAGAAAAGCAGGCAGGCTCACAACCAGGACGCCCCTTGGTGGGAGGCATGTTACTCCCTACAAAGTGTCATAACCGCACTCAAAAGAAGCCGGTAATATCAATCACGATGGCCAAGTTGTGAGAAGATTGATGGAAAGGCCTCTCCATTACCCATGGCCGAACACGCTCGCTTTTCAGTCTTCAGCGGGGGTGGCGAAGTTGCCCTTGACGCTTCGCGGCGCAGTGCTGCTCAATATTCCAGAAAGCGCTTTGATTACAACACATAAGTTCACTCTCTTCGGCGGCGGCCGCCCCAAGGCTCACCAATCGCGCAAACGTTGCCGCGCTAATGGCCGACAAAAGCACTTCAAATATTAGCGGCACGCGCAGCAGGGGGGCATTGCCGGTGCGGATGTCCAGGCCGCATTTCCTGATTCTGAACCCCGCGGGCCTGGGCTAAACATGCCAATGGGCCTGGTGGGGTCAGAAGAAAAGCCATTAAACGGAACCGGGTTTGTCTTCCAGTTTCAAATTTACTGAAACCACCCCCGATTCAGCAAAGATCCAGGGCCGGTGCTTCGCACAGGGCGGCGGCGGCGGAGGGTTAATGTGGGGGTGTGGCCTTTGGTGGTGCTCCTGGGGATTCCCTCCGCGTATTGCTAGCTTGGGCTGCGCCCGGCTCGCTTCACACGGGGCCCCGCCGGTTCGTGGTGCTTGCCAGGGGGGGGGGGAAGGGGGCGCGGGAACCGCCGCTTTTATGCCCTCGGGGGGTGGGTGAATTGGGATAGGGTTTCCTCCTGGAAAGCTGGAAGGGGAGGTGGCCTGATACCGCGCAGGCCTGGCGGTTGGACGCCTTTTAGGGCAATCCACCTCGCCACGGCGTGGTCCGGGAACGCGACCTTTCCTCACTGGGGGGCTCCGGGGGCCCACGCCGCTTTTAGCGCACCGCGTGGTTGCCGGCGCCTTGGCCCGAGAGGGTCAAAGACCAACGATCCTTTTTCTGTTTTTTGGCCAGGGTTGTTTCACAGTCCGCTGGCGTCGTGTAAAAGCCATGGTTCGGTAAACTGTGGCGCGTCAAAATGGACCGGGGGCGGGGGGGGGGGGAGGCCCTGGTGGCCCCGGGCTCCGCGAGAAGAGCGCCTGCCGCCTCGTCCTCTGGATCGCTTTGCGACAAATTCACCGGCCTGTCGTCAAGTGATGCCGTGTTTGTTCCTGATCTGTGCGGAATTGGGCGAGGGTGATGTTTAATTGTCGTGAGCCTGGGAGTGGAAGAGTGTTTTCTTCGGGCTTTCGTGTCTTGCAGAACGGGTGTTGTCTCCCCATATTTGTGTGCGATGTTGGGCGCTTGTTTGTGTGCGCATCGGCTTCTTAGATTCCGCCTGCGGTTAGCAGCCCTACCCTTCCGGCGCCCACCTGGGGAAGCGGCTCGGGTAGCCCCTCCCACCTGTGGGGGTATTGGTGATTGCATGCCTCTGGTAAAGGGTGCGTTGGTTCATTCTTCATAGCTGATAAGGCTATCGTTTTTACCGTGGGGGGTGTTGGATTGGGGAGGGCGGGGGCGCCCGGGAGCTGTATAACGGGGGGCCAGCGTCAAACTAGCACTCGCAAAACATTGTGATTTTCCCCAATAGAGACGGGCCGGGGCTGATGGAACATTTGCGATGCGCTTGTATGTCCGGGGGCAAAATGCCTTTTGCAGCGTCGGTTTCCACTGCCGTCGCCACAAAGCCCTGGCCAGCGGGCTTTGATTTTTGCGCAAAGTCATAACGAACGCCGCGTGTGTATTGAGCGCGCGCGGGTGATCTCATGCTTTTCGTGCCAGTGTTTTTTTCAGCGGGTGATTCAGCAGCGCTCTGCGTGGATCGGCTCAATCTTGTGGGGCGGAGGCTTTTATCAGCGGGACGGATGTCTTTTGGTGGAGGATCTAAGCGCATCCAGCGCGCGTTTTGGTTCGGCTTAAATGGTTGGGCCCAATTTGCCTTTTTTGGTTTGTGGCGAAAAATTCTCGGGTGCACAAATTCGGTTTCCACCACTTGAATCGGGGATTGTCGGAGTTAGCAAACGGCTAGCTGTTTGGCGGGGGTCGCTGTTTTTTGCCTGTCGCTTTTCTGTCGCTAGGGTGCTGGGGGTCCGGGGGGTTTTTGGGGAGTGGGGGGCCAAACGCCCCACGGCGGCGGTCGCCCAGGAGAGGGGCATTCGGCATAGTGAAAAAATGCGGCACCGGTTCCCAATGGGTCAGGCCAATTCGCGCGCCCCAGCACAGTTCAGCCAATACTATTCCCTTTGCGCACGGCAAAGTCCAGGCGCAAGATGCCGGGGTTTTTTCCAAGGCCGGCGCCCCCCCCCCCCCGCCCCCACAGCCCTAGGTTTAGTATGGTGGATTTCCTCCCTTTCGGGGCCGTTTTGTAGTTTATAACGTCATCTTGCCCCCGCGGCCGGGGATTAAAAGCCCGCCAGCGCCTCTACAGCCTTTGCCAACCCCCGAGGGCGGGAGGGGAAAAGGTTCTGTGCGAAAGGACCGTTTTTAGGGAGGATGCCGGGGGGGGGCATGCTCAACGGCTAGGACGTTTTCGCCTCGGGAAAACTATCCCCTGGAAACCCCCTCGAGGCAAAAAAGGTATGCGCCGCCCGGGAATCGAACCCGGGTCAATACCTTGGGAGGGTACCATCATGCCACTAGACCAGCGGCGCCGTGTGTAGCACAAGTTTCTTTACTAGGCCCATATAACTAGAGAGTCGAGTGAAAAAGTGGACGAGTAGGGGATCGAACCCTAGGCCTTCCGTATGCGAAACGGACGCTCTACCACTGAGCTACACGCCCCGTGCTGACCGCAAAGGGAAGACACTGGATAAACGACTGGTGGCGCGCTGAGGGGCGATTCTCGGGGTAGTTGGCCGCCGCGGGAGGCCGATCAACCTTCCACATGAAAGGCGCTGGTCTTAGACTCGCATCTCATAGTTTATCCTCCTCCGCGGCCCGATAAAAAGGAAGCATTTCTATCCGGCCCGCAGTAAACGGAGTACCACCATGCCTTGAACACACCATATCCACTCCGATCGGTGGGGTTGGGGCGCTGGCGGGCTTTTTTGGTTCTGTGATGGGTCGGGGGGCCTGGGTGTGATGCGGCCCTTTTTTTTCCCCGCCACGCCGCCGGGACCCCCCCGGCGCCCGCGCGCCTTCCCGGGGGCGGCCTTGAGGGGCGTGTTTGGCCCTCTGTGGTGGCGAGGGGGGGGTTGGCGGGTTGTATTGTCAGTTTTGTTTCTTTGTTGAGCTACAGAGTGAGAGATGTTCATCGTGATTGGGTGGTGGTGGTGGGGGCGCCGTATCCGATGGTTCGCAGGTTCATCGAGTTGAAAAGGAGAGCTGAGGTTCTTTTGTTGATGTTGTTCGTCAGGTTCTGTGGGTCGGTCGAAAGCCGGTGGCGTGTACAGTGTTCCCCCCGAAGGGGGGGGGGAGGAGGGACGTCGGAGCACTGTTTCTTTCTCGCTATCCACGCTCTCGCCCTCCCCTCGATCTCAGAGAAGAGCAGCGGCGGTGAAAGTGCAGTGGCGTCAATTCGTGTGCTATTTCCCCGAGTCGTTCATCAGGGTTGCAAAGGCCGAAGTAGGCCAATATTCCTGACTTCCAGCTCTCTTCCCTCTAAATGCAGAAGTGCAAATAGGTTTCTCGGTCTCGATGAGAATGAGATGCAGAGATTTGTTGCTCCGTTCTGGACCTGTTAGGCTCCTTTTTTTTTTCTGTGCACAGCGCTGGGGTATTCACCGTAACCCAGGGGGATCATGCGTGTTTGCTTTATCCATTTACAAATGGAAGTGAAAAAAGAATAATTCCTTTGTGTTGGGGTGTCATGGCCTCTGTGCTCTCTCCAGAGAGCTGAGTGGTCTCACTATCCACGAAAGCTTGTTGTGGTGTTTGATTTACACCGTAGCAAGTGAGGAGCGGGTCGATGCGGGGGAACATGTGCGGTTTGCCAGCTTTATGAGGAATCCGATGTGCCTAGACAGGCGAACAAAAACATGAGAATTCCTCGCGGTGTGTCCAAAGCCATACGCCTTGAGAAGTGTTTAAATGACATGCATGATAATTGTGTAGCTTTGTTCCTGGTCGCCTCATGGAAAAAAAGGGGGAGCGCATTTTCTGCGATTGTGGAGGAGTGGAAACAGCTTCTGCTGGGTTGCACTAATCTTGTTTTCGTGGTGTGGGCTTGAATGCATGGCCGGGATAAAGCAACCGATGTGAAATGGGAAACTTTATTTAAACCTTCATTTTAAATTTCCCCATTCAGAATATACCAGAAAGAATCTTGCATTTTCGGAATCACTTTCGTTGGGCACGCAGTTTTGTCGTGAGGCTTCTCATGATTTATCGTCCGCACTGCGTCCTTGGTCCTGCATCAGTCGCTGGGTTTTTGAGGCTGTAATCCACTCTCATGTTTTACAAAACAGAGGAATGCTGCAGCTTTACACCTGATGCTTTGGCGTTTTCCCTCCGAAATGGAATGCCATATAATTCTCATCTTGAAATACCTTCTCTTCCTCCTTTTCGAACTATGTGTTGTCATTTGATCAGAGTGTACTCGACAGTACTGCTTTTCTTTTTTGCGTGAAAAAAAACCAACATGTTAAACGCCAATGCAAAAGCCTTTGTTCCGCCGGGAGTGTTTGACGGGGCACCACCGAGCTTCCACCCAGCCGGGTGGTACCGGTACCGACTGAGTGTTCCGGTGGAAAGGAAAATGAGTGTCTTCCATGAGGAGCGCTACTTGAACAGCATTTCATCACTTTTGTCGCTCAAGTACCTATATGCTGAGCGCGGCGGTTTGGATGATGACTCGCTACACTACTTTCTCAACGGGCAGTTTATGATGTCCAACAATATTCCGTCTAGTGGCAACGAAGAGCATATTACGTCGGGATTTTTGCTTTCACGGTCGATTTTGACGCTGTACACGGATCTCACCACAATTGCACATTTGAACGACTCTCGGGGTCTTCTTGTGCACTTAAATTTGCCGACGGAATTCAATGGTGATGTGGCATTATTTTTGGCAAATGCCTGGGAGGCGTTTTTTACTGTCGTTTCGGAAAACCCTAGCGTTTGTGCGATCGGCTACAGTCGGTCAGTGGTCGGCATGCGCGGAGATCAGTCGAAGGGCACGTACAGACACTATTTTTTCGCAGCTTGCACATCGCCTGAATTACTAGAGTCACCCATCGCAAACATCATGTCTGAGTCTCCTGTCTCCATTGCACGCATTGTTTGCATGAGATCGATCGTGCCGTATCTCTGCAGCCCTCATTTACAGCTGGGGATCGTGATCACTGTAGGGGAAGAAGCAAAGTGTAGTGCAATTAAGGATCGGCGCGCCGATTATTCACTGGAAATGAAGTATCGAGCAGACGATTTTTTGGAGGCGTGGAGGTCACTGCGCGACATTGAGTCTCAGCTCTTGGAAACACTGAACGGAAATGTGAAGTGGGACAGAATTCACATTTTGCATTTGCACGTTGATCCCATACCAAGTGATAATCCAGTGACGGTACCGATTTGGGACATAATTCGGTTTATTGGACTTTTGTGCGACGATTGTAGTGCCTGCGTCATTGGAGTTTCATTTTCTACGACTCTCGATGCGTCGACTAAAGAGCTGGTGAATCGCAACAAAAGCGCACCGTTTTATGTCTGCAGCAGTCTTGACGCAATGCTGGAGGCGGATTCGTCGCTTGACACCGACAACACCTATTACGGGGGGGCTCCTTCGCATTTGAAAACAGTTTTGCCGAGCTCATCCTGGGCATCAGCCGCTAGTGCAATGGAATTATGGCAACGTTTCCAAAAACAGTTGTCTCCAGTAGAGCTGTTGACGCGCATGTCATTTGCGGATGCAGCAGACAGTTTTGCGCGAGGAACGTACACGGTTCATCGAAAAGCTGTTGGCGCGCTCGTTGTTGTTGGAACAGACGCAAAAGGCAATATTTTTGGTTACGACGTTGCTCATCACAGTGTCTTTGGTCTTCCCCTCTGCTTTGGTGGAGCCGTAGATCTCGTGAGCGGCTGTGTCTTCAAGGGTACTCTCTCTTCCTCATACAGGAGCAGCCTCGATTATCGCATCATCATAGACGACGTCTTGCTTTTCAAAGGCAAAGAGACCAAAGGGATCCCATTTGCTGAGCGTATGCGCATGCTGAACGCAATTGGAATTGAGGACGAAAGTACGTGGCCGCACGCCCACCCCGCACATATTGTTGTTCTTAAAGCAGAATGCCTTCCTTTAGAGTCTTCGAAGAAACTCATCGATACACCGGTCTTCGATCACAGCAATATGGGCCTTGTCTTCACCCCATCAATGCAGCCTGATGACAATTCAGTATTGCCTACATTCGTCTGGCTCCCTCCAACATCCATTACTGTTCGTTTTGCTGTCGAAAGTGTCGGCGTTGTGAACGAAATGAACGAGGGTTTTTGTCGAGCTTATCTTGGAGTCTCCTCCAATAGCGTCCAAAACAAAATAATCATTCCTTACGAAGACGAATTCGCCGATTATCAGAAAGACGCGTACCCCACACTGGCTGCAGGGTCGATTGTAGAGTGTCTGCTTCGCCGTGCTGACGATGGTGCTCACTGGTGGGATGTTTTGCAGGACTTTGATGCGGCCGAGAACTGCGAGGCCGATTCATTTGCTCGCGTCGACGAGCTTGTTCATAGCCCTGGAGTGACACAGGAAGAGATGCTTTGGCTTTTGAAGGCACCTTCTTATCAGTGCGAGAGGTGTCTCAAGGTAAACGATCTGGGCAGGTTGAATAGGAGGCATAACGCGTATTGGTGCAAGAACTGCTGGATCGAAACAGGTCACGGTGACTGTATGTACTGTGGACGTACTTTTGCGCTAGGCATGCTGGACGGCACCAGCAACCTTTTCTACTGCGAAGAGTGCTGGACCGCGTTTTCGACTTTCAACACGGACGCCGAAATCGGCTACCACGTGCCACCGCCACCGAATGCAACTTTTACACAGCAGGTGACAACTCGATGTGTGTCTCTTTTGATCGATTTGATGAATCCAAAAACACCGTCGAACGATGTTTTGGATTTGTGCTGCGGAGGGTCTGTTGTGCGAAAATGGATGCGCAACAAGACCTCGCGCTACGTGGGCATCGATCTAAAGCGAAGTGTGGTCGATGCAACGACAAGTGTCGTTTCGAACTCCAAGGAAATGCCACCCGATGCACACTACGACATTATCTGCGGAGATGTGTTTTCTGACGACTTTTGGGTGAGTACCATTGTGAAAATCCACCCCCGGCAGTTTCATGTAATCAACTGTTTCTCTGGGCTCCACAACGCGTTCAGCAGCGAGGAAAAGGCGCGTCGTTTTTTGGGAAGCGTCGCAAACGCGCTGGTTCCTGGCGGCACCTTCCTCGGCATGTTTATCGACGCTAGTGTCCTTTTTGCAAAAGGCAAAAAGTATACAAACAGCATCATGAAGGCAGGATGGTCTCCCGACTCGGTTCCGCGCATTGGCCACACTTTTCAATTCACCACCAACAACGGGCCAATGCGTGATGTGAACGTCATTCCCATTGATTTCTTGATCGCTGTGGCCTCAGAGTATGGACTACACGCGGTGTCCGAGGCTTACTTGACGTTTCGTGAACTGATCGAAAAGGATGCCAGCTGGACCAAAGTTCCTTCCGCAGATGAGAAGGAGTACCTGTGCGTGCTGCGAACATTTGCATTCAAGAAGGATAGCAACGAGTTGGCGCCGCTCTCGCCTCTGCGTAAATCAGGTGCTGATTGAGTTTTTTTTTTTGCACGATCCGCGCAGGAGGGGGTCCTTTGCCTTGGCCTTCTCATCTTTTTTTTTGGTCATTCAGCTCTGAGGATCAAAGCGCGGCGGCAGGGATCATGTCCCGCAAGGTGAGTTGCTCTACCCTTTCTTTTTTTTTTACTTCAGGACACCTACTGCTTATCCCTGTGTCTTACGGTAGTTTTTTTTCTTAATTTCCCGCAGCTCTCCAGGTTTCTCTCCTCCCCCCTGTCTACGTGAAAGGTTGTCGTCTCTCTTCCTTTTTTGTTTTAGTCACCGTAGTCTCTGAGGTGCGCTCTGATTGATAACTGTTTATTTAAGCTTGAGTGAAGACTCGAAAAGGACTACTTCGAGTTGCATCAAAAAGAGGAATAGGCGTGCGGGGATTCTGATTGTTGTCTCTGCATGCTCTCATCTCTGAAACAAAAAACACCACACTGTGCGCGTTGTTCAGTTTTCTCCGCCACGTTGTACCGGTGCGTCCTCACGTTTTCACACCACCATCACTTTTTTTTTTCAGTTTACTAAGCTCACGATATTAAGTAACTCTATGAGGCGAAAGAAGTCATACCAAGGTAACGGGTGCAAATACGGGCGTCACTGCTGCGCGTTGCGGAAATTGAGGTGTGTGCCTGTGTGGATGGTGTAATCCCCGTCAAACAACCCTCAGTAAAAAACTCTTCCCGCACTTCTCGTGAGGTTGCGGGTTTGTACTCGCCCATTGTGTATTCGCTGCGGTAGCGCGAAAAAAAAGGGGGTTGGAATGAGGAATGCTTTGCAGATGCTTCTCTACCTGCGTAATTAGAATGATTCTCAGTTCCTCGCTTCCTTTTTTTTGCTGTTTCCGCATATCATTAGGCTTTTGAGTGGGAGTCAACACTCTGTTGTCTTGTGTATCTACCCCCCCTCCCTCCCCCACGTGTCGCCGAAGCGCTTTCGCTGGGGGGTCACGCTCCAGCTCTATCAATTGACTTGCTCACTGCGTATGTTGTAGCCCTTTCACACCTCCAGCAGCCCGTCACCATGCCGCCGAAAGGCCACTCCAAGAATTCGGCGAAGGCTCAAAGAGCAAAAGCCAGAAAAGAGAGGCAGCTGTTGGAGGCGCAGATTAAGGCCTGTCAAGAAAAGTGCGTTGAGGCGCGAGGATATCTAGAACCGACGGGCCGTAACGCAGAGCCAAACTTTACCAAGGCTAAAGCGGCGTTGGATGCTGCCATTGAGTCATACAACGAAAACTCGTTCGCGTTCTATCTGCTCGGTCAGTGGCATCGAATGCAGGGAATGTACGAGGAGGCGATTGAAAGTTACACTCAAGCGTTAGACTTGGATCCGACAAATCCGCAGACTCTCGAATGGCGCGCTCACTGCTACCAAGCCCTGCACGATTACAGCCATGCCATCGAGGACAATACTAGTATCATCTCGCTGGATCCGGAGAACGATCATGCGTACAATATGCGCGGCCTGTGTGTGCTTCAAACCAATGTACCAGGGTTGCACTTGCGCTCCATTGATTTCCAGTCTTGCGTGCATGATTTTAGTACCGCGGTCCACCTTAACGAGGCCAACTACTACGCAATGGCAAATTTGGGCAAAGTGTACGAGGTCCAAGGTGACTTGGATAAAGCCATTGAGTGCTATGGAAGAGTACTCGACAATAGTGAAAATTATACTTATGCTCGGTTTCGCCGCGGATGTACAGCGTTGGGTCTGGCGGAAAGGCTACTTTTGCGGCAGGGGGAGGAGGAGGAGGAGGAGGAGGAGAAAGGGAAGGGTTCTGGCGGCAGCGCGCCGGAGGTAGCTCCCGGCACGGTGAAGGTGTCACAGAGCAGCTCAACCCAACAGATTGCAGGGGCGGCGTCCTCGATGAACAACCGAGTCCTTAAGGGCCCAGAGGCCCTCAAAGAAGTCAAGGCCGAGGTGCTCCAGCAAATGGAGAAGCAGAAGGAGGCTCAAACAATAGAGAAATTATTGAAACTGGCTGATAGTGATTTCACTAAATTGTTAGACTGCACCACAGAGGAAAAAAAGTTTACAGCGGATGTAACTGTGGTGCTGAACATTGGCATTTGCGCACTGCTGACCAAGAACACCAGCAGAGCAGAGGAATACCTAAAGCTTGTTCAGGAAATCGTTGCGAAAAGACCCGCTCTCGTCGAGGCCGGGGAGGCGCCGCCGATCGAAAACGCCGACATCCTCAACAGCGTTCTGGACATCCGGTTAAAGGAGCTTCAGCGGCAGAAGGACATGGTAAGATCTGCGGCATAATGCCGCGTCCGCGCCCCCTTTTTTGACAAATATGTACAGATGTAGCACGAAACTTTTTTTGGTAATTTGCTCTACAACGCTGAGCTTTTCCCCCTTCCCCCCTCCCCGAAGTTCAGCGCCAAGTGTGTGGAGTGCATCCCATGGTTTTCGTCTTGAGGCCTAGAGCTCCCGGTGATGCAATGATACTTTCCCACAAACGAAGCGCAGAGGACCTTGGTAAGACGGGCTATCAGTGTTACACCCGAGGGGGCAAGGCAACGTACGCGGCAGCAAAAAAACGCACACCCCTGGAAGTGGCCCATGAGAAGCCGACCGTACTCGAGCTCATCTTTTAGTCCACAGTAGTCACATTTCCAAACAGACAGGGAAGCGTACGCTTGCCGGTCCCCATGTCATGCTGGGCAATAAAGCACGGCGGCACGCTCTCTGCTTCCATGCGCACTTTTCTTGTGAGATATATACCATGAAGTTATCCCTCTCTCCTTGTCTCTATGTATACATGTATTTTCTGTGTACGCTTCACTACTTCGAGTAGATGTGTATAGTATAGAGAGAGGGAGAGAACCACCCCGCGCCCTCGGTACACAAGGCACCGTAAATAGTCGTTAGTGTGGTGGTGTTGTCTGTACTCCAGTAGCTGCTTTTATTCTAGTAGATTTACCCCAAATATGCTTCGCTCAACGTTGACGGGGCGAAGCGGCTTCAGCGTGAAGGAGCTCTATCCGCATGGAGTGCCGAGACGTACATTTCCGTATCGCGAGCATCAGAAGCAAATTAGTTTGGCACCCACTGCAGGCGGGTTTTACGTAACGAAGCACGCCCTCGGATGGCCCTTTCAAATCCCGTTTGAGTGGCTTTTCTACCGCTCGCCGGTGGTCTTTTTTGTGTTCTGCGTCTCGTATGACATGCTCTTCGGCCTTCCACACCCGTTTATGAAGGAGGTGCCGCCGGGAACCCCGCATCACTTCTTTTTCGGGAACGCAGGTGGCACGCCG
Organism: Porcisia hertigi; assembly: GCF_017918235.1. Classification (NCBI taxonomy): domain Eukaryota; phylum Euglenozoa; class Kinetoplastea; order Trypanosomatida; family Trypanosomatidae; genus Porcisia; species Porcisia hertigi. Next base: position 191,667 of record NC_090570.1, read on the forward strand.
CATCACTTGTGGCAGTACCAAGATGGCTGGACGGTGCCGAACATGTCTGGCGGGCGTCGCTGGTGTGATTAGTGCGCTCTCCGAGCTAACATATCTCAAGGGGGGGGGGAGGAGGTAGTTGTGTTCCGCGTGACTGGACACTCACGAGGGATACGAAAAAGGACCCAAGCACTACGACCGTGTTGTTTTCCCCCTAAAGATTTTTCACTTCCTTGCTTCAAAACAACGGAGAGGAGAGGACCAGAAATTTGCTTTTGAAGCGAAAAAGTTTCTTCTAGAACTGCTTAGCAGATTTGTAGTGGATGCAATCTGGCTTTGTTATCCTAGCTTTGGGTGCCCACATCTTCTTTTTCTTCCACCGCTCTTTTCTTCCGGTAGCGATGCGGTCTTTTCGCGACAAGTGCCGTGAACAAGAACGACAAACATCAAAAAAAAATGTGCACACACACACAAAAAAAAAACAATACACTCAGCAGGGGAGGTAAATGAACGGTATATTTAGTCGACGAATTATCCCCCCTTTTCTTTCTGCCCCTCCCTGGCAGTGTGTTTGGAGGCTCCCCTCGGTGCGGAATGCTGAAATCGCCTAGTTTTTTCCTGCCAAACGTGCACGCTTTTTTTTTCCGTGACCGAGGGAGTGAGCGGGAGTGCGTATAATGTGGATCAGCAGCAGTGAACACGTCTGTGTATATGTGTGGGGATGTGTCACAACTTTCTATCTTTCTTCACAACCTTCCCTTCCCCCCCTTTCTATTGGTTTTGTGTTGTTGGTGCCGTCGAAGCTTCGTCCTCTTTGTTTCTACACGTTTGTCCATGTGTCGCAGATGATTGAGTGTCAGATTAGTTTTTTGTCCGCCTTTCTCATTTGGACCGATGCAAGCACACACTGACGAGATATCGCTGGAGCTCACGTATGGGCTCTCTTTTTTTTCTCTCACTGTACTTGCAAAGCTAAGCGAATAGATATACATATATATACATATTTGGGATCTCGTGATTTCTCACTCTGTGAGTCTCATCCGCCCCCCTTTTTTTTCTCCTCCCCCATTTCCTCTGCTCTATCCACACGCACCTGCACACTGAGCCTTGTCTTCCTCTTCTGGACACTCTATGTTTTGTCTCGCATTGCTCGCGTATGTGTTCATATATTTAGTGCAACATCTCTCGACACCCCGTGCGTCATCTTCATAGTCGTCTCCTTCTCTTCCCTTCGCTGTTTTTTTTTTCAACCCCTTGACGTATTCTTTTCCACGTGTTGTACTAGCAGCCTCTACTAAGTTCCATCGGTGCTGCTTTTCCCTCTGTTTTTTTTTTTCTGTGGGATTGGGTTCTGTTGCATCTTCTGCGCTCGTTTCCCCCTTTTCTCCCTCCCCTTCCTCTGTCCTGAGTATTTCACACTGCTGCCCTTTTTTTTTGGTTTCCCTGAGATGTTTTTTGTTTTTCCTTAAAAGGTGCTCGTCGTCGCCTATGGCGAATGCTTCTCCCCCCCTTCCATATTCCCCTGTTCTCGCCAGCGAGGCTTTCTGTTCCTTTTCTGTCGGGAGGAGAGGGGGGGGTTGTGGTGTTTTTTTTTTTTGGGAAGGCGGGAAAATCCCCCTTTCATTGGCGTGCGTTTTACGGAGAACCCTCACGGCTCCGCAATACCTGCACCAGCACATTACAGGCATACAATGACGATCGCTGTTCTCGGTGTTTTGTCACGGGGTTTCGTCCACGCCACCAAAGTTGCCCCTGCGTCACTGAGGGTGAAGTTGTGCGGGTCGGCCGGAGATGAGATTACCCCCGACTTCGGTTAGGCGACCAGTCGCGCAAGCCCATTTTGGCCCAGGCCCCCTTCCCTCCTCCTCCCTCCTGGTTCTCTCCTGAAGGGGGACCAGACATCCACCACCGCGTGAGGGAAAGGGGGGGGGGAAGGGAAGACACTTGCCGCGCCAATCGCGACGGAGGCGCATTGGAAGAGAGGCTTCACTGTTCAGGTTTCCGACTGAGTGAGTTTGCCACTTTTGAAGGCCGAGTTGATCTACCAGGTCTACAGTATCAAGCGCGTGGCGCTGACGCACACCGCAGCGAAGTTCATGAGAGCTGGTCGTCATCCGTCAAACCCCATTGGTGGCCCCCCTTTATACACGCTACACAAAAGAGCGCGGTTCGTGTAGACACTGCAACACTCTGTTCCCTTCAAGTACACCTGCTGAGTACCGTGCCTCATCGGTAGCATGCGCTTGACAGCATTCCTAAAATGCCTGAGACATGGGGGCTGGCTCAACCATACCGAGCAGAACACCATACGGGGGGGGGGTGGATTCCCCCCACTCCTCTGCCCCCCAAATACGCGCATCTCTTCAATCCATTGCCAGCTCAGCTGGGCGCTCCCGCTTCCGCCTTCGATTGTTTGGGCGTGTTGACGACAGGCGCATCTTGAGCCGTGATCTCTCGGCGGCGCATACGCACTGGAAAGAGTGGACTAGAGACCCCCCCGGTTTTTTGCTATACGCTGGGCAGACAATGCTGCGGCCGCAGTATCGTGGAACGCGCCAGCAACGTCTCTCTCTCTCGCGCGATCCTTTGCTTCGTCTTCAGCGTTGATGCGATCAGACACAGACGAGTTACCCCGTTTCGCTTCATTTCTCACCCACACACCATAAACGCCCCTCTTTCCTGGAAAGGACTGCCAACGACCCGCGTCCCTTCCCTAATACTCCGTGATTCTTTGCTGCGAAGGTGCGGGCGGAGGGGGTCAGAGCGTGGGATTAGGATTGTTTCTCGAGGCGCATTCATTTGCTTTGTTGTTGCCACTAGAGCGTTCGCCTTTCTGATTTGCCCGGCTGAGTTTGGCCGATGCACGCTTCATGAATAGGTTTCCCTTTGAGCCCCTAAAAAGCACGCACGCACTAGCGTTTCTCATCTGCGAAATCTCCCCTTTCCGACTTTCGCGAAAAGAGACGTGTGGAACTGGCAGCGGCGACTACGGCTTGGTTCGACAAAGCGCAGCAGAGTGGCTAGTGCGAAGTGGCATGCGCTTCTCTTGCCGAGCTTTATCAGCGCGCGCGCGCGCGACCCACCAAGATCGGTCAGAACACGACACTGTGACAAGGCGCCAAGACTCGTCTGCTTTCACAGGTGCATGTTTTAACCACAGATCACAGACCACAGCCCAGGGCCCAAATGCACGCATGCGCCGGGTGCCAACCCTTTCTGGGTGAACGGTTGCCGGTGAACAACCTGGGGACACCTCTCTCCCAGCTCTGGTTTAGTGCACGCGTCCTCGCGACTTCCCTTCACCGGCATTGGTGGTTCTCCAGGTCAGTTTTTTTTTTCCGCTATTCCGCTTGCATCGGTGTTGGGGTTGCATTGTGCGGTGAGGCGTCCCACTCTCGCTATGCGAAATGGGTTCACTACGGATATGGCAGAGGCTCTCCGCGACAAAACCTCGATGAGAGGAGGATGCGCCGCTCCTTTTCCAGGGCGAGTGGCTGTTTTGCCCCCTTCCTTCATCGACGACAACTGCGCCCTATTCTCCGTGCGCCGTCCTTTCCTTCACAGCGGCACGACCGATTTACGGTTCCATCGGCCCCCCTCCCTTTCCTCCCTTGAATAGGGCGTTTCTTAACCCCCTTCTCTATGTGGCATCCACGCAGTGTTTGGCCGAGACTCCTATGGCTCCAGGAAAAGAAAACAAAAGATGGTTAGACCGGTCGGTTCGGTGGATGGCGCTTTGGAGCAGCAGTATTAGGAGGGGTAAAGACGAATGGGATTTCTTCCACGGTGGTGAAACACAGAACTGACTCAGACCCCCCCCCTCTCTCTTCCTCCATCCTTGCTGTACTACTCCCTTTCTCACCCAATTATGCTTTCGCTACACACGAGCGAGCAGCAAACCAACAACAAAAAATGAAAAACAGCTGGGATCTAGGAGTGCTCGAAACTCTTATTTTTATTTGCTTCATGATCTCTTCCCTTTTTGGTTCACACCACCGCTTTTACTCCTGTTACTTCTAGCCCTCCCCATTTCCCTCCTTTCTTTTCCATCGCTTCACATTCCTGAACTCTAGAAAACTAAAAAAACATGTACACATGCACACAGCACCCCCTCCCCTTCCTCTCACACACAAAGACACAAACAATTCATCAGCGTTTTTTTTTTTGGGTATCTCTTTTTTCCCCTTCCTTCTTCCCCTTTTTCTTCTCCCCCCCCATTTCCCTCCTTTCTCTGCTCAGTTTTGCATCCCGAACAAACGGCCCCCACCCCCCTCCTCCTCCTCTTTGACGACAAAACGTTCGTTCAAAAGCATATATATATATATACACTGAATACATACACCGTGTATATATATTTATATATATATTTAGATATATTCCCGTTTCATTCTTTTTTCGTCTTGTTGATTTTCACCGCATCGGGTAAATGAGGGGGTGTGCAACGAACGAAGCGTCTATACAAATGGGTGCAAACAACCGATATGGTGACGCGCCGGAACCGAACATCACGCCAATGGACATGGGTGACACTTCGGCGATTCCACACTTGGAGATGCCCAAACAGAGGCTGACAAACATGGACCCCTCTCTGTACGCAGTCTTCGAGGAGTGTCGGTACAAAAGTCACATTGCCATTTGCCATTTGTCCCGGATTATAGATATCGCCATGTGCGGCTTTGAGGAATCCAGTGAGGTAGCTGCTTCAGAGACACTAGAAGACGCCAGCTGCCCCGATGGTGCCCTTCACCGCACCGCGTCCGCGAAGAGGCAGGGGATCGCCAGACAATCAGGGGCGGATGCCGTCATTAGCACCAATGACACTGCAGAGTCACCCTTTATCCCCTTTGTAGGTGAAAACCCAAACGGCTCGGTTTTTTCTATGCTGCACTTTGATCCGGAGTGTAGCTCCAGTATAAGTGGTTTGGGGTGTTTCTCCGATAGCGCAGCGTGGTGGCGAAGCAGGCCGGGCACAGGAAAGAAGACTATATCCACCACCGCCCCCGGAAACTGGGAACGTGACGCTTCCCTTTTTCCCAACCTCAATGGTCACTGGGAATGCGGCATCTTCAGCGGGAAACGTGTGTACATCGATACTGGGGGCTCGTACATTGGTCGCGGCGCTACCGCGATGGTGTATGAGGGGTATATGGTGGTCACCGAAATGGTGGACGGCAGAGAGGTATGCCTCACCAAGGTTCCGGTCGCCATCAAGGAGATCACTTTCAATGCGAAGGAGAGACGAGTGCGCAGCTTGTATGAGCTAGCGGTGAATATGCGCTTGTGTATGGCTCACCCTGGATTAGTCCACAGCTATTACGCAGGCACATACTTGCCTCGCATAGCTACGTTTCGCGGGGCAGATAAGGCAATGCTGTACGGGCACTTGGTGTTGGCACGCAGTGTCACAGGCAGTGTTGCCGATGTGCTGAAGCGTATCGGCTCATTTCCTGAGTCGGAGATCAAACGTTGCATGGGGGAGATGCTGTCCGCGCTCCAGTGCATCCATGAGGACCATCACTGCGTACACAACGACGTAAAGCCTCACAACATTCTAATATTCGACGACCCTGACATGTACTACGCTGATGTGAAGTATCAAATTACGGACTTATCGGGCATTGCTCTGGCGAAGCCCATTGAAGAAGTTCTACGGGATCTTGCCGGTAATGCGAAGCGACCTCATAGTGGTTTCTTAGCAGGGGGTACGGCCATGTATATGTCCCCGGAGAGCTGCCTTGGCTTGGGAACGCTGACTAGCAACGACGTATGGTCACTTGGCATCACGGCGTTCCACATGGCAACGGGAACGCTGCCCTGGAGGCCACTGGAGCGGCAGTATCCCAGTATGGTCTTGAACGGGTATCGCCAAAAGTTTACCTTGACGAGTCTACTCGAGTTGGACGTGTACGAATCGCGTGAGGCCTGCGGTACTTGTACAACTGAGACCGATGCCCCCCAGCGTGCCGACAGCGGCGATACGTCGCCCGCCACATATGCATTGGGCAGCACTGCTGAATCAGAGGCCATGGGTAGTTCCAGCAACGCGAACCAAGCGTTCTGCGACGCGCACAAAGAATTTGGACCAATCCTTGACGCATTGGATGAAGTGCGCGTCTCAAGTGAGTTCCGCAGCTTTTTAGCGCAGTGTCTCATTGAGAACCCAATCAAGCGTCCAACATGCGGTCAACTGAGAAGCCATCCGTTTGTGAAGGACGTGAACGTGTCAGCGGCGCACCACTGACGTCTCCACATGGGTGTTGGGCATGCGCACTGTTGGGCTGTACATTTTCTTTTCCTTTTTTCTCCCTTCCCTGTTACCGATCTGCTTTGCTCTCTCTCCCCCTATATATATATATATATATATTCATTTTCTCTTCCTCCTGTTTTTTTCCCCCAGACTACGCGTCGTGTTAACTCAGCTCTGCAGCTTTCTCGTTCCCAATTCTTACACGGCGTGCGCTGCTCTGTCCTCCTTGAAATTCTGTCGTCCACTACGAGTTTCAAAAAGAAAAAGCGAGGAGTGCAAAGGGCTGGTGTGTGTGTGTGTGTGTGGAATCGACTGCCTGCGACGTTCCCCTCCGGCGGTCGGTGTGTCACGGATATCTTTTGGGACTCTCTCGGTGGCTCCTTCAACCGAGACGCACCACTGAGACGGGTGCCAGTTTCTGGGGGGGGGTGCACATCAGCTTTTGGAGTTGATTTGCGGTGTGACTAAAGTGGAGGAGGAAGGGTCCCGCTCGTTGCTAGTATTGTGTTTAATTCACCTGTGATGCTCCTCCCCCTTTTAAATGTTCGACTCACTCCCTCCCCTTCAGCCATCGAGAGGTGGTCAAGTATATTCCACTGTTGCGTTCGCTGTAGATGTTCTCCCTCTCCCTCTCTCCTCTCTCCCTTCCCCATCCCCCCGTTTGAAAGGACGAAAAGATAGAATCTCAGACTGCCAAAGCACGACGTGTACACGCGTGTAGAGTGTGATGGTGTGAGGGACATGGGCGGAGAATGGCAAACGAGGAGACTGAAAGCGATGTACCTCGTCGCGCCGGTCATTTATCCCTTCTTTGGTCTCCTCTCGGTGCGTGTGTGTGTGTGTGTGGGCGTCGTCGAAACATGAAGAAGACAACGTATGGGAGAGTTAATTCTACTAAATGAATGTGGTCTCCACCGTGGTTGTTGTACGGCCTAGCATTTCTTCGTTGGCGTCTGTCTCGTTACGCGTCTACTCTTTTTGCACCTAGAGGTGATGCAGGTACTCTGAGCGTAGAGCGCACAGGCGTACCACCCACTTTTTTTGGGAGGGGGAGAGAGAGAGGGGGGAGGGACACCGTGTAACACTCTCCAGGGGTTTTCATATCTTGGCTATTTGCATTTATATATATTTTGAGCAGCGCTGGTTTTGTCTGAACTCGCTTGTGCAACTGAAGCAACATTTACTCTCAACGAGTAGGACCACTTTTCTCTTGTTTTCCCCCTTCCTTTCACTCGCAGGGTGAAGAGGGTGGAGGGGAAAAGGGGTGCAACACACACACACACACACACACACACACACAAACAGTAAAACCCCCCTCAAAAATGGCCAGTGCGTGTCTTCACTTGGGTGTTAGAGTCATGCATTGCATCGCCACATGCGTACAGGCAAAAGGACTGCATTCTTGAGAATGCTTCGGTGCTCTTGCAAATGAGGGCACTACAAGGGGGATGCCCCCCCCCCCCTCCCTCCCTCCCCTCACGCTATTGAGGTGCGCTCGTCGAGCTGAGAGAGGAGGTCGGATTGATGGGTGTGTTATTTGTACTCAAAGTAACACCGTCGCAGTGTTCCCCCGGTTGGCGTAACACTTATGCCCTTCTATGAAGTTTCTGTTCTGTTCTTCCCCTCCCCTCCCCTCCCCTCCCCCAGAGTAGTGGCAGTTCACCGCACACATCTTGGTTATTTGATTGGCTCCATTTCCCGCATATACACGAAAGGTGAATCCTCCTCCCCATTTGAACGCTTCGGTTGTTGTTGTGCCTTCATATTGAGCTTCCGACGTTTCTACACTTATCCCCCTTACTCCCCCCTATTATTGGAAGAAGCCGCATTTTCCCTCACCCGGCTCGACCAGACAGAATAAAGAGAAGCTACGCTTGAACTTGTTGACCACCAATAACGTCTTTTCTACGCCTGCCCCGGCCCCTCATATATATCTATATATATATATATCTTTATCTATCTATACCCCCCCTCCAGTTTTTGGGAGCTTCAGCTGTGTTACAATCTGCGTCCTTCTTCCCATACGCGGTTTATCGTTTGTTTTCAAGTGTGAGGCTGCCTTCGTTTTTCCCCCTTCTTTTTCTGCCTCGCAGAACTACGCGGCGTGACTCTCCGTGGTCACACGTTTGTTTGTGTGTGTGTGTGTGCGTTTATGCATTTATCTTCTGCCCCTTCTTTTTTTTTTGCTCATTTTTATCCGACAGTTGCTTGAGTGAATGAGCACATGCGACTCGCATCGCACGATTCGGCAGCTCTTCGAGCATCCACCTCGTAGTCATCTTTACCGTCCGCTATTACCAAGCGAGTCGCATCCCCTTCCGGCTACGTTATTCACCGATGCGGGATCCAATGCGTGCGAAGGCCCGGGCGTTTTAAGTGGAAGGGACGACGCTGCCGAGAGCCGCATTCGCAAGAGCGGTTCTGCTGACGGCGCAAGAACATCTGGGGGCCATGTATCGAAGCCGCCAGTGCAAGAGGAGGAGGAGGCGGCGGCGGCCCAGCCCCCGGGAAGGCCTCTTTCCACCGTGCTTCTGACAGGTTTGATGTACATATGCACCGTTAGCGGAGCTTACGGGATCGAAGAGTCGGTGCAGGGGGGTGGGGTGTTCCTGACCATCATCATCATCATCGTAATTCCTCTGGTAATGGGTGTACCAACCGTTCTTGTTGTGGCAGAGTTGGCATCTGCGGTGCCGTCCAACGCCGGCTTTCTCATGTGGATCAAACTTGCTTTTCACCGCACTGTGTACCTTTCCTTCGCGATCATGTCACTTGTCTACATTGCTGTCGACAACGCTCTCTATCCAGTGATGTTCTCCGAGTACTTGTGCGAGTCCATCAGCTGCAGCGAGACAAAGGAGAAGTTGCTGCGACTGGGCATGCTCCTCTTCACGTATGTGCTGAACGTGCTTGGTGTGGAAACGGTGGGCATGGTGAGTGTGGTGCTAGCTGTGTTCACGGTGTCGCCGTTTGTACTCATGTTTCTCATGCAGCAGCTGTCCACCGGCTTTTATGTAAACTGGGCAGCTGTGGCCTACATCCCGCCGTCTATCCAGTGGTCCGCGTTTATTTCCACTGCCTCTTGGTGCCTTTCTGGACTGGAGCAGGCGGGAGCAGTCGTGGAAGAGGTAAAGGATTCGGAGAAAACCATAATCAAGTCCCTCATCCCTCTGTTGGAGCTCGCCATAATAACTTACGTACCCCCCATAATCACTGGCGCGAGTGTAACCAAAGGGCCGATTGACTTATCGCAGTGGGACACGGGGTACTGGGCGGATGTCTCGCTCCAGGTGGGCGGTGAAACTTTGAAGTTCATTACCGTGCTGGGGGGCGTCCTCTCTGCGTTCGGGCTGACACTCGCGGCTCTTTGTACGACGACGCGGATTATTTCCGGGATCGCTCTCACAGAGGTCTTTCCCGGAAAGATAGGTGTATGGCTTTCCCGGCGCAACGAGCGATTCGGCACGTATCACTGGTCTCTGACCTTGAACACCATCCTCACTGGGATCTTCTCGACCGTGCTGGGCTTCGGCTCCTTGGTGCTGGTAGATCAGTGTCTGTACGGTATTCGTGTTGTGGCAATATTACTCTCGTTTTACCGATTTCGCAAACTGTACCCGCATCTGCCGCGTCCCTTTCGTGTTCCCATGGACGGCTGGCGGCTGCACCTCATGATGGGGGTGGCGCTGGTGTCGTTTGCTGCTCTCACCGTTCTCTCTCTACTTCAAGAAAAATTAACGGTCTTTTTGTGCATGGGGGTCGTCGGCGGCTCCTCTCTTGTGGCGTTTGTTTATTGCTACTTTTTTCACCGGGACGAGTTCGCTGGCCAGGTCGTCACCTTTTTTGAGACGACCCCAGCTCAGCACCCTATGAATGATGCCGGCAATGCTAACACGGCTTCGGATGCGACGCTCTCTGCGTCTCCGCGCACACCCGACTCAAAAAGGGAATAGAAGTCGACCAGATAATACAACTGTTAAGACTTGAAAGCATCACGGAAGGAAATAAAAAAGGGAGTGAGGAGGCGCAGAAAAATATCTGCAGCTGTCATTTATTTACGCATATTTTTATGTTTTTTTCCCCTCACGTTTCTCCGCTTGCACGATCAGATGCACGTCGGCGTTTTTGATAAGTTTTAGTACGACCACCACCACCACACACCACACCCCTCCCAAAGCTAGTCTCGCACTCGGGTTTCCCCGGGTCTCTCCTAGGGGCCCTCGTGTGCACTATTTACAGTATAGGTAATAGAATATATTTTTTCCTTCTAGTGACAAGTCTTCACTCCGCTGCTACTTTTCCCCCCTTTTAGGAGCGAGGGGTTCACTCAGCCTGAGGAGAGGGGTGGAATGGGGGAGGGGAGGGGAGGGAAGGGGGGGGGGGAGACGACGCAGACAAGACCGATGAGGGAATATGCGAACCCCCTACACTTATGTGCGCAAACAAGTCCCTGTAGTATTGTATTCATGCGTTGAGACAGGAACGTTTTGGAGGGTGATGCATGTTGACAGGAGCGAGGGTTCCTGTGGTGCGTTTTTTTTTTTCTTTTGTGCTATATCTTTACCTTGTCCCTGATAAATAAGTGGGGCCTAGTCTCCAACAGCAGAGGTGGGTGGGTGCTTGAGGAATGGAGGTTCATTGGCCAACGATGCAGTGTCGCCTGGGGGATTACTTTGCCACTATAGCGTCTACATAGCGAGCGTTCATATCACACGCACCCCCTTCCTCGCCTCTTTGGTGAACCGATCAAAATGCATGTTCACTGCTGGGATGTTGTAGGGGGTGAGGGGGTGGGTGTAGCGGCCCCAATTCCCGCTGCATGGAAATATACACCAGGTGGGGTGGGGAAGGTATACGAGAAACGCAGAAAAAAAATTCCAACAAAATGGAAAGCATTCTGGTTTCTCGTGCTCAGGCCTCAAAAGCCATACCCCAAGCAAACACAGAAAAGGGGGGGAAGTGGGAGGGGTGGCAGGGTCAGTGTTTTGTTTGTTACATTCCCCATACGGTCACGTTTTCGCTTGAGTCGCACGAGCTTTTCCCAGAGCGAGAGAACAAAAGTGTGCTAGTATTTGAGGCCGTGCGTGCGTTCTCGTATGATCAACTCTCTTTCATTTCTCTCTCTCTCTCTCCCGAACACACACACACACACACACACACGCACACACAAAGCACAAACACTTGCATAATATATGCACCTTCCTAACTTCTCTTGCCACGACAACTAATTCCACTGTTCATTATTGGTGCACGCACAGCATCATATCATGTCCTCTTCCGCTGTTACGGCAGCACCTGGCAGCGCTACAAGGCCGAAGGATGTCCTATGCTACCAGTGTGCTCTTCGAATGTCCATACTGTTCGACTACCCTCCTCCACGAACGATGGGTCAGCTTCAGTCGTCTCGCGTATCAGATCCAGTCTCTTCCTCTTGCGACGACACACTGCCGACGCTGGACGACGACCACCACCCACTGTTTACCCTCGTCCATGAGACGCCTCAGAGTGCGTGTCGCTATTTTCGTGGTGCCCTGAAAGGGACTCACACGAAGGCCGACGACGTGCAAGTGTCACGGCCAGTTGGTTTATGTCAAGCAGAGGGAACTACAACTGCAGGGTCTACGGCACACGGTATGCTCGCTGGCGATGCTGCTCCTAAGTACGCAGTTTCGTGGCTGTGCGTTGCGTGCATGGGGCTGTACCAGTTCATTGACCTCATACATGCCCCTTTGGCGGCTGCTGCAGTGCGGACAAGTCCGTTTTACGATTCCGAGGCCATCACGATCAACGTCAACGTTAACCGTAGTTTTACTTTCACCTGGCTGGCTGTGGCGACTCGCTACTTCGACCTCAAAGGGACAGGCACGGAGCGACCGTTGCCGTCTTCGATCGTGAAGCAGGAGCTGAGCAATTTCAAAGACTTTTACATGAGTGACCTGCGTGCACGAATTCTCCCCTATTTGTTGCACTCTCACGACGATGTAACGGCCTCAGGCGTGTCGCCAGCGGCTATTTCGAGAACCACGCAGCTTCCGGGCCTCGCCGTGTATGTTGACGCGGTTGGGGTCAGGTTGTCGGGCAGCGCAAGGGGGGAGGTGGGAAAGGAGGTCACTGAGGGAGAACCCGTCGTCAAACACGCCCGGACCGAGGCGGCTGCCGCCATTTCTGGGCCGGCGAGCACTCTTCCTACGCCATCTGCGCCATATCGCAGCACGACCAGGCCTGCTCTTATGGCGCTGCAGGCGTTTCGCTACAGCAGCACGAGCGAGAGCCTCATTGGCGACGTATTTTGCCGCCATCACGCCACGGAGGGCCTCATCACGGAAGGGCACATGCCTGTCGAGTACTGTGGAAACCGCTCAACCGAGGTGCTCCCCTATAGCGTCATATACGACTTCGCAGTACCTTATCTTATTACTGCTGGCTGGATGCGGGAGTCACGGACGTCGGTGGGAGATGGGCCCCAAACGGATTGGCGAAGGGCTACCAGAGAGGCCGCAACCGTCTCCTGCCAACCGCAGCACGCAAATATTTACCTCATGGGAAGCTACCGCAAGATGATGCGTAACATGTCCCAGTCCCCGTGGTTCCTCAATGGGCAGCGGATTGGGTCGTTTTCTCTCCAGGAGGTCATCGCAAATCCGCTCTTGCCTTTCTTCTTTCCGGATATGCCCCCCGTTCCCCCCGGCGCGCTGGAGTCGGTGGAGAGGAACACCAGCACCGAGGAGGTGTTGACGTCGGCGGCAGCCTTGAGCGTGGAGCGCGGTGCCCACGCCACACGTTGGCAGTCTGTTGCCCCGTCTGTTGCTTCATCATCATTGGTGTTTGGTTACAGTCGCTACAAGTTTCACAGCGCTGGGCGCGAGGACGTGGATGTGCGGATGCTCGGTGAGGGGCGTCCGTTTGTGTTGGAGCTCGTTTCGCCGATCCGCGAGCGCTTCACAGAGGACGATTTGCGCAGCCTTGAGGCCGCCATTCACGCCAGCTACGAGGGTAGTGTTGAGGTGCGTCAGATGCGGTGTACGGATGGAGACATCACTGTCCGCCTTGCGCGTCATTCGGAGAGCAAAGTGAAGCGGTATCGGTGTGTTATTTGGTCCAGTCGCGCCATCGACGATGTGGCAACCGATCCAAAGGTGCGTGCTATTCATTCGTTAAAAGACTTGAAAATCCACCAAAAGACGCCGCTGCGTGTGCTTCATCGTCGGTCACTGCATCCGCGGCCGCGGTTGATCCACTCAATGAGACTGACGCCTCTCAACACGCATTGGTTCTTGCTCGACCTCGAGACGCAGGCGGGAACTTACGTGAAGGAATTTGTCCACGGTGATATGGGCCGAACGACACCGCATTTGGGTATGTTGCTGAATGCTCGCACAGATATCATTCAGTTGGATGTCGTTGGGATGGCGATGCACGACCTCGACCAGGAGTGACGCATTCGCCAGCGTGCGACCAGCACACACAAACACACACACACACACACACACACACACACACAGAGGGAGAGGAAGAGAGGCCGTGGTGACTCAATGATCAGGGCCCGGGGGGGGGTTCTGGTAAGGGTTGCATTTGCGCACACTAAGCCGCTGCCAGTTTGTGCCATCTCAACGGGGGGGGGAGGGGAACGAGAGAGGGGATATTGGACCGAGCGTACTTCCCTTTCTCCCCCCATTTTGTTCTTCCATTCATCTTTTACAGTAACCGAGACATTACCCACGCGCACACACGAGGCAGGAATGTGAAGGGCTGAGTGTTCCACTGACTCACTCTCTTTCCGTCCGTGTGTATGTGCATCACCCCCCCCCTCCCCTCTTTGGAAACAACAAGGGGGAACACACTAAAGACGTAATTTAAGGAGGGGGTGTTGCGCTCTTCAAAGTAACGCCAAGAAGGACGATCATTTGGGTGGGGAGAGGAGGAGGGGGGGGAGGGTATATCATCCCCCTCCCCCCATCTGCGATGTGAGGGTCCTCTGCTCGCATGTAGTGGTGCTGATTTGTTGATAGTCCTCTCCCACGCCATGCAGTATTTTGGTGTCCGGATGTACTGCGCTTCCCAGTCGTGTGGTGGTGGTGGGGGGGCTCTGCCGAATTGCTGGGAGGGGAGAAGAGGGAGGGGGGGGGGAACCCGTGGCTTGTATCGTGGGGCATTCTTTTTTTTTTCGCATGTGACGAAGGACGTTGTTCGTACGAGACACTTTCCCCTGTCCCGTGACATTTCACCCTCTGTTTGTGTTCCTTGACCGTATTGCGGCTACTCGTGGGGCACAAAGACAGCCACAGGCAGGGAAGGTTGCCAAGCAGATCGGCAGTGATGCGCTTCTCGCTTTCATGAGTTCGCACTCCATTTTCTACACTACTCTACACACACTAAACAGTACTAGCAGTGTACGTTGGTGGGCTTGTTTATATCGGTCGTAAGGCGGTGCGATGATCTTGGAGGCGATCCGCCAACGCGGGGCAGAACATGCGCCGCCTGCATCTCGTCGATGCTCGTCGTCTGCGTCGATGTCTGAGGCGGTTAGCTGGGGTTCACTGCGCCACCGGTTTTGGCGGCCTCGCAGAGGAGGGCGCGGGCCCCGGAGTCTTTTTTATTGATTCGGTGTTGCCACAATTTTGTTCTTTTTTTGTTCTGTACTCCTGACGCAGACGCAGCTATGAGACTGGGGCTAGTATGAAAATGGAGTTGCGGTCTTTCAACGACAGCAACAGCTCGACGACTCTGGTCATCATCTGCGCTGTCCACAGACTGAGGCACTTGTCTTCTCAGCCAGGCGCACCGCAGAACCCCCTTCCCCCTCCCCTCCCCCCCCCCCTCCCCCTCGAGGCTGCCTATGCGCTGGCGGCCGAGGAGTCTTCTGTGATGGAACCCACACAGCCCTTCACTTTGGAGCCTGAACGCGTTATTCAAAATGGTGGGTTGCTCGAGGGAAAACTGAACAGCGTGGCGGCGCTGTCGGCCTACTGTGCGGAGCGCGTGGCAGAGAATCCTCCATGAAGGCCCCCCTCCCCCCTAGCTGGCAGCGAGCAAGCGCGGCACACAAGTCGGAGTTCGGCGTATTAGTTTCTCCACATTACCTACCGAACACAAGCTACACCGCCACTGCTAGTCCTGTGTCTCCCCGTGCGGGCCACACATCTGCCTGACGGATGCGCACATCTGTGCGGGGATCGCAGGGTTTCAGGCAGCAGAATGGACTGTGTTTCTTTTGACAGACGACATGTTCTCTCCACTCTCACCCTCTCCCACCACAGAAGCGGAGGTGCGGGTTATATCAGCGATGGCGGTGCTTCTTCAGGATGCGTGGATCGCCACCCACTTCTTTCATCTCATGACCGACGCGCTTGGGGTGCTTCACTGCGCCTACCAAAGCTGGCAGGACGGCGCGCTGCTGCGCATACCTACGCAAACGATTCTCCTGCACCGGCCCGAGTCCAACTGGGGAGACCGCCGCGGTGACGTAAATGTGAGGGTGGAGCTCAGCGCCGCGCTGGCGAACGCATTTTCTTCACTAGCGCTTGCCCGCGGGTCTAGGTACAACAGCTCGTTTCTTTTCTGTTCGCAGTTGCGTTATTGCGCGGAGATGGAAGCGAACGTGGCGGCCATGGTGGCATCTCCACTGGCGTTGCCGAGACAGTCTCCGGTCACTGCGTCCACCGTGTGTTTTTGCGATGGCCTCACCACCACCACCACACACTCACCGTTTGTCTGTTCTCGATCCGTACGTGTTTTGCGATATTCTGGATTGGGTTGCGCGACAGTATCCGGGCATCACCATATGGAAAAAAGCCGATCCGTGGAGGAGATGGAGCGACTGCAGATGCGGCACGCATCGTTGTCATATGTCTCGAGGTTCTGAAGCAGGGGTCCAGCGAAGGCATCCCCATCGTCGTCCCCGTATCAACTGCGTGTCCTGTTTCTGCACTGGACCACCTGCGTGATTGCGAACGCGTTTCGATATGCAGGTTAGGTGCGAGAGGCAGGGTTCCGAGTGGAGGAGGTATACCTTGAAAAGCACTCGGCTTTACAGCAGTATCACATGGGTCGCTCTGCGGACGTTGTGGTAGGCATGCATGACCCCGGCATTGGCCACGCGATGTGGATGGTGCGCTCGCCTCCCCGTTGCGTCGTACCGTCATGGAGCTCCGCCCGGAGGTGATAGCTTCTATGCTTACGCACCCAGCCCTCATCCTCGGCAGCGCTATGCAATAATATAACTTCGTTCGTGTTTCACCGATGGACGTTCGCTTCGGCTCATCGGTAGCCAATCCGGTGGAGGAGCCACAATTGCTGCTGTCATCGGCGCGGATGGTCGATGCCTTTCGCTATCCAGGCTTCACCGACCAAACTGCTATCCACGATGATAATAAGGTGAAGCGTGATATTGCGGATGCTCGTCAGCACCTCGAGCGCTGCCAGCCACTGTAGTGCGACGGGTGGTGTACATGGACAGATTCTTCTTGAGATTTGTGCTGCTATCGTCTTGGTACGTGTATGCATGAATACGCAAATATGTATGTATATATATATGCATATATATATAAATGCATACATGTCCATGTGTGTCTGTGTATGGGCTTGTATTGTTGCTGGTGGAGACGTTTTGGATCTCTCTCGTCAACACTCCTTTTTTTTTTCCGGCATGAGCGGCATATTCATTTTGTATTTTTTGCTAGTACTACCTCTGTGATGGTGGCAGGCAGGCAGGCGGGCGGGGGTGGGGGTGGACACCTCAGAGTGCGAGGCCGACTTTGAGGGGGGGGGTGTCGGTTCATCCACACTTCGAGTGCGTGACGCCGTCACGCACCCACTAGGTAGGGAATCCAGACGGACTCATCGCCTCTCGCGTCTGCATGCCATGTCGTGAATGGCGTTGCGTCGGTGCGATCTGCAACGCTGAACACGTCGATACCAGCCACATGGTACACTGGCTGTCGACTTTACTCAAACGCATCTCGCCCACCCTCGATGTGCCTCTACGGGTGGTGAAGGCTAAATCGCATCCCCCCTGAGGGATACACCGCGTGGCAACCAGCACAACGGGAGTTTCTGAGATGCTCCCGGCGAGAGGAAGATGGTCTCGGGGGTTTGAGGCGCACAGTGGTGTGGGGGTCTCGCTCCAATGACCTGGTCGGCATCGCTGCTTTGAGTGCCCTCGGCTCCTTGTGCCGTGCGACGGGACTGCTACCTTATATGGTAGAGTGTATAGGGGAGTTCATGATGTATGCCTGCATTATGGATACATCGAGAACCAACGAGGGCAAACAATACAGCCCGTGTGAGTCGTTTGGGGTTTTTCTCAGAAAAAAAAAGAGTTCACCAAAGACGATGAAGTAAAATCGTTGGTGGAATGAGGTCTCCTAACAAGGTTCCCACCGCCCCACTTGCACATATGCGTATGTACGTGTGTATAGATGTCGGCTAAGTACCCTCGGGGTACTGCAAGGCTTCGAACTCCCTCTTCTGCTTTTAATGAGAGTAATATTATGTTTTTTATTCCAGGATGTAGAGGCGTCGGCTGGGTCCTCCCCGCTCTCTCCCTCCATTCCCTCGTGTGTCGGACTGTGTCAACTTATCCTTCCCCTCAGCTCTTCTGCACATCCCCCCTCCAACGCCTTTTCACCATTTTCTCACGCGCGCATGCATGGAAAAAAAGTGAGTAACGTGCGGAGCACTGCAGGGCCAGTGCCCCCCCCCCCTCCGGCTTGCTCTCTCCCTCCTTTTCCCCTTTATTTATGCAATCACTGGATTCGAGGTTTTTTTTTTCACTCCCCGTTTAAAAACGGCCCTCTCCTTCTCCCCACGTACTCCTGACCCATTCTCTGGGCGGCTGTTCTCCCGCTCACTACTGAAGCGTCTGGCCCCATTTCTCTCTTTCAATGGCACATTAGGAATTCGGGTTCTCTCGTTTCCACTCGCCTCTCCGTCTCCTGTCTTCCCTTGAGATTTTGGTTTTTGCATTGTCAGCGCTGCTCCTCGGCGGTCTTGTTATTCACAGCCCCCCCCCCCCTCCCCTCCCCTCCCCCACCGCCCCCAGTACACACACACACACACACACACACACGCGCGTGTGTTTACGGCATACTTGCTGTTCACATGGCAATCTTAAAGAAGGGATCGCTACTGTATTACCCCAAACACCGAACAAATTACGAGTGATGCCGACGTTGCCGGAGGTGGCCATGGTGGGCACAAGCCTTGTGCTCGGTATGACCATGGTGATGGGCGTCAACGCCATCAACAGTGCCCCGAGCTTCATGCTGGATTACTACAAGTACCTCGCTGGCAGCGAAGCCGCAGAACCGCGTTCGCCTGTTTTTTGGAAGAACATTCTCAACTTTTACACAGTAGTCACAATCGTGGCGCAGGCAATTCATGAGCCTACAAATCTGACCTCGTTCATGTGTCGCTTCTCGCTGCTCTTCCGCCTTCAGGTGAGCTGCGTGCTGATGTTGATTGAACTGTTCGTCATCCTCATCATGCCGCACACGCACACGCCCGAGTACGGCGCGATCGCGGCGATGATGATCATGGCATACATTGGCGGTGCCGCTCGCGCCTACTTCGAGAACACCGGGTACGCCCTCTTCGCCCCATGCCCACCCACCGCACTGACCGGCATGTTGATCGGCTCGCCACTTTCCGGGGCGCTCGTGTCTTTGCTGCAGATCATCTTGAGGGCGAGCATGCCCGAGTCCTACGACGCTGTTTTGTTGCAGTCTCTCATTTACTTCTGCCTGGCAATGGGCATCATCTTCCTTGCCGGGGTGCTCCTCGCAGCGCTGCTGTACAACTCCTATGCACGGAAGCATGTTGCCGAGCTCCGTTCGAGCCGCAGCCCTTGGGCCAACATCTACCGCCCCCGCCAAGCCGTGAAGGAGGTGTCTAATGGAGGAACGTGTAGCAAACGCGGTGCCGCCGGATCACAAGGCGGCGTTGCCTCTGGCTGCTTGACTGACTCGGATTCTGAGCAGGGTAACGCGGGGATGCTCCTGGAAATGGTCCCTGGCAATGTGGCAGCGAGTGGAAATAGGGTGCGCTACCACCCCAACACCCTCTTTGACGACCACGTCCTCATCCACCCCAGAGAGGATCATGAGATGGAGCCGGTAACCCAAGCAGGGGCCGCTAACTCTTCATATCCACTAATAACCTCCGCCCAGGTGGAGGCCCATGTCGTGTCTCTGCCGAAAGGTGCACTCGAGAAGAAGTTAAATGGCGCCTGTGCTGGGGATGACGGAAACTTGACGACGGCGGAGCTGCTGCAGGAGGTGAAACTGTGGCCAGTCGTCAAGAAAATCTACCCAATGATGATCGCGTGCTTCTTGGCCTTTTGCGTCACGTATCTCGTGTACCCAGGTATCATCCTCGCCGCAGACAGTGCGGACGGAACCTTCACGACCTTCGTCATGGCGGCCTTCAACTTCGCTGACCTCCTTGGTCGTCTGTTGACCCTGTCGAGGCGGCTGTGGACACCAAGGAAGGTGATCCTGATTGCCTCGATTGTGCGCATCGTCTTGGTTCCTCTTCTGTTCCTGTGCGCGACACACACGATTCCGTCCAAGGCGGCGGTTTACGTATTCACAGTTATCACAGGCCTCTCGAATGGGTTCGTGGGGACGCTATCGATGGTGTACAGCCCTGATACCCCAAGCCTCTCCACCGAGGGCGAGCGTGCCATGGCGGGCCAGTTGACAGGCGTGTGTCTGCTAGTTGGCTGTGCGGTGGGTTCTCTCATTCAATTGGCTGAGGTGATCCCCTTCACTTAGGGGCAAAAAATAGCGGCGTGCCTCCACTTTCCCTTTTTTATGAGTCGATTTCTCTCACACTCTCCGCGCTGCAACATGCGAGCGACGGTTCAAAAGTAAAAAAAAAATAGAGAGTTTGTCGTCTGCTTTCTTTTGTGTTCGGATACGCACCTCTCCATCCATCCATCCCCCCCCCCCCTCTACCTCCCCATTGGCCGGCCACATGCCGTTTTCTTCTTCGAAGGTGTCGCTTCTCTTGTCCCACCCCTTCTGCTGCTCTCCCGCTTGCGCTTCTTTCTGAAGAACCATGAAGGTGGCCACGCCACCAAAGAAGAAAATGGGAGGCACCAACGAACGTGTACGCGAAGCCTTCCTTTCTTTCTCTCTTCCACACACACACACGCACACACGGGAATCGCGCACGGGCGCGGGCGCGGGCGCGCAGAGGAACAAAAAGGACATGGACACAGAGCGACAGACATTCATTTGAAACAGGAGCAAAGGAGGAGGGAGGCGGTGCCGCAACTGCGGGCCCCCTCTTCCTCCTACCTTGGATAAAAAAGTTTCTCCATAAAAAAAACCAAGACGGCGTTTTTTTTTCGTGTTTTTTCCCTTTTTTCTTTTTTTTCGCCCTTTTTGTTTCCTACTTATATTCTAATTAATATGCCAAGCACTTAGTTTTGTGGTGTACACGTTTCTATCTCTGTGTCTCCTGCTTTTTTTTGGAGTACAGGGATTTTCACCAGGGGGGAGCGGGGGGCATGTGGGAAACGAAAAGAAAACGGCTCCCCCCTCCCCCACAAAAGATAAAAGAGGAGGGGAGAGAGAGTGCAGCTTTGTCTTCAGGGAATTGCCTGTACACAGTCAGATGAAAGGGGTTCCCCTACATCTTTCGTTCTTTGTCTTACTTTTTGAGTACTGCGCCGAGGCTGGGGAGATGCGATACAACACCAGAGAGACGTGGATTGACCCCCTCCGCCAAAAAAAAGGGAGATTCAAAAAAGGTCTATCGCGTTACCGCAAACCTGTTTCCAATGTGTCACTCTCTCTTTTTTTAGTTTTCCTTAACTTTTTCCTTCATTCATCCCCCCCTCCCTCCCTCCTCCGTTTTTCCTTTTCCGGGGGGCGAGTCCTGTGGAACAAAGTGGAGACCGGCAGGGGCGGTGGGCTGAGGAGGATGTTTCTTGCCACCATGGGGAACCACGAGCTGCTCTTGTGACCACCGGTGCTTGACGAGCGATTTGCAGAGCGAAGTGGGAGAATGCAGAGAGCGTTCTCTATGGTTTCCCGGTGTGCAGTATAGGCATGCGACAGGAACAACCCCACCGGATTTTCGGAGGGGGTGGGGTGGAGTGGGGTGGGTGAGCCGCCACCGCCGCACGGGGTGCCAATGTGGATGCGACAGTGGCAAGTAGGGCCATGTACTCGGCACTCCCATTGCAAAGGGACACTATGGGAGCGGCGATCCAACAACTCGCAAAGGGTGCATGCAAATCCTACCGAAACACGGCAGACGTGCACGGATGCAATCGATTGGATGGCGCTCTTTCCGACCTGGAAATGACAAAAAAAGAAAAAAAAGCGGGTACTTGACCCCCCCCCCTCGCTGCGCCAGCCACCGGTGCCATGCAATGATGTTGTACTCCGAGGCAGCAGTGCACGTCATAGCTGAATCGCCGTGGGGGGGGATGGTGGGGTGGGGGCTGGATGGGATAGTGACCGGCTTTGGCGAGCGGGGGCGCGCTGTACTGTATCGTATTTTAGGTGGTGGTATGGTGACGGTGCGCGGTATCGTGCAGAGATAATTTCTAGTGGTCTCACAACACTCCCTCACGGGGCGCGGTTTTGAGACCACTACAGCTCAGACCTCGTCTCAGATCGCAAGGGGTCAAATGCGTTCACCAAAGTGGTGGTGTGGCCCGCGCCATTGCACTCTTCTGAGGGACTGACTGCTTGTACTAGAGGACTGGCTTGACTCGCTGCCAGCGGTGGAACTCCAGGTGACGAGCGATGGATGCATGTCTGCTCTTGTTTCGGCACTTGTATCTCACCTATTCGCCTTTTGTTCCTTTCCCTTCCCTCCCCTCCCCTCTTTCTGCCCTGGTCTACTTTGCTCGCTGCCCCACCCTCCCACCGAGCCGCTGCTTTACCCCCTATTGGAGGGTGTGCGTGTTGAAGGCGGTCGCTCGCTATTGTTGTACGCCTCCAGTGTGTTCGTGGGAACTTGCGCTCTCCTCTCCGCTGCTTTGTGGGTGCGTATGTGTTTTTACTTCGCCCACTTCGGCAGCTGAACTCGCACGTGGCTCGTGTGTCTGGTGCTAATCCCAGCACTCGCAGTGTCTGAGGGTCCCCCAGAAGCGTTTGTCTTTCTCTCCCCCCCCCCTTGTCTCGATGGCCCCTTACTCTGTCTCATCATCAACCTCCCTCTCCTTCATCCCTGTCATTACCACCGCCACTGAGACTTCAACTAGTTTCCTTTTCTCCCCCCCTTTTTTTCTTAGCTTAGCCGTGTGATCCCGCGTTCATTAACGCGTGCGGACGGACACACACACACACACACTCACACTCACACACACACACACACACTTTACCGTTCACTATATTGGCTGCGCGTATATATTACCGAAAGGCAAAAGAAAGGGGGAAAAGGAAGACGAACAGAGAAGATCCAACCGAAAAAGGAGGAGAGCAAACGTACATGCGCGCCAAAGGGAGGGACCTCCACCTTCCCCCCTCCTCCTTCTCGTTCTCACCAAACGCCCACCCATCCACCCACCACATAGGGTACTGCCTCGCTTAGTTCTTTTTACTTGTCCGCCATTGTGACCACTTTGCTACTCCCTCTCCCTCTGTGCTCCTCTGCCCCCTCCTCCCTCCTGCTGCCTAGGTGACGTCTAACAGAAGTGTAAGCAACACTAAACAAAAGTGAAAACAGCAAAGAAGAGTTCACATTCACTTCCATAATAAGAAAGGCGGGGGGAGGGGGTGCACAGCAGCGACACTACCACCACCCACCACGCTACACGCATCATCGCCGCATCTCCCGTCTTTCTTATTTCTCTTTCTCTGCGTTCCACAGGAGCTGCAAGAAACAGGCACATACACACAAAGTGGTCTCTCTGCCCTGTCCTATCCTCCTCCCATTCACACGTGCTTTAAGTAGACCCTTCTTTTTTTCTTTGGCAGCGTGCGTTAAAAAAAAATATATATATATCTGTACAAGGCATAAGGCAGGGAGGCGTAGGCGCACGTTTGCCCTCGACTGCCCTCTCACATCTTTATCTTTGCATTCACTGATCTGTTGTGCCTTCTAAAGAAAAAAAGGGCACGAGGTCTTTTCTTTAAAAAAAAATTTACGCGTGTGGTTTGTGGGTGTCGCATTACCGCACGCACCAGTGCTGCTTCCTTGGGCCTCTCTACATCACAGGAACACATACTAGGTCCCCCCCCTCCCCCCCTCCCCCCCCGCTCGTGCATGCGTGCAGCTGATTTGGGAAAGTGAAAAACGAACTCCCTGAGCTGTGGTTTCTGCCTTTGACGCGCAACCATCAACCAATTAAAAGGGCGGAGGTTCGATTTTAAATGCCGATGTGTAGTGGTGGTGTTTCGGGCCCCCGTGTCAACAGAGGAGCGAGAACAAGCATTTTATCATCGTTGCGTGATCGACTGTGTGCTCTCCGGCCCAGCCAACAGAAGTGCTGCCCTCGATATCACACATCACTCTTGTCGCGCCATACTTGCGGTGTACCCGCGCTGTGCCTGTTGCGGTTGTTGGCGCCGGCGCCCACGCTGTTACCGTCGACACGCTGCGCAGCATCCACGTTCGCGTCGTCGTCGTCGTTGTCAAGGTCTTCGGCGCGAAATTCGTTGTGGTGCCATCGACACAGTGCAACGGCTCCCCTTCGAAGCCTTCGTACGTCTCCTCTGTTTCTTACGCATTACCACGCGCGCAGTTTTTTGTCTGCTTCCACAGTTTACGCATTGAGTGCTCGCCACGGCTCATCCTGCAGCGTCTTGGCCCTCACCCGCCCGTCTCTCAGTTTTAGCGCGTCGAGTAGGGCACTGGCATCGACCAAAGTCTCCGGCTGTTCCGCTGAGGAGGCGGTCATGAGAGTCAATTCTGACAACGCGGCAACGCCGAGGCGAACTAAGAAGGCACAGGCAGCGCGCAAGGCGTTGCCGGCAACCGGGAAGAGGAAATACACGAGACGTGCCGGCGCTACGGTACCTACTCCTGAGGTTAATGGTGTTAACGACACCACCGTAGGTGTATCGGCATCGGGCTCCGCTATAACCGCTACCGATGTGACACATCGCCCGTCTTCGCAGAGGGGCGGCAGCGATGCCTCAGACACGGACGCTCATGATGTCCACGAGGAGGAGGAGGTCTACAATAAACAATACGAGTTGTCTCCTGAGGAGACGTATCGGCAGACAAGCGCACGCTTGATGCTTCCGCTTCACGCCGTCCAGTTTGTGCTGGCGCAGGCGAAAGAGGGCGCCACCGTCCCCTTCTTGGCACGGTATCGACGGGGCGAGACGGGCCGCATGGACGAGACGCAGTTACGACTCGTCATGGATACAGCCAAGGAGGTCGCTGAGGTGCACCGCCGTCGTCAGTTCATGCTGCGGAGCCTGGAAAGCCGTGGCTTGCTGACACCGGCGCTCCACACAGCTCTCAAGTCCATGACACATGTAAGCCAGCTCGAGGATGCATGGGAGCCGTACAAGGAGCGTCGAACAAGCCTTGCCTCTCGAGGGCGCGCTGCGGGGTTGGGCCCGTACGCGGCAGCCCTCCTTGGGTTCAACCCTGAAGACCCCGAGTGCAAAGCTCGCCTCGATGAATTGAGTGCACTGGTGCGTCGCACTGACGATGGGGAGCGGCTGCTCACGGCGATCGTTGCGGAGGATGTGCAGCGAAGCGAAGAGCTGCGGCGCCGGCTTAGCGAGTACTGTCGTCACACGGCACGGCTGTCGTCCACGATGATGACGAAGCCGCGCAAGAAGGTCGCAAAGGAGCTCCACAAGGAGAGCTTCGAAGCGCTGCGCAAGCACTTTGCTTACTACGACAACAAGTCATGGTCGGTCCAGCGGGTCGCGGCGCACGTGGTGCTGGCGCTGGAGCGCGGCGAGGCGAAAGGGGCGCTAAAGGTAGACATGGTGACAGGCCCAAAGAGCCACGGGCTGTTTATGCATGCCGTTCGCCAGCAGTACCCCGCCTTGAATCGATTGCTGTCGTCGCCCTCGTCGTTGTCGTCGTCGTCGTCTTCCGAGGGTACCGCAGAGGGCCGCGTTGGCTCCTTCCGCGTCTTGGGTGACTGGCGATATGCACGTAAGATCATACAGGATGGATTGCAGGCTGCTTATGACCACCTCATAAAGCAAACACACTTCTCGATTCGTCGAGACTTGAAGAAAAGCGCCGAGCAGGAGGCCATCGTTGTTTTTGCCCACAACCTGCACCACATGCTTCTTCAGCGACCCCTCACCCGCTCCCGCATATTGGCAATGGATCCTGGTTTGGCGAATGGCGTGAAGTGCGTAGCCTTGGACGAGCACGGCGCTGTTGAGACCTTTTTCACCTGCACACTCATGGATGAGCACAAGATGCGGCGCTACGTCATTCAGGTGGTCGAGTCGAGGAAGCTGAATAAGATCGTCATTGGCAACGGCACAGCGTCTGGCCGCGCGACAGAATTGGTGGCGGACATCATTAAGCAGCAGCAGTGGACAGATGTCGAGTTCGCCATTGTGAGCGAGGCGGGTGCGAGTGTGTACTCGGTCTCTGATATTGCGAAGGAGGAGTTTCCCGATCTCGACGTCATGTACCGTGGCGCAGTGAGCATCGGCCGCCGTGTGCTGGACCCGCTAAGCGAGCTGGTGAAGATTCCGGTGCGCAGCATGGGCATTGGTATGTACCAACACGACGTCAACGAGAAGGATCTGATGAAGGAGCTGAACTACGTGCTGGGGTCTTGCGTCGCCAGGGTCGGTGTCAACGCAGCTAGCGCGAACCGCTGCGTCATGGAGAAAGTCCCTGGCATCAGCAAGAGGATTGTGGACCAAATCGTGCTGGCTCGTCACGCGAGAAAGCTTCTTAGTCGCGAAGACCTGCGGCGGGTGCCGGCCATGACGGAGAGCGTCTACCAGCAGATTGCAGGCTTTTTCCGCTTCCCCAACTCGCCAGAACCACTCGACAACACGAACATTCACCCCGAGTCGTACCCGCTGGTGCGCCGACTCGTGTCTCTGTACATGGCAGGCCAGCTGGGAGACGACGGGGCGGTGACCGAGAAGCTGGAGGAAGCAGGTGATGCCGCACGCATCCGCCAGCAGGTCGCCAAGCGCCTTGAGCGCATGTCTGCCTCCCAGCTTACTGATTTGGCCTCTGAAAAGTTGTTGTGTAGCGTAGAGACGCTGGAGCTGTTACGCCAAGAGCTGCTTCACCCGGCATTGGATCCACGTGCCTCGCTGCTGCACGCTGGACTACTACGCCGCGAGGTCTGCGACGTGAAAGATCTCCGTCCGGGTCAGCTGCTCTCGGGTGTCGTGCAGAGCGTCACAATGTTTGGTGCCTTTGTTGATTGCGGACTGCACGATTCTGTGCTCTTGCGCGGCGAGGGCGTGGATGCGCTTCAGGTGGGCATGTACCTGGACCAACGCATTCGCTTTGACTGCCTCGATCACTTGAAGCGTCCGCGTGTATTCTTGGTACGCGCTGTCGCTGCTCCTTCACCTACCTCTGGCGACAGCTCAGGCGGCGCAAAGGCGGGTGCGCCGTCGACTGCCCCCAGGCGGCTTCGGCTGGAGTCCGAGGACATTCTTTCAAGCGACGGTCGAGGATTCGTCAGCCAAGCTGAGCCGGATGCGCATCTCTACGACTCGCTGGCGACGGACGCCGAGGGGGTGACAGCATTGGCCCCTACACTGACCGCGCGTGTGATGCAGGAGCGCAGGCGCCGCGCTGAGGAAGCGCTCGGCAGCGCAAACAGCCCCTCGGTGATGGGGGCGTTGAGGGCTGCAACAAGCAGCCAGACGATTTCTCCATCCCGTGCGAGCCTGTCGCATCCGCCGGTGACAAAGCGAGCCCGGGCGGAGTTGGGGACGAGTGACGCTTTTCACCAAGCGCGGCGCCGGGTGGAGACTGTTGTCGCCGTCTCTGCTGCCGCTTGTCCACAAGCCACCCCATCCGTGCCCTCGCCACCATGTCCCGCTGTGAAGAGTGCCCCCGGGACGCTTTCTGCGAGCACTTCGCAGATGTCCAAACCGACCTCTCAGCGGGTAGACGTGGCGGGGGGTGGTGACCGTGGCCAAGATGGTGCCAGCAGTCGCATCGAAAACACGGTCTTCTCATTTTGAGATGCGCCACCGCGGTGTCGCAGAGGAGCGGATGGCGGTGCTGTGTGTTGCCGGCGCCTGCCATTTTTCTTGTCTTCTGCTCTCTCCCACCTCTCCCCGTCTGCGTGCGTCACCGTGTCTCTTTCTGGGGTGTTTCTGTCGTTGGGAACGAGTGGGGTGGTGGCCGTGCTGTGCGGTGCGTCCACTATGGAGCCTCCCTTATATGCTTTCTTGCTCCTGCTGGGGGAGCGCCACGGGACGGGAATGAGAGAAAGGATCGAAGAGTGTATTTCCCCTGCTGACATATATATATGCATATATATATATATATGTATGTATGCATAGATGCATGATTGAACTCGAAATGTTCGGGCGTGTGGCGCGGTGCCGGGGCAGGACTGCCTTCACCGCCTCACTTGGATGCATCTTCTGTTTTCTCCTCTCCCCCTTTTCAGCTGAGTCTCTGTTTCTCTAGATCGTCTCCCTGTTTACCTCTTAAGCCCTGAGTGACGAGGGAACGACACGCGTTGAGTACAACGACCACCACGCACCCCCCAGCAAGCAGGCTGTGAAGCCCGATGGACGTGTGTTTGTCGGCTTCAATTATGCGGCTCCCTTTTCTCTCCCCTCCCCCCCTATTGTGCCTCCTCCTCCTGCATAACCACGGGTGGTTAAAGGTGCGAGACTGAGAGGCCGGAGTGGATCATGCGGCGGCGGAAGCTCTAAGGTAGTACGAGACCATCACTAACGGATGGCCCAACCTGTTTACGGCGGCAGTCACCGTGTCCCGTTGTTCGAGGGCAATTTCTACCATCCATGCATTTATATATATCTCTGTGTGTGTGTGTGCGCTGGTGTCTTCGGTGGATTTCTCGCTTTGCCTGTCGCCCCGCTCTCTCTCCTTTTTATGAATAAACTACTACTTTTTATTTTTCATTGGAGACCCCCTTTTTTTTCCTTCCATAGCGTGGCCTACGCGTCAGCGACAGGACCTCTCAGGTAACGCAAAAAAAAAGGGTTTCTTGACCGTCCGCTCCCCGCCTTCCTTGCGAGAGATCGCAGCTCAGAAAAGATGATCGGAAAAAAAGAAAGCATCGGACATGATGCGGTGTGGCGCGCATGTGCACAGGAACATCAATGAAAATAAGACCACCACAGTGGAGACCTTCTTGACGTTGTTGAGCAAGGATATTCGATGCTGCGCCGGATGTGAGTTTGTGCGCACCCTTCTCAGTGCCCACCTACCCTTCCACTGCCGTTGACCTCTCCCGCAACACAGCAGACGATTACAACGTGTCGTGCGGCGCCGGTGCTTCTTAGCTCAGTGCCCTCAAAAGACAAACGGGCGTCTGTCTTTTCTTCTCGTGCGCACCCATCCTGCTCTCCTCCTCGCACACTTGCTCGTTGTTCTCTACGTTTCATTTATCTGCTCCTCCTTTCTCTTTGCCCCCCCCCCCCTCTACCCCTCGCTTACTCACCATCACGCGCATGTGTACTCTGAATTGGATTCTTTGTGCTGTTTGTGTGTATGCAATCCCTCCCCCTTTTTTTTCTTCATTTTCTCGTTCTCTGTTGCACTTGCCGGGATTGTACTCGCAGCACTTGTAGCGTGCACGTGTGTGTAGGTGCATATCACCCATCGAGTCTCTCAAATCCTTTCCTTTCTTCCCTCCTTCCTTCCCCTTAGTTTCTCCATCGCTCATTATCAGAACTCTTTTTCTCTCTCTCTCTGTCTCTCTTTCTCGTCTCGTTTGTGCGTGTGTTCTTCCGATTATTGTTTCTTGTAGCTTTTCTTTGTTCTTCTTCCCCCCTCCCCCCCCTCTTCCCCCGCTCTTGTCCAGTGTGGCAGGGTCTGACATGATCTTCGAACCACTGAGACAGACAGACAGACAGACACAGATAGGCGTACACACAAAATCGCACACCGACGGGGTTTTGTGCGCTTATTTGTAACACACATTGATCAACGCGAATCGTTTCTGATTTCGACTTCTTCACCATGTCTCAGAGGGAGCTGCAGATGTTTTCGTGGGCAGAGATCACCAAGCACACAAGTGACGACGACTGCTGGGTGGTGATGTATGACAAGGTACTCGATGTGACCAAGTTTCTCAACGAGCACCCTGGCGGCTTCGACCCCATCCGGGATATGGCAGGCACCGATATCACGAACTCCTTTGAGAGCATCGGGCACTCGAGCACTGCTTTGGTGAAAAGCAAAACGTTCATCATTGGCTGCGTGGACCCGGAGGAGTCCAAGGCGCAAAAGGAAAAGTCCAAGAGGACAAATGCACCGGCCCCCAAGTGGTCAGAGACCAACCGCGATGAGTTGCGCCGCTACAAGGGAGGCGGATACCTTGTCCCGCCTCCTGTCATGTTCGGTGCGGTGGTGATCATTTTGGCTATCGTCTTATATCTTCTGAAGTGATACAACCCCTTTGAGGTGTACGTGTATGTTCGTGGGCGTATGGGCGATGCGTTTGAACCGGGGGAGGGAGAGGGAGGGAGAGGGAGGGAGAATGAGACAGGAAGCCTTGAAAGAAGCCAACTTTCCCAGAGCAGGGGGAAACGTATCACATCTCCACACCACGAAGACCCAAAGGAAAAACAATGGAGGGGGAGGGCCCCCCCCCCCTTTACATTGTTAGCTGGGGTGTGTTTTGGGCGGTCTTCCTTTCACACATCTCTCTGCTTTGCGTTCCTTCGCCCCTCCCCCGCAAGAGTTTCATGTGAGGAGGCGGCAGAGGAGGGTCGACAAGAAGTTTGTGTATGCCTCTGCGTGTGTGTCTGTGGAGTCGGACAGTAGTAGCTACACCCCTTTCACTTGGAGGGGGAGGAGGCAAAACACTCTAAAAACAAAAAGAACCATGTGAGACGGACGCTTCACAATAGACAAAACACGGAACCTATACTTGCATATATATGTATATATATATGTACCACACCACGCGGCGCCTCATGGCGCACGTGGTTGCATCGAAGGAAGCACGGGAGGCTGAAGGAAAAGAGGAAACGTGTGGTGGTTGTGGTGGGTTTAACTCCGCACCGCAGGCTGACTCGCTGGCTATCCATCGTTCGTTCACTTTGTTAGTTCCTTAATGGGCAATGGGGACGACCACCACGCGCCTATTTTTGTGGGTCTGCATGCTGATCCGTAATGGGGGGGGGGAGGGGGAGGGGGAGGGGGAGGGGGAAAGATGCACAGAATTCTCTTTTGTTTTCCTCCTTTTTTTTTCTGTTGTGTAAAATATTCCCCATGATCGCTGCATGGCACATCTCCGGTGATGTTTACCCACTCACCCCCTTTTTTTTGATGGTCCCTGCCGTGACGTGGCTGGAGGTTACCAGGGGAGGTGTCTGAAGGGGCGACTCTGTGCCTTTCGGGTACAGCACCCAGCCTTTCACGTTCTTTGAAGACGCGCCAAAAAAAAGGGGATGAGGAAGGGGAGAATGACTAGGAGGAGGGGAGGAAAAGGTGTGCTGGGGGTGTTCAGCTGACGAGAAGTACTCGCACGGAAAAAAGTTTTGATGTCCTCCCCCCTCCCCCTCCCCCTTCTTTCCCCTGCCCATGACTTAGTTACTTAGTAGCATAGCGCTATTGGCGCTATCCTTTGTTTTCCCCCTTTTTTTTCAAATACTCTCCATTTAAAGACACGGGAGCGAGACGGTTGGCGTGCATCCCATCAAAAAGCGAAGAAGGACTGCGTTTTTGTGGAGTTCCTGATGAGGCTCGGGAAGCCACAGAAAACTAGGAAAAAAGGTGTAATCCACGGCCACGCAGCAGTGCGGCAGGGGAGATGGGAGGGGAGGAAAGGTGGACGTCCCCACGCGTTCTCGTTCGTTGACTCCGTTTGTTTTCGTTTTATCTTTCAACAACCGAATCTTTGTTGCTCCACTGCCACACCCATTTGGCTGCTGCTGCTTCGAGGCCGCACGCCTCTTCTCTTGCCCTTTTTTCTCTCATCTTTCTCCCTCAAAAGTAAACAAACGTGTCGCAGGTGTGTGTGTGTGTGTGTGGCCAGCCTCCCCATCACTTCTCCCGCCTCCCGCCTCCCCCTTCCCCCCGTCTCAAATTTTCTGTGTCCCCGCTCCCCAGTTCAACGCTCTCGTGGTTCTTTTTATAGGTGCAGCTATCCGTGACTCGCCTGCATTTCTTTGCCCCCCCCCCCCCCCCAACATACACACACACTGGCCGAGGAGAGGTCGGTTTGAGGCTGAAGGGAACATCTCCTCCTCCTTCCACCCTCCATCTTCGCCTCTGAAGCGTGTCTGCATCCCCTATCTTCCACACTAAACATCACTCTTCTCTCTCCCCCTTTATTTTTCCTTTGGGCTCTCTCAAAAAATTTTTTGACCTCTCGTTGTGTTTGTGTGTGGGAAGGCGGCGATTTTGCGGATTCTCATCCAACGAAGGAAGGGACAGGGAAGGAAGGGTGGGGGGCGGGGGGGGGGAAGGAAGGAGGAATCCTCCCGAAGACAAACACGCAAAAAAAAAAGAATCGTCCATCCAAAACGCGCCTCCCCTCCCCTCCCCTCCCCCCCAAAAAAAAATATTAGAACATTGTTGGTGTCGAGAAGGGGGGGAGGAGACGGATGGGGTTGGAGGGGTCCACCAAAAAAACATGTTTGAGCTCGAGGCGTAGCATCTCCCTCCTGCGATTTGAGTAGCTTGATATACTTGAGAGCGTCTTCTTTAGCTTCTCTCCCCTCTCTTCTGTGAGTGGCGCTCGGGACATGAAGGCTTTGTACATTGTGTGGTCGTGACGAGACATGCTCACACTGATACGTAAACGTATGTGGACGTGAGCGGTTGTTGTTGAATTTTCTCTGTGCAGCCCGCAATATTTGCCCCCTTTTTTTTCTCTCTTTCACTCCCTCCCTGCTCTTTTTTTTTTGATTTCTATAAAATACGCATATTCTTCTGACACACCTTTATACGTTTTGTCACACACACACACACACACACACACACACGGCCACGATAGTAGTGAACAGCCCCCTCTCTTTTTCCCCCTCCAAGATCTCCTCATTCTTTTTTTCTGTCCTGCTCAACATCATCGAAAAAATCTCATATTGACAAAACACCACAGTAAAGAAGCACGCGCCCCCGCGCGCGCGCACACACACACACACGCAAAAAAAAAGAGAGAACAGACGGACGGTTGTTTTTCTGGGCACTTCACGTTATCATTTACAGTCATTACCATCATTTTTTATTTCTTTGTTTGGATCCTCTGACTTGTTTTTGGTGGCCTTTCCCCCCTCTTCTCTCCTCACCCCCTGCGACCTTCCTTTTTCTTCCCCTCCACCCCCCACCCCTCCCTGCGACCTCCCTTTTTCCCCATCTTCCCCCCTCCCCTCAATCCTCTGTGCGCATGGGTAAGACTGCATGCGTACCCACCCAATCCCCATCACACACTTTTTAAATCGTCTTTTCGTGACGTAAGCGTACGTGGTCTCCACAACACAACACTCAACATGTTCTGCCCTTTGGTGATGCGTAGCTTGGGAGGGCCGGGTTCTTCTTCCAGCATGGCTACACTGCTCCGTCGAATTGCCACTCCAGCCGCACTTCCAGCAGCCACCGCTGCTGCTACGTCAGCGCTATCTTGCCCTCGGCGCTGTGAAGGCATCGATGCGAAGCCGCTGGCAGCGGCTGCTAGCGAGGATCATGAAAAGAAAATGATCGAGGGGCTCCAGAGTGACGCGACGCCGACTCAGCCGGAGACCACCCCAACTGCGCCTACGGCAGCCGTCCTTGCCAAAGACAAGAGGATCGACTACGCGCGCCTCTACGCGCATCACCCGATCGATTACGAGCGCTCTACTACGCAGTGCCCTCACACGCTGCGCTATCCGGTCGACACGTCTGACCCAGTTTTTCAGGAAAACCTGGCCCGCATGGAAGGATTAGTGGACCAGCTGCGCGCGCGCGTGCGGTACGTGCAGGCGGGCGGGATCGTCTCAGTGGAGGAGGCTGCCAGGGCCGGAGTCTCTATCACCTCCATCGAGAGCGACGACCGTGCTCGCAAGCTACACCTGGGTCGGGGCAAGATGCTCGCGCGCGAGCGCATTGAGCGCCTTCTCGATCCCGGGAACCGCTTCCTCGAGCTCTCACAGCTGGCCGGGTGGGACTTGTATTGGGACGAGAAGAAGAAGGAGTACGAGCGGTGCTACAGTGGCGGTATTGTCACAGGCATCGGCGTCGTGAACGGCGTTCGGTGCATGCTCGTGGCGAACGACGCGACTGTGAAGGGCGGAACGTATTACCCCATCACCGTGAAGAAGCATTTGCGCGCACAAAAAATTGCGGAGCAGAACCACCTGCCCTGCATTTACCTCGTCGACAGCGGCGGTGCCAACCTCAGCCGTCAGGACGACGTATTTCCTGATGAGCAGCACTTTGGCCACATATTTTTTAATGAAGCGAGAATGTCTGCCAAGTCCATCTCACAGATTGCCGTGGTGATGGGCAGCTGTACAGCAGGGGGCGCCTACGTGCCAGCCATGGCAGATGAGAGCATCATCGTGGCAGGCAACGGCACCGTCTTCCTGGGTGGCCCCCCACTGGTCCTCGCGGCGACCGGGGAGAAGGTGACAGCGCAGGATCTCGGCGGCGCGGACGTTCACTGCCGCATCAGTGGCGTGACGGACCACTGCGCGACGGATGACCTGCACGCCTTGTATATCGCGCGCCGCGTTGTGGCGAACTTGAACTTGAAGGAGTACAACGAGAAGCAAAACCCAACTGATGTGAAACCGGAGCCCCCGCTGTATGACCAGAGAGAGCTGGGTGGCTTTATCCCAGATATGAACGCGAGCGTTGTCAAGGGCTTCGACGTGCGGGCCATCATCGCCCGCATCGTGGATGGCAGCCGCTTCGACGAGTTCAAGGCCCTCTACGGTGCAACACTTGTGTGTGGTTTTGCCAGGATTGAGGGAATGCAGGTGGGCATCATTGCCAACAACGGCATTCTCTACTCGGAGTCCGCCCTGAAAGGGGCACACTTCATCGGTTTGTGCACACAGCGGAAGGTGCCGCTGCTTTTCCTTCAGAACATCTCGGGCTTCATGGTAGGTAAGAAGTACGAGGAGGGCGGCATCGCTCGCCATGGCGCTCGACTTGTGACTGCAGTCTCCACTGCACCAGTGCCAAAAATTACGGTGCTTATTGGTGGCAGTTACGGCGCCGGCAACTACGGCATGTGTGGACGCGCCTTCGAGCCGCGGTTTCTGTTTATGTGGCCTAACGCCCGAATCAGCGTGATGGGTGGGACGCAGGCCGCCACGGTCCTTGCCTTGACGAACCGCAACCTGAAGGATGCCTCGGAGGCCGAGGTTTCCGCTTTCAAGAATAAGGTCAAGAGCAAGTACGAGAGAGAGGGGTCGTGCTACTACAGTACCGCGCGCCTCTGGGATGACGGCGTGATCGCGCCGGAGGACACACGTGTCGTTGTGGCAGAGGCACTGCGCGCGACGCGACTCGCTCCGATGGGGGAGAGCTAATAGAGGTCTAGTTTTTGTATACGAGATATTTCTGCGCAGGGCTGTTGTGACGTGTGTCTGTGTGTGTGTGTGCGTGTGTGTGTCCTGCGCACTTTTCTACCCTTAACTCCACCCCTCACACTTCTTGCTGCGCTCCGCGTCTGTTGTTGTGTGGTGCGCGGCGTCCCTCTCTCTCTCTGCGTTTCTGTGTTTTTTTTTTTTGCGGACTGCCCCTCGCCCGGTACTGCTGGCTCCCCATTCCCCCTCCTCCCCCTCCCCTCCCCCACAAAAAAAACAGCGAGCGCCGGTGAGGTGAAGTCCAAACAAAAGAGTTTCGGGTCCTGAGATGAAGGGATGAGAGAGCGCTGGGCAGAGGGTGAGAGAGAGGGGGGGGGGTGAGTGAAATAATACGGGACTTTCGGTGAGTCCTCAACGCAGGAGAAGCGTCTCGTGCAATTTATGATCTCCGCAAAGGTAGGCATAAACGGACTTCACTTTTTTTTTCGCTGGGCCATGTACCCGCTCCCCCCCCCCCTAACGCGCACGCACACATTTTGAGCGTATGTGTGTGTGTATTTTGCGTCTCTTTCTGTGTGTAGTTTTATCACCCATTTCGTATCTGAAGAGGAGCCGACACAACAACACTGCCTGTAAAGTTGTTGTTGCGTAGAAGAGTCCGCCCTTCCCCCCCCCCCCCTCCTCCCCCTCCTCCTCCCAATCCCTATGGGTGAACAGGGGCCACACACACACACACACACAAACACAAAACAAACAATTACTGTCTTTCTGCCCATCTTTTGTCCCCCCCCCTCTCCCCTGTCTCTCTCCCCACGTAACTCATGGACTGCGTGTGTACGTCTGTGTGTGTGTGTGTGTCTGGAATTTTAATTCATTGAACGACAGCTCCTGCCACTCCTGCCACCCTGGTGTGTTCCTCTCAGCACACACACACACACACACACACAAGCACACCCAAACACACACACACACACACAAAAAGGAAAACAGTATTCAAACACGAAACATACAATTAAAAGATAGGAAGGAGCAGCGACACAAAAAGGAAGGTTTGGGAGTCGTGCTGCCGCGAGCACTAATAACCACGGCCACACCGCACCTTTAGCGCGACGCCCATCTTCAAGCGCATCACATCACATCGCTCGCTCTCGCTCTCTTTCTCTGCTTCTTGCTTCACCTGTCTTCATTGGCTCGGTCCCCGCCCCGGTCCCTCATGACGGATTTGATTGGGTTGCCACCGAGCAAGGCGGTGTCCACCCCAAGTGGCTTCGCGCAGTGCTATGTACACAATGTGCGGCGCAAAGCAGAATGTTGCGAGATGAAGCCCGTATTTAACGCGGATATGGAGGTGGTCGACTACATATGCGTTTGCAAGCAAGCCTTTACGTGCAAGTCTTCTAATGACCAGCAAAGTAGTCACCTCGTCGGCGAGGCAGTGGCTGGGGGTGCTCGCACAGACTCTCCGGGTGGGGGGAGCAGCGGCGCTGCACCGCTCATGATAGATGCCAGCAGCACGAGCATGACGGCTCACTCGTCTTCCCACCACCACCGTCACGGGCAGCCTAGTGCAGCCGGGGCAGTGAACAGGGATGCCAGTGTGAGCACTGTCTTTGCTGTCTCCTTCTACAGCTCCTCATGCACTGCGCCGGGTCCAAGCGAGTCTGCTGCTGCGGCTGGCGCTGTCTCAGAAAATTTGTCCCTGAAGAATGGGCAAACGAAAGGTGACGAGCACGATGAGGCCCCCAAAACCGATGTGATGACCATCGGCGACAGCGGTTCCGATGACGTGGACTCCCTCGACAATCTGCCTCTGCCCACCACCGGCGCTGCACCCGCTACCGCTACCGCTGCTCCAGCTGCGGCAGCTGCCGGGTCCCCCCTCCTCCCTCCTCGAGGCCGGCAGCGCTACTACGACTCCATTCAAAACACTGGTACCAGCGGCAGCGCACCGCCAGTCAAGGTGTGCTGGAGCTGCGGTATGTCAGGGCACGAGAAACCGGCTTGCCCCAACTCGCTGTGCCGTACCTGCCACCAGAAACGCGGTCCGTACGGGTCACCTCACCGATGCACGCTCGTTGTGACACCGTCGCCGTTCATCGTGTACCCGACGCCTTCCGAGTGGCATGCAATAACCCTGAAGACAGCGGCCGCAGCAGGAGAGCCGAGCGGCATGGAGGCTGTGCGCTGTGTGGCGTGCAACGAGTACGGCCACTTTGACTGCTCCACCATAGCGCCGCCCTCCTCGTACGCCCTGGTTGCGTCGGCTTCCACCGGCCCCGCCGCGGTGCCACACACAACTCTATGGACTTGCTGCTTCTGCGGCGTCCGTGGGCACACCATCTTCGACTGCCGACAGCGCGAGCAGGTCAACCCGGACAACTTTGAACGCCGGAATCAACTCATCGCGGATGCCATACGCCGTAGGGGCTCCAACACCGCGACAGGTGTGCCTCCCAACAGCAGTGGCAGTAACAGTGGCTTTGTTCACTCATCGCAACAGCAGCATCCCCAGAGGTCATATGGCAGTCCCCCCAGCGGAGCCCAGTCATCGGCTTCCTCCTTCACGCGCTATGGAAACGATCGCGCAGGTGTTGGTAGTGGTGGTGGCCAGCGCCGTGAGCGCGACTGGCGTGATGAGCGTGACCAACGCCTCGGTGGCAATCCGAGCGGCAACAGCCGCCGTGAGGGTGGCAACTGGGATAATCAACGACGGCGCTACGAATCGCCGTCCTTCTCCCCTGCCGGCGGCGGCGGCTCTGCCTTACCGTCATCGCCTCTTCTACACGGTCGAGACCGCTTCCAAGGGAATAGCTATCGACACCACGCGGAGCGATCCCATGACAACTACGGTGGCCGACGCCAGACGCAGTCCGGAAGCGATCGCGGCGGTGGTGCTTCACGTGGCTATGATCAGCGATTGCATAACTCGCAGCCGTCACCGCCCCATCACGATCGTTTGTCACATCGCGGCGGTCGTCGTCGTGGTGGGGGAGGGAGCGGCTACGACAGTGGAGACGACTTGTTTTAGGGTCGACATCGGGGGCGAGCACGGATAATGAGTGCGACGATGAGTTGTGGTGAGCGGGAGAGGGGGGGGGGCAGAAAAGAGACAGGTGAAGGAGCACCCTCCAGGAAGGAGAAGAGAGGGCGGGCGGGAGGGGGAGGGAAGGGCGAGAGGGTGACGAGGGGAGGGGGGGGGGGAACCGTTGTCTCTGTAAGCGTGTATGTATATGTATACATACGCATCCCAGTGTTGCAGCGGCTGTGTGTCACTTTTGTATTCTGCGGGACACGGTGTCTTCCCCGTTTTTATTATGTTTTTTTTTCCCGCGCGTGGAGTTACCCCCGCCCCCCTCCCCCCCGTTTCCCATCCCCCTATCCCCCCACCCGCTCCCTCCCTCTTCCGTGTTTCATTCATGCACCGTAGGTGTTTCTTTTTGCCACTTTGTGTGTGAGGTGAGATCTTTGGGTTGGTTACGTTGCCGCCGTCCCTTAACAATCGAGTACCCCCCTCCTCCCCCCTTCCTGTGTTGTGTGGATGTGTGCGCGCACCTGCACCGTTCTGCTGCTTTTCGCGGAAGCGGATGTGTTCGAACACATGTTAATCAAATGAGGGAGACGACGTTTCCAAGAGCAGCTCTCTCTCTCTCTTTTTTCTTTTCGCTTTGCTTCAGGTGCGTGGGACGCACTTGAGTGAATGCCATTACAGCGAAAGCTGCGCCTTCCACGCAATGTTGATATATATATATATATAAGGGAAAGAAACGCTTTAAGAAAAACGTAAGAAACATATATATATTTGGAGGAGGGGAGGGGCAGGCAAAGCGGTTGCTCACCATTAAAAAAAATCTCTCCGCCTCCCACTCTCTGAGCGTATGTTCATGTATACACTCGTCTGCGGGCATATATGTCTGTGTACATATATGGATGGATGTGTGTGTGTGTGTGTGTGTGTGTGGTGCATCGGCGTTCACTGAGAAGGTGGCGGATGATCCCCGCCTGGAAGGGGAAGGCTGGTGGTGGTGGTGGTGGTGGTGGTGGTGGCATTTGCCAAGAGGAGGGTGACATGTATTTTTTTTTTTGTGTTGGTCTTGTCTGCAATGTGAATTGTGTGACTGAACAACCCGTGCCCACCAATTGTCTAGCCCTTGCTCTCAGTATTCCCCTTCCCCCCCCTTCCATCCCTC
Organism: Porcisia hertigi; assembly: GCF_017918235.1. Lineage (NCBI taxonomy): Eukaryota > Euglenozoa > Kinetoplastea > Trypanosomatida > Trypanosomatidae > Porcisia > Porcisia hertigi. Next base: position 230,672 of record NC_090570.1, read on the forward strand.
CCCCCCCGGTGGGGGGCGAGGCGAGGCGACTGCAGCGTTTTCAGTAGTGGTGGTGGGGGGCTTCTTCTCCCAATGTATTTGGGAGTCCCTCGCCCCGTTTTATCAGCGTTGCGACTCATGACTTGCGCTCACAACTTTCTATCATTTTTCTGCTCATTTTTTCTCTTTTCTTTTCGCTTCGCACTCCACCCGGTGGTGGTGGTGGGCAAAAAAACAAACGATCACATGTGTCCTGTGTTGCCCCTTTTTAAAAATGACATCGGGGCACCCCTCCACGACGATGTGTGTCGCTCAAAACAACCAACAACCACAAAACACGGGGGCACGGCTTCACAAATCTAAGGTCTCTTACTTCCTCCTCCTTTTTCTGCCACTCTCATTCACCCACGGACTCCCTCCCCCTTCCCCACGCCTCTGGCGGTGTTTAATTCTGTGGTGTTTGTTAGGCTGTGTATACGTTTTCTCCCGCGTGATCTACGGGCCTTCGTTCGCTTTTCTCAACGCCCCCCTCACCCCCCCTCACGCTCCTAGCCTCACTCCACCCCTTGCTCCCACTCTCTAAGTGTTTCACATATTTTCTCCCACTGCACGTCTTTTTTTTTGTCCCTCTGTCTGTATATATATATTTTTACTCCCCTCCCTCCCCCTCCCTCCCCCTCCCCTCTCCTTGTCCCTCCCCTTCCACAAACACGTTCCTTTGCACCTGTCCATTAAACACGAATAGGGAAGGGTGCCAACACACGCGCATTCACACAGAGTGGCAGGACACTTTCTGGGGGGCTTCTCGTTCTGTCTCCCCCTTGCCTCCCCCAAGTAATTCTTTTTGTGCCGTTATCCCCCCCTTCCTCCACACACGTGTATATATATATATGTATGTATATATCAGAAGGTTTTCTTTTTGCATTCATTCCTTTCTTTGTGTCTCCTCCCCCCTTTTTCGCTGGCCTTCGCTCTGTTTTACACACTGGGCCCGTTTTTTTTTTTGTGTCCGTCTGCGTCTGTGTGTTGAGGTTGAAGAAACGTTTTTCCCATTGCGCCTTGCTTTGTATCTGCTGGCTCTTTTTTTTTTCTCGTACCACAGTGAACCAGACATTCTACCCTTCCTCTCCCTCCCCCTCCCCCTCCCCCTCCCTCTCCCTCTCCCCCTCCCTCTCCCTCTCCCCCTCCTCTCTCTCTCTCTCGGCTCTTCGTTCTTGCAGGAATTGGGTGACGTTTTTGATCCGTTTTTGTTTTGTCTTGGCTTTTTATTTTCGTGGTGGATTGAGAGGCTTACGCGAAGTGGCGTTTGCACTCGTGTGCGGAGAGAAGCCCCAAACACCCCCCCCAAAAAAAAAAACACCGTTTTTTTTTTCCAAATATCTGTTGTATATATATTTATTTATATTTTTGGTCGCTTCGTCTCTCGCGCGGCAGTGTAGGGGTTTTTATTATTCCCCCTATTCTCTCTCTCGCCCCCTCCCCCACCCCCCCACCCCGTCCTGCACACCAGGGTTTCTCACCTTTTTTTTGTCCGTCCTGCCTCCTCTCTCATAGTGCCCCCTTCGTTTTTTTTTTTGCAGCACTTCATTCATCATCGTTGCTGTTGGTGTCAAGAGGAGAGAAAAAGGGCGTCTCGACTCGCCATACGAACCGATCGGCTCTACTTCTGCTCTTCAGATCTTCATTCCTCAACATCCCCCCCTCCCCCCCCCAATCAGTGAACAGAGGCAAAGGGAGGTGGTACCCCCCACGCTGGAAAGTCGACGCATCAGAAAACAAAAGGATTAACGGGCAGGGGGGGGGCGGCGGTGAAGCAAAAACAATAACCAACAACAAAAGGATTTCACGTACCCGAGTGCACCATCCCCAGTACACACGCAGACACGGTTGGCTGATCCACGCGCCCCACTCCCCACTCCCTACACACACACACACACACACACACACACGCATACCAACTGCCCCAACCGTTGGTCTAGTTTATTATTCCTATTTTTGAAAACACCCTTTTCTGTGCATTTGCTGGTCTCCTCACTTATTACTACCCTCTTCACTCTTCCCCCTATTTCTTCCACCTCCTCCACTTTTTTTTATCAACAGCACTTGCGTATACGAATCCTCCCCCCCCCCATCGTGCTTCATCTCCCTTTATCGCCCGTTTTCTACTCCCCTCCTCCTTTTTCTATATATTTTACATTCTTTTTACAAGCGGTGTTTGTGTTTGCGTTCGCGTGTGTATTCTTTGCTTTTTGGACTGAACCTTCGCATCGCTGGGAAACTCCGGAACGGTTTCTTTTTTTATTATTTTTTGTTAAAAATCTCTTTCTCCTCCTCCTCCCCCTCTTCGATTTTGTATTTGTGTCTTCCACAAGTGAACATCCGCACGTTTTTCACAAACATTTCTGCATCTGTGTGTGTGTGTGTGTGTGTGTGTGTGTGTGTATGTATACATATACACACCTTTATATATCTGATTAATATTCTTATTCCCCCACCACTCCTCAGAAGAAAAGAAAAACATTTTTTTCCCTCACACTGTTTTCATCGACGATCGGCAACAAAAATCTGTGAGATTTTTTTTCCCTTTTTTTCTTCTCTCCTCGTCCTCACCCTTCACCCCCCCCCCTCCCTCCCTCCCTCCCTCCAATCCCCGTAATACACTGTGCAGAGCGCAGTGTGTCTCGCTTTTTTATCTGTGTTTTATTTTCTCTCCTTTTCTCCCTGTATATTTTGATTTTTCATTCTTGACTGAGTTCGCGGCTGCTCTCTTTTCCCTCATTTGTTTTTACATCTTGTGGCTTTCTGTCTGTCTCCCCCCTCCCCTCCTTTTTCAGTACACATCCACCGGCACACACCCACACGTTCTTGCTCTTTGTGCCTCAAATCGTGTTCGTGTGTGTGTGTCTTCTTTGCCTGGCTTCCCTTGTATATATACATATATTTCGCTCCTTGTTCCATTGTTGCTACGCCCTCTTGTCGACGCGATTTTGTTTGCCTCCGCTGCCGCCCCCGTTGTTGCCTCCTTATCCGAGGTTGCTTCCTTTGTATGTACATATACTTTTCGTTTCGGGGCTCTCTGTCTACATTCTCCATCTGTGTATTGTGTATCACTACGTTTTTATGTAATATTGGGTGAACACTTGCCAAGGTGTGTGTGCGTCTGTGTTTGTGCATCCGTGCAGATTATTTTTTTTTCTTCCCTTTCCCCCACCGCAACAACAACAACAACAAAACACGTTCCTCTCTGCGCCCTCCTCCCGCCCGCTTTTCTCCTTCCCTCCTACGCAAATAACACACACACACAGATAGACACACAGACGGACACAGACAGAGATAAACAGAGCGAAAGGCAGGAGCGCCACGCCTGTCTTTGTCGTTTTTGTTCCGTTTTTTTTTTTGGTTGCACTTCTCGTAAATTGCACCTCATATTTATTGTTTGTTCGGTTTTGGTTCCCACAGGGTCGCGTGGGCGTGTGTGTATATACACATATATATATATATATATATATTGTTCGCTCCCTCCGTGGGCGATCGATATTTCTTTGGATATTCAAATATTATTTTGAGATTATTATTATTATTTTCTTCATTGCTTTTTTTTTCCTTTGCACGCGAACCGTTTTACTTCATTCCTTTGTTACCCGCATACACCTTCCCCATCACTCCCCTCCCCCCCCTCCCCATCACTCCCCATCACTCCCCATCACTCCATTCCCCCCGCCCTTGTCTTCAGAAAAGATTATTTGCCGTTCGTTGCTGCTGAGTTTTATTTCGTTTTTGTCACACATTTTATTCATTTATTACTTTTTTTTTATTCTACCCCCCCTGTTGCGTGTCTCTGCGTGTGCGCTACTCTCGAGCTCATCCGTTTTGACTTCCCCGCTTACTTTTTAAAAACTCAGGGGCTTCTACGCGGCGTATACACACACCCATAAACACCGCCACACACGCATCCCTCCCTCCCCCTCCCAAGCGCATTGGGACGAGTTTTGTTTGTTTGCCGCTCTTCTCCACCTTCCGAGGCATATTTGAAGGGGCAATCGTTTCCTGCAAACGACAGCGCCCTACTGAAGCTCAGCGCGAGGGTGGATACAACCATGCTCCCATCGACCTTGTGGGAATCCAAAGGCAGCTCTCGAGAGGTGGAGGAGGTGCACCTCCAGTGGAAGAGTGCCCAAGACCGGACTCGCCACCAGCAACAGACACCTTCGCAGGTCTCCAGCAGTGTTGTAGCTTCTGCACAGGCATTCTTGATGCCCCTCACCACTGTAGATACTTACGGCCTCTTTCCATCATCTATGAGCAGTGATCCTCCGCTCTATTCGGGTGCTTCGACGCTGCAGACGCAGCACCCATCGCAGGTCTCCGAGAATGTGTTGAAGCGGTGGCACGCAGTGAGCCAGCAGACCGCACTGCTTGCTGGGTACGCACTTCACGAAGATGCTGCGGCCGTGACCCAATATCCCCTGAAAATGGGGACCAACGTGGGCTCGACGTCGCAGCCTAATGCGCCACCGGCCGAGTTGGCAGAGTTGGAAAACCCCAGCGGATGCGCTCAAAATAACAGCAGCAGCCGTTGGGCCTCCTCGGATGATCACCAGCCGCGTTTGCCTCGTCAAATTCTCGCAGACAGGCGCGCCTCATTCTTCACATCGCTGTCGTTGAGGCTGTCCTCATCGCAGTCCTCGTTATCGCCTGCACCAGAGGGGTGTGCTTTCAGGTGCACCCCGCCGCATTCGCCGACGGTGTCCCTCTCCTTGGATGAGGACGTCGACTTCGACCGTGCGACACAGGGTCGAGTAGAGTTTGCTAGTCAACTCTGTGACGGCATTGGCGACAACGATAACGACGGGGTCGGCGAGCAGGTTGAGTTGGGTAGGTCATCTGTCATGCCTCGCCCCTCCGCCCAGCCGCACTTGCGGCCTTCGGTGCATCTGAGCACGAAGGCAGCCAACTACGAGTTGGTGGCAGCAGCAAATGTGTCCACACCACCACCGCCACCACCGCCTTCGAGCACATTCCAAGAGCCCAGGAACTCCACGACCGAGTTGGATGAGTGTCATGCGTATGCGGTAGCCAGCGTCGGCGGCGCTGACTCCTCGCGGGGCACATCTATGCATAGCGGCAACAGCTCAAATTGCAAGAAGCACGGGCTGCCCCGGGCTTCTTCAGGGCACGGTCTGACTTCATTGTCTCAGTCGCAGGGGAAGGGCTATTCCGAGTCGCCGCCACAGCCACCACAGCAGCCGCCTTTCATCTCGTCTCACTTGCCGGCACAACTCTGGACCAGTACGGCTCGGGTTGCCGGTGTCGATGACGTGGCTGCTATCAGAAGCAGTCATCACCACCACGGGTACCAGCAGTCTTTTCAGACAAGTCGGCATTCGCCGCCGAGCTTGTCTCAGTATCCTGGCGGGGCCATCTCCAAGCCGACCACCGTTGTGGGGCCGACTTTGTCTGCCCGCAGCGTCTACACATCATCCGTGTCATCACACAGTGTTTCCAGCGGCCACTACTCTATGAACGTCACCCCCCCGCCCAGTGGCTCAGCTCACACTTTCATGTTGCTTCCCTCGTCTCTCGAGAACTCGGTGACTGGTTCATCTACGCACGCGATGCCACATCATCATCAGCAACATCAGCAGCAGCAGCAGCAGCAGCCGCCATATTGCGGCTACGCCATGCAGGTGCCTGTTCAGTCCCTCCCTCCCAGCGAGGTGGCCTCTGCCTCTCTATACGCATCCTCTCACAGCAGTGGTGCGATGTTATCTCCATCGACGATGCAGTCGTCAAGCCATGCGACGATGGCCCCTGGTGGTGGTGTCGATGCTGTAACTTTGTTCTACGTCGGTGCACCAACAGCTCTCAACGGGCTACCGCTCATGGCGGCCCACTCGCAAGTGAACACATCGCCCGCCTCCAGCACCTCCGCACAGTCGTGCTCCTTCAATGTGACGCCGTTCTCCCTACCGGACAGCTCGGCACTGAGCTCGCACTACGTGTACGTGCAACCTTATCCGCCAGCGAACCACTTGCAATCGCTGCCGCTATCTCTGCAACAGTATACAGGGCACTTCGCCTCTCAACTGCCCAACGTGGGTACGGCAGCGGCAGCGGCGTCTGAGCAGGCCGCCTCGTCCTCCGCGCACGGCAGAATGTCGTCGGCCGCTGGCGAGTCAGCCATGGCGTACCTTCCGCATGTTACGAGCACCAAGTCCCCCCCTGTCAGCCAGCAAAGTGGTCTGACGTATCCCAGCATCCGGCCGGTGTGCCTTTCAACCAATCCAGAGCTGACGCGTAAGCAGGTCAACGTCCACGGCGCTATGTTGAACGTGTTACCCTATTATCCATACAACGAGAATGCCCCGCCCGCGCCGACGGTGCACATCGTGACCGGGCTCGGATCGCTAAACAACAGCATACCGACACAGCCCCTGGCAGCGTCGAGATGGTCGGCCCAGTCCGCGAACAACAACGCGGAGTCCAACCCGGACCTAAACTGGCGATCCTTGGACGGTGTCAGGGGTCAGGGTGCAGGGGTTATTTCTTCGTGCGCGCACGCGGGGGACATGCCCGCGCTGGCGAACGCGCCGGTGCTGCCCATTTTCATTCAAATGTTTCCCTGTGAACTGCGTGATCGCGTTGGTCTGCTCAATCGTGTGATCGAGATGACATGCGGGCGAGACGCCGGCGTTGTGCAGGGCTTCGAGACCCGCTCGGAGACTTCTTTTGTTGCCCAGGTGCGAACGAATAAGGTGTGGGATTTGATTTACAAATTACGGTGTCGTGTTCTGATGGATCGGTTCGGCTTTTGGTACGCCGGTGATATCGACCAGTACGTGCGCATGAAGGAGTACTGCGAAGGTGTTCGGCGCCTGCCGCAACAAACGAGGCACTTTCAAACTGATGGGCTTCCCTGCATGCCTCTCGTCGTGGAGCTCTCGCGCTCCGTGGACCGCTCGTTTCTCACGGAGAATACCGCACCCCGGTGCTTCGACGAGATTGTTCCGATCGCCGCAGTGGATCGTCATCGCGCGCGTCTCCAAGGGCTGTCGTCGGTGCAGAGCAGCCATGCCAGTGGTGGAGTGAGTGGTGGTATGGCCATGGCCACCAATGGTGCTTCTCCGGCTGGCAACGCTGTTTGCTTCACTGGCGTTGGTGGGGATTCGCGGTCGCTGCCCGAGGGCTCTCCAGTATCGCTCACAAACGAAATTCACCCGATGTCAGGCTCACCGGACAACGGCTACAGGGCAGCGGGTTGCAGTGCACCGACGCTCTACGCGGATCCTCAGTTCCTGGCACTTTCACAAGGCAGTGGAAGCAAGGGGAAGAGTTAACCGCCTTCACATTGGCGTGCGTTACGCGTGTCACCACTACCTGTGTTACATCTATTATTTCCTCTTTTTTTTTGGTGTCATGTTCATGGCTGTTTCTTGATTCCTGTGTGCTTTCTTTCTTCTTCTTTCTTCCTTATTCCCCCCCGTTTCGGGATGATCCATAGGCCATTTGTGATTCAAAAAAAATTCGATTCACGTTCATTGCCGCTGCTGCTGCCGCGCGGTGGTGGCGGCTCAATTGGTGGACAAAAAAGGGGGGATGCTTGAGATGTCAACGCACAAAAAAGAGCAAAAACAAACAAAGAAGGCCCCTGTCTGTCTGTGTCTGTTCGTGTGTGTGTATGTATGTCAACCGTTTCCACCTTCAATCTATTTGTTTCGCACTGCGGGAATATATATATATATATTTATTTCATGTGCGCGCCTTCCTCCTTTTCTCGATTTTGGCGCATGCTCTTGGGGAGCAACCCCCCCTTTTTGTTGATTCTTCAGTGCGGTTGGTTGGCCTGTCTGGGGAGGCAAGGCACATATAGGGAGGGGGGTGGGGTGACCTTCGTCAACTCTTGATTTGGCGACCATCCTGTAGGGCTTTCTTTTCCTCCTTTTTATTTCTTATCATGTATCACTTCACCCTTTTTTTTTTTCTGCAGCGCCTACTGTAGCTCTCGCCCCCTCTTTTTTGTGCCCCCCCCCCCCACGCCAAGCCAACTCTCAAACCTTTATCTTCTTGATTTGCTTCAAGTTTATAGGTGTGCGTGTGTGTGTGATCCTCTGTGTACAGTTGAGGATTGTTGTGGACGCTGCTTCAAAACACGAGCTCTCGTGTACATGGATTTCCCTTCTGCAGTGCTTCTTGGCTAACATGCATTTTTTTTTGTTTTATTCCTGAGCAGGTGTCCATAACACAGGAGGTGGAGGGAGGCGGAGGAGATGCGATGTAGCGTTGGCCTTTACCCCCCCTTCTCCCCCCTTCTCCCCCCTTCTCCCCACACATACCTCCATCTCACCCACAATGCACATTTTTTTTCTAAAACGTTTGGCTGTGGTGGCTGCATCTATGTGGATATGTATTTATATATTGTGTTTTTACCACGCAGCTTTTCGAATTTTTCTTTCCCTCTTTTTCTTATCACGGTTTGTATGTTCCTTATCCTCACTCACAGGTTGGTTGCTCTGGTGTCGCGCGGTTTTTATTTTTGTATTGCTTTGTGATATCTCATCCTTCGTGAGTTCTTGAGTCGATGTTGGTAAGGCGAATGCTGAGGCAATGGTGGCGACATGTGCGTGTTGTGTACATGTAACCAGTCCACCGTCTGTCCCTCTCTTCTTCTTATTGTTGTTGCCTTCTGTTTTCAAAGTGTGCTTGTCTGCGCATCCCCCCTTTATGTTTCTCATCCTTGTATCGCTGGGATTTCCCTTCAGCACGTGCTCGAGTGTCTGTGTGTGTGTGTGTGTGTGAGAGAGAGAGAGAGAGAGTGTATATTTATATATATATATTTATATTTATATATTTATATACATATATGTACGCCTAAATGTATATGCGTTTCGATGTGTGTGTGTGTGTGTGGATGTATCTGTATTTCTTTGTGTATGCACGCATAGGTATACTTCCATAGATGTATGTATACGAGGTGTGCCGGTGTGGATGTCTGTGGTGTTTGTGTGCATTTACATGCGTGTGCTCATCTTTTTTTTTCATTTATTTATTTATTTATTTTTTTTTGATTTCTGTTTTCTTCATTTTTTTTTGTCTTGTGAAATTTTGACAAGAAGAAAATGGAAAATAAAAAAAGAAAACATGAGAGAGAGAGAGAGAGGGGGAGGGGGAGGGGGGGAAGAGAGTAAAGGAATAATATTAATGTTTTTTTTTCTCTCTTTTATACCTCTTCCACTGTTTGTGTGATTGCGATATATAAATATTATAAATATGTTTGGTCCCCCCTCCATTCCTTTCTTTTGCCTTCCTCTCTTGTGTGTATCACTCCCTCCCTCCCTCCCTTCCCCCCTTCATTGATGCATTCCTCAGTATAACACACACACACCTATACGGCGTGTGTGTGTATGTGTGTGCGTGTGCATGCATGCATGTATATCTTTTCTCTCAGCGATCGTTGCAATCGCAGGCTTGTTTTTCTCTGTATATAAATATATATATATATGCACATATACATACATCTTGCTTTTTCTTGTCCTCCATCTTCCATCCTTTGTTCTCGGGCAATATCGGTACTGCAAAGAAAAAGGATGCTGTGTTGATGGGCGAGGGCCGCAGCGCTGCTGAACTAAGCTGCGGTGTTCATGTTTTGTTCTTATGTGTTTTCCTCCTCCCCTCTCCCTCCCCCTCTCCCTCCTCCCCCTCCCCCTCCTCTCCCTCTCCCTCTCCCTCCTCTCCTCCCCCTCCCCCCCCCTTCACACAGCTAGAGGAGGGATATCTGCGCTACGAATTACACACGCGCAGACGGGCAACGACCCCTTTATATTTTTTCCGAGAGGATAAAATTACAAACAAAACAACAAATGTGAGCGTTCACCAGAAACTGGCCAGTCATGTGTGCTCTTCACACAACCTCTAGAGAGGACACCACCATGACGCCAACACAAGGGAATGACTCTCTCTCTCTGTCTCTGTGGTGAAGTGATGTAAGGAGGAACGAAGCAAGGTGTCACGACACGGTCGTGGCGGTGTCAGATCCGATCTCCCGTCTTCTTTTCCTTCCATCTCTTTTTTTTTTCACTTGGTGCGTTTAATAGACGTTGGCAGACTGACAGATGTAACAGAAAGGGGGGTCCTGGGTGCTGGGATAAGGCGCCGCGAACAAGAGTTCAAAAATCGGACTTGTCTCGTTTTTCTTTTTATACTGTTCACAGCGCTCTGTGTGTATATATCTCGACTGCACACGGTGTGTGTGTGTGGTCAGTGGTGGTGGTCGAGAGAAGACTGCATTTGGGCATCATCATCATCTCGTGCCTTGCAAGAAGAAAAATATGAGTGAAACTCGTCAGGATTGATTAAAAAAAAAGTGTGTGTGTGGGGTGTGGGGTGTGGGGGGAGATGGTGTGATAGGGATGGAGGTGGGGGCTGACACTGAACCCTTTTTATTACCTTCTCCTGTCGTTCTGTCCACTATTTCGCCTCGAAGATGCAACCAAAAAGGGAAGGGGGGGGGGAAGGTCTATCCCCTCCCCTCCACACATACACACACACACACACTCACACACAGATACCTCTCTCAGCCTCGCTTTTGCGAGCTCAACTTCGTATATATTTTGCCCACTGAGGCAGCACACTTGTTTTTTTTTTGTGTGTGTCCCTCTTTTGGCCTTCGCTGGATACCACACGAGAACGTTTTCCCTCATATCTACACATCACAGCCAAAAGAAAAGCTGTGTTTGCCACGCTTGTCGGGTTACTCTCTAGCTGCTTCTCACGCTCTTTCCACTTTCTCCTTTCTTCACACTCCTCTCTTTTTTTTTTCTCCATCAATCATATTACATCATGCCCGCATCGGCTACAACCCCCCCAAACACACTCACACACATATATATATATTTATGCACGCACGCACGTTCACAACGCAGCTTTTTTTGAGATTCTTTGCCCTTACTTCTCTGCATCCCCTTTCTTTATATTTCCATTTTTGTTTCCCCTTTTTTTTTCCTCCCCTTCCCCCTCCTCCTCCCCTTTGTGTGTGTGTGTTGCCTCCGTTTCCCGGAGTTACCGACTCACACACGTTTTATCGTTGAAGCTCCCCCCCTCCCCTCCCCCTTATATTTGTGTCCGTCATTTGTTTGCCCAATACAACCATCGGACTTAGTCGGCGACCCTCTGTGTTTTTACACACTTTTTATTATTATCTCGTCCTTTTATTATTGTTATTATTCATGTCAGGTGGTCCCGTGGCGAAGCGTCCGCGCTCGGAGGCGGATGCGGCAGAGTTTGTCCACTCATGCACAAGCTTTAAGTCCAACGTGCAGTTTACAGATATCTCCAAAGTGTCGTCTGTTGCGCCACATGTACTGCTAGTGGGGGTGCCGGCGCTGCTCCAGGACAAGGCTGTGGAGTCCGTGCCGTTCTACTGCGAGGCTGTTGCGGAGGCGCTGAGGCGCGTGAAGCCTGGCGGTACGGTGAAAACACTTGCGGCGGTTGCGCAGCGCCAGGGCTACGTGGGGGTGACTGTGGTCGCGCTGCCCTCAACTGCATCTCGCACGAACTGTCCGTACCGTGCGGACAGCCTGTCGGCAGCCGTCGCTGCGGCATGCGAGAGTGTGGGGGATGGTGAGACGTTGGATGTCTACGTGCGCGCGCCTGCTGGCGCGGAGGTGTCGATCGCCAATGCAGTGGCGCGCGCTGTGCCGCACTCGTACACTGCGAAGTCTGGGCGGGCTACGAAGGCCTACATGAAACAGGAGGTGACAGTAAATGTCGTGATGTCTTCCCGCGCCGCCTTCACACAGGAGAGGGTTCATGATAAGTCTGTGTCCGTTGCGGAGCTTCAGGCGATTTGCACGTCTGTGCAGCTGTGCCAGCGTCTGGTGGACACGCCGGCGTGCATGCTCAGCACTGTCGTGTACGCTGATATTGCTGCCGCGTATGCTGCAGAGCTCGGTGTCGATATTACTGTGATCAAGGGTGAGGAGCTCCACGAGAAGGGTTATGGTGGCATCTACGCTGTGGGCAAGTGCGCGCAATGCCCCCCACATCTGGTGACGCTGCGTTACAAGAATCCGAACGCCGCTCCTGGTGCGAAGAACATTGCGATGGTGGGCAAAGGTATCGTCTACGACTGTGGTGGTCTTGCGTTAAAGCCGACTGCACACATGACGACCATGAAGATGGACATGGGCGGGTCCGCGGGGGTCTTCTGCGCCTTCATCGCGGTGGTGCGCTGCATGAAGGAGCAACACAGTTCGTATAGCAGCATCGCCAACCTCAGTGTTACTCTGTGCATGGCGGAGAACGCGATCGGACCCAACGCGTACCGCAACGATGATATTATAATTATGAAGTCAGGCAAGTCGGTGGAGGTATTGAACACCGATGCGGAGGGTCGGATTGTTTTGGGCGACGGCGTGTACTACGCAACGGGCGAGCAGGATTTCGTGCCGGATGAGGTGATCGACATGGCCACACTGACGGGCGCACAAGGTATCGCGACAGGCTCGAGGCACGCCGGTATTTACGTCAGCGATGCCAACGCGGAGCGGGATCTGGTAACAGCGGGCCTGCGGTCCGGTGACGTGTGCTTTCCAGTGCTCTACTGCCCTGAGTACCACGAGGAGGTGTACAAAAGTTCGTGCGCAGATATGCGCAACATCGCCAACTCGCCATCCAGCGCCGGCTCGAGCTGCGGTGGATACTTTGTGGAGCAGCACATGCACAAGCGCTTCAAGGGCCCCTTCCTGCACGTGGACATGGCCTTCCCCAGCTCCAACACGGCTGGTGCTACTGGCTATGGTGTGGCCCTCGTGGTTGAGTATCTTCGCAAGTAAATAGAGAAGGGGGACTCGACATGGGGAGGACCAAGAAAAAAAAACGAAGGTTGAAGAAAGAGAGGGAGATGGGATTTTAAAAAAAGAGGGCAAGATCAGCACGAAAAAGAACTGGATTGTCGTTCGGATAGGTTTTTTTTTCTTGGTCGCCATCGTCTTTCTTCATGCCCCCCCCCCCCCCCAAAAAAAAAAACCCTTCAATCTCTCTCTTGTTTTAAATGGTCTTCCCCCCTCCGTTGTTGTGTGGTGTGCCTCTATGCACTTGCATAATCTATAAGCACCACTCGTGTGTTACCCCTGCCATTGGCTCTCCCCTCCCTCCCCTTCCCTCCCGACCCCCGCCCCCTTTTAAGCTGTCCCCCGCAATCACTGCAGCGGTGACGCTTTTTTTGTACTCCTTTTTCTTCTACTTTGAGTCTGGGGTTTTGTCTGTCTCTCTCTCTCTCTCGCTTTCTGGTGCGGGTGTCCCTTTTTTTGTGCTGTCTTCCCCCTCCGAATTGAAATGGGCGCACACCTCCCTCAGAAAAAAGAAAAGGACACACACACACACACACACGGTGGTCGACGGATGCATTGTATTCGTGATTGTTTTTTTTTGTGTTTTTTTTTGTGGTGTTGCTCCCACTAGCATTATCGTATGTGTATGACTGTCACCTCTTCCCCCCCCCCCCTCCTCTCCCTCCCTCCCCCCTACTTCCCCGCCTTTGGTTTTTTTTTTTCCACGGCACCGCAACGCACCTGGCCCCACGACAAGCGATCATTTGCCAAGGGGGGGGGGGAACAAAATGGATAATATGAAAGGTGAACAGGACAGGCGGGTGTGTGTGTGTGTGTGTGTGAGGGGTCAGCGGTGATGAGGCGCACGTGCATGCGTGTACCTGTAAAGGCCACAGAGGGGCGGGGGGAGCCGATGAGGTGTTGAGTGGCCTCCTTCCATTCTTAAAAAAAATGATAATCCTTGTCATCCCCGAATTGGGTGCCACTCATTGTTGTTCTTGTAGGGAACACCACAGTATATATATACATATACCCATATAAGGCTGTTGGTGTACAGATATGTTTATCTCAGTGTATATGTGTGCACGACTTATTTGTTCTGTTTGTTTTTTTTCTCCATTCTTTTTTTTTTCGCCCCTCGCTCTCTTTTTACCCCTCCTCCTCCTCCTCCCTCCCTCCCTCCCTCCCCCCCTTTCCTTCCCTCTTCCCCTCCTCCAAGCATATATCGATCTCCATATATGTGTATGTTCTTTCTGGTTGCGCTGCAGTACTGGCCAATGGAAAAAACATTTGTATGCATATATTTGTGTAATTATGCGCATTGAGGTGCAGCGATCCCCATTTTGTTAACGTGCTAGAGAGTCTTTCGGTCGTGTGCGTGGAGGGAAAAAGCGAGGGTAGTGGGGGGAGGGGAGGGGGGGAGGAGAGTAGGAGAGGTGGGCGAGGGAGTGGCTGTGAGCGGCGCTGCACTATTCAAAGAAAGTAAACTGACGTGTGTGTGTGTGTGGAGGAGGAGAGGGGGAAAGGGGCGGGGTTTGGACATGGTTCGACTGGAGCGGTAATAGGCAAAGTGAAAAAAAAAGTGGGGGGGGAGGGCACACCAGCTGGATCGCCTTCCGTCACCACCTCTTCCTGCAGTGCAGCCCCCCCCCCACCCCCACCGCGTCTCTATCTTTCTCGTGCGTCTTCGCTGCAATCCGTCGTGCCGATCCACTTCCCCCCCCTCAAAACGTGTAAGCGTTACGCCTCTAGCGCGTGCAATTCAAGGAGAGGCGGGAGATCTCGGCAAGAGAAAGAGAATGTTGTCTCCCGATGGCGTATGACTCAACTGGGACTCTTGTCTCCCCTTCTTTTTTTTTCCATGGGGATTTTCGTTCTCCCGACCCTTCTACTAAAACTAGCGAACGCATGCACATGCACATACACATATATATGTGTATATAAATATATAAATATATATCAAGAAAACGAAAGTGTGGACACGGCCCGAGGCGCTGCTGTTGTTCGGCTTCGTTTTTTCCCCCTCTGCAACACCTTGCCGCCTCTCACAGGGACGTGTGCGTTGCCTCCCGCTCTCCCCCCTACCCCGTTGTCGCAGAGCGACCGGAGCGAAGCTTAAAACAACGTTAGGCAAAACACACACATACACACACACACACACACACGTCGCACACACACACACGTTGCACACAACAAGTTGCATAATTCTAGAAATATAAACGCTTGTATACGCGTGATTCGACTGTTTGTACTGAAGCCACACGCTCACTCTTTCTTCTCCCCTGTGACGCGCACGCCCACAGATCCAATTATACTGGCATAATACGCCTCGTTACACACGCTCGAGCAAACGGTAGGGGGATTTCACACTCACGAGTGAGCACGCACCAGTAAGAGGAGGAGCGGGCACACACGCGATCCCGTGTGCGTGCGTCTGTGCTTGTGTGTGTGTGTGTGCGCTTTCGGTTGTTCTTTTCCCATTGCGCTTGCCTTCTGAGCGCTTAGTCTTGAATTGGGTGGAGGCTCTTCTTCTGACCCCCCCCCCCCCCCCCCCCCCCCCACAGCCACACGCAGTGGTTTTTCATTTTCTGTCGTAGCTGCGCTTTGCACTTTCTTTTTTGTTGAACAAAACCGGGGGTGGGGGTGGGGCTCTGCTCGTGTGCTGCTCATGTGTACTAGATGGGTGGCTATAGGATCACGGAGTGCCAAGTGAGCAGTAGCCGAATAGGTGGGGTCGAGAGCACGCCGCACGCTCCGCCACATCAAGATGCGACAGGGAGGGGAAACGGGAAACCACATTGCAAACATATTTTGGGCTCTCCAACAGCTGCAGCCGCGCGAGTCTGGGCCATCGACATCCTCTCCGCACCTCTTCCGCTCGTCAAGGTTGGAGGATGGCGCCGCTGCGTGGATGTGCGGTCATCTGGACCTGTTGTGGGAGTCGCTTGCCTCATCGGTGGCGACAACGCCATCTGAAGATGCCAGCGCCGCTTCTGCTGGCGCTGTGCCCACGCACCCTCGCACCCAACTCATTCTTCAGCTGCTGGCATTGGAGGCTCTTCGGCGGGAGCAGCGGCGGGGCACTCATCCGCTGAGTTTACCTCAGCACGCTACTGTATCAAATACTGCATCTCCCCAGGAAGCACCTGGCGGGACAGAAAGCCATGCTGACTCTATTTCTACGCCGGCTGCTCGCCGTTCTCTAAGCCCTCCTTCCTCTAGCCGCCGTAGCACTCGCTTGGACAGGGGTGGTCTGTCGGTTGTGCGTCACTGGCTTTGGGAGCGTGCTGCGGCGCTGCCGTCCGGGTCGATCGTGGCCGAGTCGCCCTACGGCGATCTCAGCGCCGTCATGATGGAGTGGGCGGCCCTGACGTTGCCGGCGTGGTGGGATACTTCAGAGGAAATGCAGTGGCGACACGAGTGTGATGAGGCTCTGCGTCTTCGGGATGAGAGCGTGGCGGCGGCGGCGCCCTGCTTGATGAGGCCGGTGGGGGAAGCACGAGGGGAAGTGGGAAAGGCTGCAACGACTGTGCAAGACGACCAGTTTCAAGAGTCTGTCGCTGGTGCACGTGGCTTTGTTCTCAGGAACAGTGTCGGCAGCTCCATTCGCAACCCAGCCGCGTCCATATCACAGGTCAAGAAGGTCAGCGATGAGGCTGTGATGGCGCCATCTTCATCTGCTGTAGCAGAGCCGCTGTTGGTGGCGGCTTCAGGTAGCGCATCTTCCCCCCCTCGACGAGCGCTGAAACTCGTTGTTACGTCTGCAGCGAATCCGGCCACCACGCAGAGAGTCCCTCTAGCCACTGTCGACACTACCGCTGCTGCCCCGCGGCCGAGCTCTGTCCAGGAGAGCGAAGAGACGCAGGTAATGACAACGAAAGAGGGGCCGACAAGTGCACCAGGCACCAATGAGGCCCTCCTGAGGACGTCAGCGTCGCAGTTTGAGACTGCTGACACACCGGCGGCGAGGTCAGGAAACACCGCTGATAGCGGCCGCCGTGAGGTGGTAGTCACGGAGGCACGGACCATGCAGCTGTTTCGCAGCGGCAGCAAGGCCGCTCCCCTCAAGGCAACTGCAGGTCCCACTAGCGCTACCGCTAGGCCCCTGTGTAGCGTTGCCGTCAGTGGCGTGCATGCAGCAGGAGTCATGGCGAGGCCGCCGATGCTACTCAGCGACGACGACACGAATGAGGGTGCAGGAGCACCAGCGCCAAACGTCGAGGCGAAGGACAGGGCTCAACAGGACATCGCACCAGTCTCACAGCCCCTACGGGGAGCAGAAAACACCAACGTGTGCATGCAATGGCCCTGGCGTCGCTGGCGTCGTCTTTCAGCTTTTGTGTTGGATAGTTCTCCAGGAAGCGATGCAGAAAAGGACGCGTGTACTGTGTTGGAGGCGCTGGGCTTTGGGGCGCCTAGCGGAAGCGAAGGCGTGAGCCAAAGTCTCGCGGAGGTGACGCCGTCTTCTTGTTCAATGAGGGCGTCTGGGGAGCCCTTCGAGGAGTCGAGAGTGCCGGCGCCACCCTGTCCTTTAGGTCGTCTGCCGCCCCTGCTCGCGGCATATGCGTGGCTGGCGAGCGCATCCATTCGATCATTATGGATTGCTCACATTATTGGAGTGCGGCCTCCAACGTCCTCGCTCGCTCTGGGCGACGACGGTAGCGAGCTTCGCCTCAAAGATGGGGGGGAGACAGTGACGATGCTCTCCAGATGTCCTCAGGCCGCTTCGCTATCGGTGTCTGCTGGGTCGCCTCCATCCTCAACGTACTGCCGCGTCGGTACGTCTTCTTCGTTGCAGCTGCATGGGGGATCTCTTCCGCAGCAATGCATTGAATTGGCAGACAGTCGCGTGTTCGCAGTGCTTGATGAGCTGCTATGGTGCGCCGAGTCCCCTCCAAAGGCTTTCCTGCTTAGCTTTGAGGAGAGGTTGCACGAGTACCTGTGCTATCCGTTAGCTGGTGTGTGTGCAACGTCAGCAGCAACCGCCGCAGCAGCGACTAGGGCGCCTGATCAAGCACCCTGTCCATCACCCCCGCAATGCAAGCGAGAGGAGCACGTTGCAAGGGGTCATTATGCTTGTTCTCCTCGCCCCCTCTCTGTGTCGTCCTGGAGGGCATACCTCGAGTTACGGTACGGGCGGAGGCACTCCTGGAAGCCGAAGCATCTTCATTCTTCGCCGTTGAGGACACTTCATGCAACCCAGGCAGCGGACTCTTTTCCTGGCGCCAGCCGCCAGTACGCGCAGCCCAGCGTCGTTGCTGGGGTTGCTCCCGCAACGGCAGGCAGACCGCGCTGCACCGAGGATCAGGAAACACGGGAGCGCATCGTAGATAATGATGCAGTGCGCACTCAACCTTCACCTTTCGTCGCGGCAGCCTTTGCCGCTTCATCGTCGGCGACGGGGAGCACAGAAACGTACGCTGCCATCATGGACGTCGCGGCGATGGTGTTCCTAGCGGAGCTGCGCCGTGTGGGTGCTATCGCCATGGCGGAGGAGGCGAGGTGCGCCACGCGAGCTCTGCGGGAGGTCCACGTCCGTGGCGGTCTCAAGACGCGACCAAAATGGATACCGCAGCACTGGGGAGAGAGTCATCACCGTGCGGGGCCGGGTGAGTTCCTGGAATCGGTGACTCACTCGGCAGACACACGACTCTGTGGGTCTGCCGTCCCCATCGCTCCATTTTGGAAGGAAGCGGATTGCAGGAGAGGTGTACCGGCGTCCTCACTCCAAGCCCTCTTAGAGGGCACCATCGAATCTGATATGACACTGCAGCGCTACATGTGCAGGTGGCTTGCGCCGCCATCCCCACGCCCATTTGCCGTCGCCACGGCGAACAGCTTACACGAACCAGATAGACCGGCAGGGACCGAAGGGCTCTCATTGGTGACAGCGGCAGGGCGTCTGTGGCTGGCTCTCGTGGCGGTGCTGACACTCGGTGAGAGCTCCACAGCCCAGTACGTACGGGGCGTTTTGGTGCCGCCATCTCACTTGCCAGTCGCACTCCCTTGTTTTTCTCTGTCATCAACCGCAGCTGCGGCTGCCGCGACCGAGGCTAATGACAGATCTGCGTTCGCATCGGGAAGGTCCTTGGCCCCCTTCACGATGCCAACCCTCTTCCGCAGCACCCTCGAGGACCTCTACCACGAAGAGGGCGCTGCCGCCGCTGCTTTGGCTGACAGCGAAGGCAGTTCACCTTGCCAAGACTTTCGCACGCCACTGGGTGCGCCGGGTCCTCTGAAAGCCGAGGAAAACTCCGTGAGCGGAGCACCAGGAGTCGATGACCGACAGGAAAACGCCACTGCGTCGGCGGCAGCACCGCGACGGGGGTGTGCGCGCGTTGGCACCTCGGCAACAAAGGACACACTTGTGCTGTGTGCCGCTGTAGCGCTGCGGCACCCTCGCGTGATACTCCGACAACTTCGCTTTCTCTGGCTGCTGAGTTACTCTGAGAAACACGATGCGGATATGATGACGCTCGGTGACATCTCACACCCGTCCGCCACCGGCGGGGCACCGGGACACCCCTCGGCTGCGGCGTGCACCAGCAGCGATGCCGCGCCGTCTTTCAAAGATGAATTCGCCACTCGTGTCGGCAGTCTTCTGGAGTGCGTGCAGCTCGCCTCAGTTGCTGGGCTGCCGCCACCACTCGCTGCATCACTGATGCCTCGCGGGTCATCGTCTGGCACGGCTCCGACGGAAGCTGCCGCTGGTGCGGGGATCGGAGGTGTGTCTGCCTTTTCACAGCAGCAGGGTTCGACCGCGCCCAAGACTTGTGTGGCTGATACAGTAGCCTCTGCTGCACCGCTACCGCAGCAGTGCGACACCGTGGCTTTTCCATCCCCTCCGCCTTCCTCCGCTGGAGTTTCTGCGGCCACCGCCATCACTAGTCCCACTGCCACTGCCACTGCTTCTGCGACATCGATTCGCCTGCGTCTGAAGCTGTCGTCGTGTCCTTCGTCCCCCAGCTTCGGCACAACTGCGATTGGCGCGCCCAAAGCGCAGATCATTGATGGCGAGAAGCGGTTGCGAGAGCTGCCTGATACATACGAGACTGATGTGACCCCCACAGAGCCTGCTGCGCTGTCGAATGCAGACGACACTCTGGCTAGGAGCACGCCGCCCGAAAAGTTGTACTGCGCGGATGGCGTAGCGAAACGCTCTGTGGACCTCAAACCATATAGCTGGATTCAAGTGCCGCCGCCGCCGCCGCCGCCGCCGCCCCCACCCCCACCCCCACCACTTGCCAGCTTGGCAGAGCTGCACGTGCGCTGGTCAGTCGAGGCCGAAGGCCAAGGCAGCTCTATGAGACTCTCTCTCGCCCCTTCGGCGATGACCTCGGCTGCCGGGGTGATGAATGGCGGGTCGGCTACGATGTCGACGCCAGTGCTTCTGCTGAGTGTAGTAGCTGACACCCTCTGGAATGTACTTCGGCACATACACGCACGGGTGCCTAGAGTAGCACGGGGTGGTACTCATGACGTTCGTGGTGATGCTTCAATACTAGCAAGCGACTCTCCCGTTACCCCATCTGCTGTTTCCTCCATCTATAGGGGGGGTCCCAAGGCGATGCCAGAAGGCCCACCTTCGCATTCTACACTGCTGCGGCTGCGCGTGAGCCCTGCCTACCGTGCCCTGCAACGTCTGTGGCAGGTCATCAACAACCCAACCGTCTCTGAGCGTGGCGAGGTAGTCTCCCCGGCAGATCACCGTCTCTCTTGTGGTGCGGCGATGCGTCACCCGCGTCTCGAAGTGTTTTTCACTGCGGCCACCTCTTCCGCGCCGACCGCAGCGGTGGACCTGCGTGTGTATACTTGTTTGACTGCTTCTGTGCGTGGTGTGGTGTGCGTTGTGCTTGGATACGCGGTGTATGAGTTCTTGCAGGCAATATACGTCAACTGGTATGCGCGTTGCGGAATGCCGCAAGAAATACAGACCAAGTCTGTTTGCAATACTGGGTCACCTGATGCCGCCCCACAGCCGCCCTGCACACCCTTTGCGGCTTCTTGCGAGTCGTACGCGTGGCTCTCGGGGCAGCTCCGTGCACTACACAACGACGTTCTTCAACCACTCAACCGCATTCTGAAGGTGCCCATGCCGGTGAGCGAGGGGATCGAGTCTATAGGCGGCGACGGTGTCGCGCTCAACGTCGCGAGGGCTGACGGGTGCGTGCCGGGAGTTTCGCTGCCCCTGCCCCCAAGAGAGCCTAGCTCTATGCGTTTGAACGGACTCGCGACTGCAGCGTGGTTGACCTATAGGCCCCTTGGGTACGTTCTGTTGCCTGCTCTCGTCCGCCTGTTCGATGCTGCCATGTCTCAGTGCCTGCAGAGTGATTGCGCAGTGGTGAGTGAAAGCCCTCACTGCCTACAAGCAAATGAGGCGTGGCTGCAAGTAAAGGGTGTGCTTCGGGACGCCGGCGTCCAGGCATGAGGTTGTAACCCGGCGGCGTGACGGATCCGTTTTCGCGCAACAAGGCTTTGGGGGCATGAAGATGCCTGCGGCTGCTGCTGCTGCTGCTGCTGCCGGGGCGGTGACGCCGCTTAGACTCACATGAGCACGTTCAGTTCCTTAACAACACAGGAGCCGCAGTCACGCTCGTGATGCCGTTATGTGGAGAAGTCCCGAGACGGGAGGAGCGGTGTGCGTGTGTATGTGTGTGTGCGTATGTGTGTGTGTGTGGGGGGGGGGAGGAGTATGTTCACGAAGGAAACGAAGAAAACCAAGAGCACCCACGACGTTGCTTTGCGTGGTTCAAATGCCAAGCGGATGCAATTGTTTTTATTCCATCTGCCCTCTGTGTGAGTGCATATGTCAAGGGATGGAGAGAGAGAGGGGGGGGGGGGGGGGGGGGAGGAGGGGTGAATGGTCGTCAAAAAAGGACGGCGCTCAGATTTTCTCTTGTTTTCTCTCTCTCCCCTTCTCTCTCTTTCTCTCTCTCTCCGGCCTCTATTCGTTCCCCTCTTCTTATCACGTTTTCGCTTCTCTTCTCTCCCCCTTCCGCTCGAGTACACTACACGTCTGCCATCGTGTTTAAATTCGTCTACGCGCGCGTCTCTGTGCCTCACATGTACGTTTGTGTGTCGGTACGTCTTGGCCTTGCTAGGCACGCACATGTCCAAAGCGGCGACGCACATTCGATAGTGAGGAGGGGAGGGGGTCTGCTCTCTCTCCCCTCCCCTCCCCTCGGTCGTCACAGACGAATCTTCTTTCCCTCCACTCCCCCCACACACATACACATACACACCGCCTTCTCCCACCAAAACGGGTCTTCATCCCTTTAACCATCCCTCTTTTCTAATATACTGTTGTTTTCTTCGCCCCCTCCCCCTCCCCCTCCTCTTTTCCCCCTGTCTCAGCTTCCATGACGATGGTCGTGGCGGTGTATGTGTGTGTGTGTGTGTGGGAGAGGGGTGAGGGATGCTGCATCACACACAACGTCGTGGTACTCAATTTAGTGTGACATCTTCCGCTTTTGAACACTGCAAAGGGTAAAAAAAAGCGAAGAAAGTGCACAAGAGAAAAAGAAGACAGGCAACCAAAGCGCCCACTACACCACACCCACGAGACACTCTGAGGCTTTCCTCTCGAAATTCTCTAACCGCTCCTTCCTCCCACCGACTTTTTGGGTTACCGAAGGTAGTCCCCCCCCCTTCCTTAAAAAAGCAAACAAACAAAATAAGTGTATCTGAAGTAGCAAAAAATAAAATAAACGTAACGTGTGTCCTTGAAAGTCACCCACCCACCCACACCCACACCCACACACCCACACACCCACACACACACACACACGGATAAACTATATAGTAGCCCTAGCATACATACATCTCTCCTTCTATATTTTCCCATTCTATTTTGCCCTCCGCTTTGCACCGACCGATTTTCTCGCAGAGAACAATGTCAGATCGAGCGAGGGATGCGCTGCACGTGGAAGTCCTGGCGAGGGGACCTCAGAAGCGCTTCAGCGATCTCCATCGTTTCGCTCTTCTTCTTGTTGGCTGCTTTGGCACCATCTGTGGTTCCTTTGGCTATGCCTTCACCCTGGTACTGCCACGGATGCAGGAGGAGTACAACCTTTCACAGCGTGACTTGGCCTCTGTGACGACGGTCGGCCTCGTGTTTGGCTTCTTCATGCTCCCCTTCGGTACCCTCTACGACTACTTCGGGCCACTGCCTGTGGCGATTTTGTCTATGTTCGTGTATCCGTTGGGTGCCATCTTGACAGCGCTTTGCTTTAAGGGTGTGATCGAGGCCAGCACACTGCGACTATGCGCCTTCAACGCCTTCCAGAGCGTGGGCATGTCCCTCACCGATATCGTGTCCTGCATGACGGTGCTGTCGCACTTTCCTTCGAACCGCGGCTGTGTGATTGCCCTTCTGAAGACGTTTCCCGGCCTCGGATCCGCGATTGTCGGCTCTTTTTTCGCTGGATTCTTCAATGGAAAGGTCGCTCCCTACCTGTTTTTTCTGGCTGCCTTCGCCTTTCTCACGAATGCAACCTGCTCCCTCGTGATGCGCCTCCCGGCGTATCACCTGACCGGCTATCAGGAGAGTCATCTGAGCGAGGAGGAGAAGGGGCGCCGTCTGGCGACGAAAGTCCAGTACCTGAAGCAGAAGCCAGCGATGTGGCGCTTCATGTATGGCTTCGTCGTCCTCATCATCTTCATCGTCTACCTGCCGATAACCTCCGCGCTTGTTGCGTACCAAAATTTGGGCAGGGCTCACACACTCGGCTTTGCGATCGTTACCGCTGTGTTGGTGGTCATGTATATGCTGATCTCAGCCCCAGTGCCGGCATTCCTCAAGTCTAAGTTTGCGTTTTTCAGGAGCACCGGGGGTGTGGCGGAAGACGACGAGGCGTCCATTGGTCACAAGGATGGGCGTACCTTGGCAGACAATGAGCCCTGCCGCGTGGATGCTGACGCTTTAGTGGAGATGGGTCTTGTGGTCACAGGTGAGAAGACTCCCGAGAGCAACACGCAGCAACCGGCGGGCGCACCCGTGGAGACCGAGGTGGACTACGTCGCCCCGCAGTACCAGGGCACCTTTTTGCAGAACTTGCGTACACTGGAGCTCTGGGCGCTGTGGTGGACGCTTCTCTGTGTATTTGGCGCGGAGTTCGTGATCATCTACAACGCAACGTTCATCCTGGGTGCGCTCCAGGGCAGCATGCCTGCGCCGTCGCTCACTGCACTGCTGACGGTGCTGAACGGCGTGGGCAGTGCTGTGGGCCGCCTCTTGATGTCCTTCTTCGAGGTGTGGTCACAGAAACGCAAGGCGGAGGATCGCATCCCCATCACGATTGCGTTGTTTTTCCCTACTTCCACCATCATCATTAGCATCGTGCTGTTCTTGTCGCTTCCTGTTGCTGCGCTCCCGCTGCCATACGTGATAGCGGCGATTGGTAACGGCTTCTGTGCTGCTTCTCAAATTCTCGTGGCCCGCACGATTTTTGCGAAGGACCCCGCCAAGCACTACCATTTCTGTTTTAGCGCCACCATGGTCGCCAGCGTGCTTCTCAATCGTTTCCTGTATGGTGAGTGGTACACAGTTCAAGCCGAAAAGCAGGGCAGCAAGCGTTGCTTCGGCAGGCACTGCGTGACGATGCCGCTGTTGGTGATGCTGGGGCTTGCGTGCAGCGCCTTTATGACCGATGTGGTGGTGCACCTCCGCTACCGTAGGTATAGTCGGCGTGTCCTGGAGGAACGCGCGCGTCTGCGCGCCGCTGTTTCTGCCAACAAGGAGGAGGCACCTGTGATGGCGGAGGAAGTGGTGTCTGATTTTGATGCGAGTAATTACATCAGGCAGTCTCTCCGCAGCGCATAGAGGGGAGAGAGGCGACGAGGGTGGTGGGGCATCGGCGACCATTTCTGGGCACAGCAGCAGAGGGTCTCCCCCCATGCCCCATATTCTC
This sequence comes from Porcisia hertigi, assembly GCF_017918235.1. Lineage (NCBI taxonomy): Eukaryota > Euglenozoa > Kinetoplastea > Trypanosomatida > Trypanosomatidae > Porcisia > Porcisia hertigi. Next base: position 255,387 of record NC_090570.1, read on the forward strand.
CTCTATATTCGAGTGGAGGGGGGTGGGTTGCTCCACTATGCGAGGCCTGTCCTTCAGGCCTTTCTTGGGCTCTTCTTTTGTTTTGGTTTTGTGTACCTCTCAACTTTTCCTTAGCTTGTCCTGCTCCACCAAGCACACACACACACACACACACACACACACGCATCGATGCGCATGTGTGTATGGGGTGGGGGTGGGGCATGTGCTCTCCTCCCATCGTTGAAATCTGCGAATATCTGGGGCTTCTGCTCTATTCGCCCCCCCTCCCCCCCTCCTCCCCTCCCCTCCCTTCCCCCCATGGGAAATGTTTCTTTTTTTTTCCCTTTTCTGTATTGATTTTGTACTGTGGGGTGTTCCCCCTCCCCCCTCCCCCTCTCACTTCTTGGGAGTTCGTGTGTATCGTTTTATTTTTATCTCCATTTTTCTAAAAAAAACAGTTGACTGTCCAATGGCTTGGCGCTCATATGCTGCACACGAAGTTGCTGGTGCACCCCCCCCCCCTGTTTCGCCTTCCAAATTGTTGAGCACATTTTTTTTCTTCTTTTGGTTTTTGTTTAATTTGTGTGTAACCTCGAGCCCACTTTTCTTTTTCTGTATTTTACCTTTGGTGTAACGTGTGTGTGTGTGTGTGTGTTTGACCGCGTGCTCCTCTGGAACGATCCCTGAATGAGTGGATACGGGGGAGGGGGCGAAGGGGGAGAGAGGTTCTGTACTTACTCTGTGAGGAGGCCAAAGCCCCCCCCCCCCTCTCCCCTCTCCCCTCTCCCCCCCAGGAACTCACTATCTGGAAGTCATCAGAATGGGAGCGGCTCGTGGGCGCCGTGCAAAGTGGGTAAAGTTTGGGGTGGTAGGGGTGCTGGAAATGCGCACTCCTCAGATGGGCCGTGTCGCCCATTGCTGCAATGCATTGGTGCGGCAGCTCCGTACCCACGCGCAGTGGGGGTGGGGGTCCGCGAGCACACAGGGAAACTGCTGTGCCGCTTCACCCACGCCCCCTTATGAGGCATGACTATCTGGAGGCAGAGACAAAAAAAAGCACTTTGGCTTTTTCTACTACTCACGCGTCGGCGCCTTTTTTTTTGGCTTGCGAACGTCTCACATTCATGAACACGGGAGCTACTTACCCCAAACCTCAGCTTCACAGGAGTTATCGTAGCCCTCACCACTCTATAAAAAGTCTGCCTTTGCGCACCCCCTTTTTTTTTACCCCACCCGCTCTCTCTCTCCTCTGCCGACTTGATTTAGGCTACCACAAGCCTTTTTTTTGCCCACCTCTGTCACCAGTTAACGACCCCTGTTTTATCTCTCAATTTTTTTTTTTTGGATTCCCCGCTTTCTCTCCGTATTCTAGAAACAAACAATTAGTAAAAAATATATACTCCAAGCCTTTGGTACCATTCACCTTGAGAAAGAAAAACCATAATTTGTCATCTCCCGGCCTCGCCTTTCTCCCCCTCCCCTCCCCAACCCCCTCCCTCCCCCTTCTTCCCCCCGGGGTTCCCCTTCTCCCCCTGGGGTGGTCCCCGTTTTTCCTTCCTCCTCCGTCTTTCTACTTCTCTCCCCAACTATTGCCAATCGCCGGAGCCCGCCTCCTACGACTGCCACATAGCTGAGCTGATACCATTTATTTCTACTCCTGTATTAGAGCTGAGTCGCATACGCAGGTCACCCAGGCATTCGACCAAGATGCCTCCGAAGGAGAGGGTCGAGGTAGTCCGTCTCGCGACGGGGCCGCAGAAGCCCGTCAACGAGTACAAGCGCTTCGCCATGCTGGTGCTGGGCTCCTTTGGGAGTATGATCTGTTCGTTCTGCTATGGATGGAACCTCATAGCCGCATCCATGCAGCAGCGGTACAACCTCTCGCAGCGTGATTTGAGCACCATTGTGACTGTTGGCTTGTCTTTCCAGTTCGGTGTGCTGCCCTACGCCTTCCTGTACGACTTCCTGGGCCCCATTCCCATCGCTGTTCTTGGGACTCTCTACTTCCCACTCGGTACACTTTTGTTCGCGCTGTGCTTCATGGGCCATATTGAGGGCGGTGTGCTGCGGCTCTCTGTATTCAACGCAACGATGACGTGCGGGTGCGCCCTGTTCGACCTTATTTCATGCATTACGGTGCTGTCGCACTTCCCAACGAACCGTGGCCCCGTGACGGCGCTGCTGAAGACTTTTACTGGCCTTGGCTCCGCCCTTGTGGCTGCACTGTATGCCGGTTTCTTCAACTCTGACCCGAGGTTCTACTTTGTTTTCCTCTTTGGTATCGGGTTGCTGATTGGTCTGCTGTGCATCGCGTTCATGCGCCTGCCTCCCTACCACCTGACGCAGTACGAGGAGAGGACGCTGCCTGCAGACGTGCGGGAACGCTGTGTGGCGACGAAGGCGCAGTACCTGCGTCAGGAGGCACCGTTGCGCCGCTTCGTGTGGGGCTTCTTCATCCTCGTGCTGCTGATCGTCTTCCTGCCGACGCAGGGCGCGCTCGTGAGTTACCTGGGCCTCGGCAAGGGCCCAAAGATCGCGTTTGCGATTGTGACGTGCATCCTGACTTTGCTGTACTTGATTGTGGCGCTTCCCGTTCGGTTCATGAATAGCAGCCGTATCCCCTTGCTGCATACCAGTGAGATCACCGCGCCGTCGCAAAGGGGCAACGAGACTCAAGGCAATGTGGCCAGCGGCATCAACGGTCCCGATGTGGCGCAGTCGGGTGAGGCGGTGCAAGACGCGAGCGCTGTCGGAGACGCGCCTGACGCGGAGGTGGCATTACACCAAGCGAAGTCCGAGGCGGCGGCGGCCGCACCGAGGGAGTGTGGTGAGACGGAAATAGATTACCTCGCCCCACAGTACCAGGGCACGTTTCTGCACAACCTGATCTCACTGGAGATGTGGGCGCTGTGGTGGACATCTTTTGTGACATCAGGCGTGTCGTTCGTCGTCATCTTCAACGCAAGATTCCTCTTGGCGTCGCTGCAGAGTTCGCCGGTCGACGATTCGCTGTCCACGTTGCTGACGGTGCTGAACGGCGTGGGTAGTGCTGTGGGCCGCCTGCTGATGTCGTACTTCGAGGTATGGTCGCAGAAGCGCAAGGCGGAGGATCGCATCCCCATCACTGGTGCCGTCTTCTTCTCCACCAGCTGCATCATCATCAGTGTTGTGCTTTTTCTTGCATTGCCTGCTGCTGCGCTTCCGCTGCCGTACGTGATTGTCGCCATGGGTAACGGCTTCTTCAACGGTGTCGTGCTGTTGGTGACGCGCACAATTTTTGCGAAGGACCCTGCGAAGCACTACCACTTCTGTTTTAGCTCATTCGTGGTCAGTGCCATCCTGTTCAATCGTTTCCTGTATGGCGAGTGGTATACGGTGCAGGCTGAGAAGCAGGCGCGGGCGGACAAGCTGTGCTACGGCAAGAGTTGCGTGTTGATGCCGCTGTTGGTGATGCTGGGGCTTGGGTGCAGCGCTCTCATTACAGATGTCATGCTGAACGTGCGCTACCGCTCATACTGCCGAAAGGCATTGGCGGAGCGCGCACGTCTGCAGTACAGTGACGAGCCATTTTCAGGTAAGGAGCTGACTGCTGCCAGTGCTGCTGAGGAGGACTTGGGTACGTGGAGGGCCGCGGAGTTGGAGGAGGAGGGGGAGGATCACCGCCGTCGGATGTAGAGCGGATGGGGTGGTGATCGACGTGCCGCAACAAGGGAGGCACCTTTGCATTGTCGCCTGGAAAGCAGAAGCTAACCGCTGTCGCTCTGCGAACCTGCGATGGGGGGAGGCATGGGCAGACAATCGGCTTGCGCCGCGGTCTTGTGGGGGAAGCGTCATCGCCTTCCCTGATGACGGCGCGTGCTCATCAGGGGGGACGGAGATGAACATACCGAGGGCAGGTTGAGGCTCTTTCTCCCCCCCCGTTATCTGAGATGCTCTCCTGGAGTACCTGAGCGACAGGGGTACACCTCAGCGTAGCATCAGGGGTCTGGGCTCGTATTCTGTGAGTGGGGAGGCCGAGCAGCCCCCCCCCTATTCTCCTCGGCCAATGCCGAAGCACTTCTCATTGCGACATGACCAGGTGCATAGGGCGCATAGAAATCGTACATATGTCTCGACGGGATGCCAGCAGCTAAATCGCGGAAGGCGTTGCGCTGTAACGAACTGCGGCAGCGCAGGCACGTGCATTGCCGTCGCCATGGTGTGGGCGTTGTGCCGACCTCACTGGAACGCCTCACTTTTGATCCCCACTACCCTACTCTCGGATGGAATGTGTCACCCGCGCGCGACGCACAACCCTGCAACGGGGGGGGGGGGGATGGGGGCGGCTGTCAGTGAGTCGTGCAAAACGACTCGAGGGACCCTGTTCAGGTAACGGAATCGGTCTCTGCTCTCCCACACGTGTGTGCGGCTGGCTGGTACTCTCTGCGACCCGGCAATGAACAGGTCTGGGGAGAGGGGGTGGGTGGTGCGGAGTGTGGCGCTTTGGTCGTGTGTGGTCAGGTGAGAAGCAATAAATTCTCAAGCTCAGCGGGAAAAAACGAAAAACTTAAATGAAGACGTTTTTTTTTTGTATTCGTGCGTGTGTGTAAGTTTGTTGTGCTCGTCCTCATAAGACCCCCGCCAGAGCTTTTTAAGTATATATAAAATGGATCTTAGTAAGTACAGAATCAAATTGTTTTTCTATTTTTTTTTCTACTTCTCAGGTAAAAAGGAGGATGTTCGTATTTGTTGTGTATTTTTTTTCTCGAGACTTCAACCGTCTCACCTAATGAGCTCCCCCAACCTCAAATTTGTTTTTTTTCCGCTTCTTTTCCCTTCCGTTGTGCTCTTTTTTTTATTTTGTTCTTCATTTTCGCTATTCAACGAGTCCGCCACGCGCGAGTGACACGTGATGGATGCAGGAGACAAGCGCTCTTTGCTTCACCACATCCACAGAAGATGTTCCACCACCGCTTCCCGGAGTACCAAATAAAGAAGCCGTGTTCGCCCCCTTCTTTCCCCTTCCCCTAATCTCATACGCTCAAGACCAGGGCATATACATGATGGGGAAGCCATGCCGTGGCTCTTGCATGCGAGCGAGCGCCTCTCGTTGTTCCGTTCACCTTTCCACACCCTCTTTTCTTCTTTCCACATCACATGAGCGGAAACTCCCCTGCCTCTCCCCCTCTCCCCCCTCTCCCCCCTCTCCCCTCCTTCCCCGCGCTGCTGTTGTACTTCCCGAAGTTGAGACATCGTTCTCGTCTCCCCTCCCCTCCCCTCCCTCCCCCTCCCCCTCCCGCCTCTTTCTTTTTGTGCTTACACCGCTCCAAACCCCCTTCCTCCATCCCGCAATACACACACACACCCACACACACACACACACACACACACACACACACACACACACACACACACCGCCGAAGAAAAAAAAAGACGCAGACGCTCAAACATTCTTTCCCTCAACGCCATGCAGACACACGAGAGGGTCGAGGTGATTCGCCTCGCGACGGGGCCGCAGAAGCCCATTAACGAGTACAAGCGCTTCGCCTTTCTGGTGCTGGGCTCCTTTGGGAGTATGATCTGTTCGTTCAGCTATGCGTGGAACCTCATAGCCGAACCCATGCAGCAGCGGTACAACCTCTCGCAGCGTGATTTGAGCACCATTGTGACTGTTGGCTTGTCTTTCCAGTACGGTGTGCTCCCCTACGCCTTCCTGTACGACTACCTGGGCCCTCTTCCTGTCAGTATTTTTGCCACAGTGTATTTCCCGCTGGGTGTGCTGCTGCTAGCGCTGTGCTTCATGGGCTATATTGAGGGCAGTGTGCTGCGGCTCTCTGTATTCAACGCGATGATGGCGTGCGGGTGCGCCCTGTTCGACCTTATTTCATGCATTACGGTGCTGTCGCACTTCCCAACGAACCGTGGCCCCGTGACGGCGCTGCTGAAGACTTTTACTGGCCTTGGCTCCGCTGTTGTGGCTGCACTGTATGCCGGTTTCTTCAACTCTGACCCGAGGTTCTACTTTGTTTTCCTCTTTGGCATCGGGTGGAAGGTCGGTGCCATGTGCATCACATTCATGCGCCTGCCTCCCTACCACCTGACGGGGTACCAGCAGACCCACCTGTCAGAGGAGGAAAAGCAAACCCGTATGGCGACGAAGGCGCAGTACCTGCGTCAGGAGGCACCGTTGCGCCGCTTCGTGTGGGGCTTCTTCATCCTCGTGCTGCTGATCGTCTTCCTGCCGACGCAGGGCGCGCTCGTGAGTTACCTGGGCCTCGGCAAGGGCCCAAAGATCGCGTTTGCGGTTGTGACGTGCATCCTGATTTTGCTGTACTTGATTGTGGCGCTTCCCGTTCGGTTCATGAATAGCAGCCGTATCCCCTTGCTGCACACCAGTGAGATCACCGCGCCGTCGCAAAGGGGCAACGAGACTCAAGGCAATGTGGCCAGCGGCATCAACGCTCCCGATGTGGCGCAGTCGGGTGAGGCGGTGCAAGACGCGAGCGCTGTCGGAGACGCGCCTGACGCGGAGGTGGCATTACACCAAGCGAAGTCCGAGGCGGCGGCGGCCGCACCGAGGGAGTGTGGTGAGATGGAAATAGATTACCTCGCCCCACAGTACCAGGGCACGTTTCTGCACAACCTGAGGACACTGCAGATGTGGGCGCTGTGGTGGACATCTTTTGTGACAACAGGCGTGTCGTTCGTCGTCATCTTCAACGCAAGATTCCTCTTGGCGTCGCTGCAGAGTGCCCCAGTAAGTTCAGCGGAGTCCACATTGCTGACGGTGCTGAACGGCGTGGGCAGTGCTGTAGGCCGCCTGCTGATGTCGTACTTCGAGGTATGGTCGCAGAAGCGCAAGGCGGAGGATCGCATCCCCATCACTGGTGCCGTCTTCTTCTCCACCAGCTGCATCATCATCAGTGTTGTGCTTTTTCTTGCATTGCCTGCTGCTGCGCTTCCGCTGCCGTACGTGATTGTCGCCATGGGTTACGGCTTCTTCAACGGTGTCGTGCTGCTGGTGACGCGCACAATTTTTGCGAAGGACCCTGCGAAGCACTACCACTTCTGTTTTAGCTCATTCGTGGTCAGTGCCATCCTGTTCAATCGTTTCCTGTATGGCGAGTGGTATACGGTGCAGGCTGAGAAGCAGGCGCGGGCGGACAAGCTGTGCTACGGCAAGAGTTGCGTGTTGATGCCGCTGTTGGTGATGCTGGGGCTTGGGTGCAGCGCTCTCATTACAGATGTCGTGCTGAACGTGCGCTACCGCTCATACTGCCGAAAGGCATTGGCGGAGCGCGCACGTCTGCAGTACAGTGACGAGCCATTTTCAGGTAAGGAGGTAGTTGCTGCTGCCAGTGCTGCTGAGGAGGACTTGGGTACGTGGAGGGCCACGGAGTTGGAGGAGGAGGGGGAGGATCACCGCCGTCGGATGTAGAGCGGATGGGGTGGTGATCGACGTGCCGCAACAAGGGAGGCACCTTTGCATTGTCGCCTGGAAAGCAGAAGCTAACCGCTGTCGCTCTGCGAACCTGCGATGGGGGGAGGCATGGGCAGACAATCGGCTTGCGCCGCGGTCTTGTGGGGGAAGCGTCATCGCCTTCCCTGATGACGGCGCGTGCTCATCAGGGGGGACGGAGATGAACATACCGAGGGCAGGTTGAGGCTCTTTCTCCCCCCCCGTTATCTGAGATGCTCTCCTGGAGTACCTGAGCGACAGGGGTACACCTCAGCGTAGCATCAGGGGTCTGGGCTCGTATTCTGTGAGTGGGGAGGCCGAGCAGCCCCCCCCCTATTCTCCTCGGCCAATGCCGAAGCACTTCTCATTGCGACATGACCAGGTGCATAGGGCGCATAGAAATCGTACATATGTCTCGACGGGATGCCAGCAGCTAAATCGCGGAAGGCGTTGCGCTGTAACGAACTGCGGCAGCGCAGGCACGTGCATTGCCGTCGCCATGGTGTGGGCGTTGTGCCGACCTCACTGGAACGCCTCACTTTGATCCCCACTACCCTACTCTCGGATGGAATGTGTCACCCGCGCGCGACGCACAACCCTGCAACGGGGGGGGGGGGATGGGGGCGGCTGTCAGTGAGTCGTGCAAAACGACTCGAGGGACCCTGTTCAGGTAACGGAATCGGTCTCTGCTCTCCCACACGTGTGTGCGGCTGGCTGGTACTCTCTGCGACCGGGCAATGAACAGGTCTGGGGAGAGGAGGTGGGTGGTGCGGAGTGTGGCGCTTTGGTCGTGTGTGGTCAGGTGAGAAGCAATAAATTCTCAAGCTCAGCGAGAAAAAACGAAAAACTTAAATGAAGACGTTTTTTTTTTTGTTTTTGGGCGTGTAAGTTTGTTGTGCTCGTCTTCTGAAACCCTCATGTGCTCCGCGACATTTTGCTGGATTTATCTCGCGTTCCGTCGATCTTGTTTCGTGCTTCTTTTTTTCTTGTCTTGTGTTGTTTTTGCAGCACACACTCAATAACGATCTCCGTGTTTTCTCTGGCTGTGTTGTTTATATATATAGACGCACACACCTGGGAGATCCAACTTATTTCAAATGAAGAACCGCATTTTGTTTTTTTGTTCCAACTTCCCAACATCAAATTTGTTTTTTTTGCTTTTCCCCTTCCGTTGTGCTCTTTTTTTTTGTTCTTCATTTTCCCTATTCAACGAGTCCGCCACGCGCGAGTGACACGTGATGGATGCAGGAGAAAAGCGCTCTTTGCTTCACCACATCCACAGAAGATGTTCCACCACCGCTTCCCGGAGTACCAAATAAAGAAGCCGTGTTCGCCCCCTTCTTTCCCCTTCCCCTGATCTCATACGCTCAAGACCAGGGCATATACATGATGGGGAAGCCATGCCGTGGCTCTTGCATGCGAGCGAGCGCCTCTCGTTGTTCCGTTCACCTTTCCACACCCTCTTTTCTTTTTTCCACATCACATGAGCGGAAACTCTCCTGCCCCTCCTCATCTTCTCCCTCTCCCTTCTCCCCTCTCCCTTCTCCTCTTTTCCCTCCTTCCCCGCGCTGCTGTTGTACTTCCCGAAGTTGAGACATCGTTCTCGTCTCCCCTCCCCTCCCCCCCCCCTCCCCCTCCCGCCTCTTTCTTTTTGTGCTTACACCGCTCCAAACCCCCTTCCTCCATCCCGCAATACACACACACACACACACCGCCGAAGAAAAAAAAAGACGCAGTCGCTCAAACATTCTTTCCCTCAACGCCATGCAGACACACGAGAGGGTCGAGGTGATTCGCCTCGCGACGGGGCCGCAGAAGCCCATCAGCGAGTACAAGCGCTTCGCCATTCTGGTGCTAGGCTCCTTTGGATCTATATCCGTCTCGTTCACCTTCGCGTGGAACCTCATAGCCCCACCCATGCAGCAGCGGTACAACCTCTCGCAGCGTGATTTGAGCACCATTGTGACTGTTGGCTTGGTAGTGCAATACTGCGCACTGCCCTACGCCTTCCTGTACGACTTCCTGGGCCCCATTCCCGTCGCTGTCATCGCCTCGATTTTCCTCCCCGTCGGGGCACTGCTGCTAGCGCTGTGCTTCATGGGCCATATTGAGGGCAGTGTGCTGCGGCTCTCTGTATTCAACGCCATCATGTCATGGGGTTGCGTTGTGTTCGACCTTATTTCATGCATTACGGTGCTGTCGCACTTCCCAACGAACCGTGGCCCCGTGACGGCGCTGCTAAAAAGCTTCTCCGGCATTGGCTCCGCCCTTGTGGCTGCACTGTATGCCGGTTTCTTCAACTCTGAACCAGGAAAGTATTTGTTCTTCCTCGGTGCGTTCGCACTCCTGATTGGTCTGCTGTGCATCGCGTTCATGCGCCTGCCTCCCTACCACCTGACGCAGTACGAGGAGAGGACGCTGCCTGCAGACGTGCAGGAACGCCGTGTGGCGACGAAGGCGCAGTACCTGCGTCAGGAGGCACCGTTGCGCCGCTTCGTGTGGGGCTTCTTCATCCTCTTTCTGCTGATCGTCTTCCTGCCGACGCAGGGCGCGCTCGTGAGTAACCTGGGCCTCGGCAAGGGCCCAAAGCTTGCGTTTGCGATTGTGGCGTGCATCCTAACTTTGCTGTACTTGATTGTGGCGCTTCCCGTTCGGTTCATGAACAGGAGCCATATTTGGTTCTTCAACCCGGTTCGCGAGGAGAAGGGGTGTGCGAGGGCGGGGGGCAACGGCCACTCCTCAGGGAGCACCTCAAAGGCAGAGGATAGTAATACACGAGAGGACGCAAGCGATCCCGTTGCAGGCAATCGTGCGGTAGAGCCGTTCCCGGAGGATTTGCAAGGAAAAAAGTTGCTCAGCGACGCGGATGCTGTGAGGGAGGCACTCGAGACCGACCACGCCGATGCTGCTAATGAAGAAACCGAGGTGGACTACGTCGCCCCGCAGTACCAGGGCACGTTTCTGCACAACCTGAGGACACTAGAGCTCTGGGCGCTGTGGTGGACGGTGTTCACGATTATCGGCGCGCAGCTCGTGATCACCTACAATGCAACGTTTCTTCTGGTGGCGCTGCAGAGTGCCCCAGTAAGTTCGGCGGAGGTTACGATGCTGACGGTGCTGAACGGCGTGGGTAGTGCTGTGGGCCGCCTGCTGATGTCGTACTTCGAGGTGTGGACGCAGAAACGCAAGGCGGAGGATCGCATCCCCATAACGGTTTCGTTGTTTTTCCCCACTGGCTCGGTGATGTTAACAATTGTCCTGTTTCTTGCATTGCCTGCTGCTGCGCTTTCGCTGCCGTACGTGGTCGCTGCCATCAGTAGTGGGTTCCTTACTGGAACAAATATTCTGGTGACGCGCACGATTTTTGCGAAGGACCCCGCGAAGCACTACAACTTCTGTTTCACAGCAGCGATGGTTGCAGCGCTGCTGTTCAATCGTTTCCTGTATGGCGAGTGGTATACGGTGCAGGCTGAGAAGCAGGCGCGGGCGGACAGGCTGTGCTACGGCAAGAGTTGCGTGTTGATGCCGCTGTTGGTGATGCTGGGGCTGGCGAGTAGCGCCTTCGTCACGGATGTGATCCTGCACTTTCGATACCGGTCATACTGCCAGAAGACCCTGGCGGAGCGCGCCCGTCTCCGCGAGGAGGCTGCAGCACTGTGCGCGGCTCGCTGCGGGGGTGACGACGCTGTTGACGACGGCATTGCCACTTCCAAGCCCGTAGACGAGAAGAAGGGCTGGGTCTAGGCACAGGGCGAGGGAAAGGGGGGGGGGCATCACGATGCGAGCGCGCGGCATGCGCCAGAGCTCCTGCTGACGGTGCTTATGAGGTACCGAACTCCCTGTGGTGGCGACCGTGCCGCAGTGGTGTGTGGAGGGGTTAACAATGAAACGGATAGTCACGTCACAGGACATGGGCCTGCGAGGACCACCGCTCAACTTAACGGTTGTACAATGGGGTGTGAGGGTGTGGGAGTATCCATGACTCTTTTTCCCTTTCACATCCTCCAGTGCCGCTGGTGGGGTGGTGGGGGGAAGATGCGGCACTGCTACTCCGCGGCTTTTTTGTTGCACCCACAGGACCAAAAAAAGGGGGCAGTGCAGGGAGGAGGCGATGACACTCGTGGGCGTCAGCTGTGCTGCAGTGCTTTCCTTTCGATGATCTTTCGCTTTTGCTCCTTGAGCTCACAAGGCTTTGAGAACTTGTGTAGACCCCCCCTCCCCCAATGAGGCATTCGAACGGGCTGTGGCGAGGTGGCATCGCTATTATCTCTATTACTATTGTTATTATTTTTTTTTTTGCCCCCCCCCCCTCCCCCCTATACGCTTTTGTCCACTATCTACGTTCGTCACCACCAACACAACAAGAGCGGTGGCTCAAAAATAAGACTTGAAATACTTTTGTGTGTGCGTGTTTTGTTTACATGCCGTCCAGCCATACTGTTTTCCCGTGTGTACCTTCGTTGCTTTTATATTGCACGTGCTTCCCCTTCTTTCTCCCCCTTCCGCGACTCCCATTATTTCCAGATATGATGATGAGTACAATCCACCCGGGAAGCACAAGCGACATGCAGATCAAGAAAAACGTAAAAGCAGGGGTGGGTCAATATACGATACACAATTCAGTACATGAGTGTAGGCACATGTATATGTAAGTGTGCATTTGTGTATTCGTGTCAGAAAGATCATCATCGTCGTTCAACCACCCTTACACACACACACATATATATATATATATATAAATGTTTTTCTTCATTTTACGTGCAAGTGTTTTGTTTTACGTGTGTGTATGTTTGTGTGTGCTCCCCCCCTCCTCGGCCTTTCCGGACATCTCTTGACGCGCCCCTCCGTTCTTCCTCTTCCCCGTTTTGTTTTGCACGTCTCTATGGGTGGTGATATCCCTGCGTGGTTCTTCTTCTCCCCCCACCCCTCATTCTCTCTCAAGGCACTTGAAGCTCTGTAGAGATTGCATAATAATGATGTGCTGTTATCACCCTTTGAGGGGAGGCAATAGCAAAGCGTCCACGTTTTTTATTTTGTGAGTCTGCGCGTCACAAACGGAGCGGTATCCCACGATAAATGTTGAAGATGTGTTGCACATCCTGTTGGGCTGTAATATAGAATCCCCCCATCCACCGCCTCGCCGCCGCCTTTGCGTACCTCAAAGATCCTCCAGTGACTGACTCGTTCTCGTTTTCGTTGTCTCCCCTCCTCTCCCGTAATCCTTTCCCGTAATCCTCTCCGCTTGTTTTCGATGCTCTTCTGACTTACTTTTTTTTTGTGAAAGCGAGCGCATTTGCGTAGGGAAGGGGGCCTGTGTGTACGTGTGTGCGTCTCTTCCTGTGTCTCTGTGCCTGGCTGTTCGCCTCTCTCACGGATCTTCAGTGCAGGTCCAGGAAGAAGGGGGTGGGGAGCAGACACACACACACACACACACACACACACACACATGAAACTGCGCCAAATGGAGAAAAAAGAATTAGTAGATTGGCCCAATACGAAGGAGGGATGCGAAGAGGGAGGGGGTGGGTTCGCACTCCCTCTCTCTCTCTTCATCCACCCTCCTCTTCAATAGATATATATATATATATATATGTATCTATTGATATGTTTTGAAAAGCAACAACAACAGAAGCTCGCATGCTCCGGAAGAGCAGACAAAACGTTTTTTCCCCTGCCCTCCTCTTTTGTTTTCGGCGCTGATTTTTCAAACTTTTGACTGGTGCTCGGCTGCTGCTAGTTCAACAAAGCCAAAGCCCCACGCCACGCACGACTCCGGCCGGATCCCACAGGGACCACCAGTCTTGGCGAGAGAGCACCAATACACACGCTCTGTAGCAATGGCCGACCCAGCCACCTAAGTAATGGCGCTGGCCTCCAACTCTACCCACACACACCCGCCGCGCACGTCGCCTCACCGTTGCACCTGCTCTGCCGGCGATCACGTGGTGCAGCCCTCGAGGTGGATCAGGGCTCTCCTTGTCAGTAGACAGTGAAGAACCGTGTGAGTGAGGCTTGAGCCAGGTCGACACTATCTATGTTGCGCATGGTGGCATACGCATACACGTGGGCAGGTAGCACCGGGCCAACGCTATCTGGAGGCTGGCCACTGCCATCCGTAGCGATACTTGACTGCGACTTGGCTACACCGTAGACAGCTAAGCCTTCTCGTCGAGAGAAGCGGCTCGGCATTGTAAGCAGAGTATATATTTTGGGATGGGTGGTGGTGGGGGAGGAAGGGAGCGAGGGGGGGGGACGGGCTGCTGTGGCTTCCCCGCTGGGTGGGTCCCAAACCCCGTTTCCACCCGCGTCTATTTGGCAGATCTCTTCTTATCCTTACTCCTGGCAGTGTCTTCACTTTCTTTTCTTTTCTACTACCCCGTCTTTCCCTTGCTCGTCTCAGCGCATGCCCATGCACGCACTCGGTCTCTAGCAGGGGGGCGGGTGTATCTCTGCATATATGTATGTGTGTATATGTTTTGTTATATATGCTTCCCCGCAGTCCTCCTCTCCTCTGGAAATTTCTGTGCGATAGATGTGGACCTGCAGCGGCTGCAAGGCAGCGCTCGTGTGGCGGTTTCACTTGTGTCTGATGCGTCCATGTCTCTCTACGGGTGTGTGTGTGTGTGGTCGGCGCATTTATTTCTGCTCCCCTCGTGGTCCTTATCGCTTTCCGTCTACTCTCAGCTTTATTTGGATGGAGGTGTGGTGCTGACACCCGTGCATCCGTCACTTCCTCCTCTATTTGTGTGTGTGGGTTGTGTGAGTGGACCGCTGCTTGCCCCTCCCATCGTGGCCATCAAAAGACAAAACAAAGCAATGGCACGACTCGACGCTGTTTTGAGTTCTCAGGCAACGTCTATTTTGTCTGAGTCGGTATGAACGGATGCTGCGCGCGCACGTTCACGGGCATGTGAAGTTTGTATGTTGCACTGAGCGTGTTCTTTGCGTACCGTTCCCTGTCCCTCTCCCTTTTCCCCTCCCCTCCCCCTCTCCCCCTCCCGCCTCTTTCTTTTTGTGCTTACACCGCTCCATCCCCCCCCTTCCTCCATCCCGCAATACACACACACACACACACACACACACACACCGCCGAAGAAAAAAAAAGACGCAGTCGCTCAAACATTCTTTCCCTCAACGCCATGCAGACACACGAGAGGGTCGAGGTAGTTCGTCTCGCGACGGGGCCGCAGAAGCCCATCAACGAGTACAAGCGCTTCGCCATTCTGGTGCTAGGCTCCTTTGGGAGTATGATCTGTCTCGTTCAGCTATGCGTGGAACCTCATAGCCCCACCCATGCAGCAGCGGTACAAACTCTCGCAGCGTGATTTGAGCACCATTGTGACTGTTGGCTTGGTAGTGCAATACTGCGCACTGCCCTACGCCTTCCTGTACGACTTCCTGGGCCCCATTCCCATCTGTGTCATCGCCTCGATTTTCCTCCCCGTCGGGACAGTGCTGCTAGCGGTGTGCTTCATGGGCCATATTGAGGGCGGTGTGCTGCGGCTCTCCGTATTCACTGCATATATGTATGTGTGTATATGTTTTGTTATATATGCTTCCCCGCAGTCCTCCTCTCCTCTGGAAATTTCTGTGCGATAGATGTGGACCTGCAGCGGCTGCAAGGCAGCGCTCGTGTGGCGGTTTCACTTGTGTCTGATGCGTCCATGTCTCTCTACGGGTGTGTGTGTGTGTGGTGGGCACATTTATTTCTGCTCCCCTCGTGGTCCTTATCGCTTTCCGTCTACTCTCAGCTTTATTTGGATGGATGTGTGGTGCTGACACCCGGGCATCCGTCACTTCCTCCTCTATTTGTGTGTGTGGGTTGTGTGAGTGGACCGCTGCTTGCCCCTCCCATCGTGGCCATGAAAAGACAAAACAAAGCGATGTCACGACTCGACGCTGTTTTGAGTTCTCAGGCAACGTCTATTTTGTCTGAGTCGGTATGAACGGATGCTGCGCGCGCACGTTCACGGGCATGTGAAGTTTGTATGTTGCACTGAGCGTGTTCTTTGCGTACCGTTCCCTGTCCCTCTCCCTTTTCCCCTCCCTCCCTCTCCCCTCCCGCCTCTTTCTTTTTGTGCTTACACCGCTCCATCCCCCCCTTCCTCCATCCCGCAATACACACACACACACACACACACACACACCGCCGAAGAAAAAAAAAGACGCAGACGCTCAAAGATTCTTTCCCTCAACGCCATGCAGACACACGAGAAGGTCGAGGTGATTCGCCTCGCGACGGGGCCGCAGAAGCCCATCAGCGAGTACAAGCGCTTCGCCATTCTGGTGCTAGGCTCCTTTGGATCTATACCCGTCTCGTTCGGCTATGCGTGGAACCTCATAGCCCCACCTATGCAGCAGCGGTACAACCTCTCGCAGCGTGATTTGAGCACCATTGTGACTGTTGGCTTGGTAGTGCATTACTGCGCACTGCCCTACGCCTTCCTGTACGACTTCCTGGGCCCCATTCCCATCGCTGTCATCGCCTCGGTTTTACTCCCCGTCGGGGCACTGCTGCTAGCGCTGTGCTTCACGGGCCATATTGAGGGCAGTGTGCTGCGGCTCTCCGTATTCAACGCCATCATGTCATGGGGTTGCGTTGTGTTCGACCTTATTTCATGCATTACGGTGCTGTCGCACTTCCCAACGAACCGTGGCCCCGTGACGGCGCTGCTAAAAAGCTTCTCCGGCATTGGCTCCGCCCTTGTGGCTGCACTGTATGCCGGTTTCTTCAACTCTGAACCAGGAAAGTATTTGTTCTTCCTCGGTGCGTTCGCACTCCTGATTGGTCTGCTGTGCATCGCGTTCATGCGCCTGCCTCCCTACCACCTGACGCAGTACGAGGAGAGGACGCTGCCTGCAGACGTGCAGGAACGCCGTGTGGCGACGAAGGCGCAGTACCTGCGTCAGGAGGCACCGTTGCGCCGCTTCGTGTCGGGCTTCTTCATCCTCTTTCTGCTGATCGTCTTCCTGCCGACGCAGGGCGCGCTCGTGAGTAACCTGGGCCTCGGCAAGGGCCCAAAGCTCGCGTTTGCGATTGTGACGTGCATCCTGACTTTGCTGTACTTGATTGTGGCGCTTCCCGTTCGGTTCATGAACAGGAGCCATATTTGGTTCTTCAACCCGGTTCGCGAGGAGAAGGGGTGTGCGAGGGCGGGGGGCAACGGCCACTCCTCAGGGAGCACCTCAAAGGCAGAGGATAGTAATACACGAGAGGACACAAGCGATCCCGTTGCAGGCAATCGTGCGGTAGAGCCGTTCTCGGAGGATTTGCAAGGAAAAAAGTTGCTCAGCGACGCGGATGCTGTGAGGGAGGCACTCGAGACCGACCACGCCGATGCTGCTAATGAAGAGACCGAACTGGACTACGTCGCCCCGCAGTACCAGGGCACGTTTCTGCACAACCTGAGGACACTGGAGATGTGGGCGCTGTGGTGGACGGTGTTCACGATTGTCGGCGCGCAGTTCGTGATCACCTACAATGCAACGTTTCTTCTGGCGGCGCTGCAGAGTGCCCCAGTAAGTTCGGCGGAGGTTACGATGCTGACGGTGCTGAACGGCGTGGGTAGTGCTGTGGGCCGCCTGCTGATGTCGTACTTCGAGGTGTGGACGCAGAAACGCAAGGCGGAGGATCGCATCCCCATAACGGTTTCGTTGTTTTTTCCCACTGGGACGATTATCATCACTATTGTCCTGTTTCTTGCATTGCCTGCTGCTGCGCTTTCGCTGCCGTACGTGGTCGCTGCCATCAGTAGTGGGTTCCTTACTGGAACGGTTATTCTGGTGACGCGCACGATTTTTGCGAAGGACCCCGCGAAGCACTACAACTTTTATTTCACAGCAGCGATGGTTGCAGCGCTGCTATTCAATCGTTTCCTGTATGGCGAGTGGTATACGGTGCAGGCTGAGAAGCAGGCGCGGGCGGACAAGCTGTGTTACGGCAAGAGTTGCGTGTTGATGCCGCTGTTGGTGATGCTGGGGCTGGCGAGTAGCGCCTTCGTCACGGATGTGATCCTGCACTTTCGATACCGGTCATACTGCCAGAAGACCCTGGCGGAGCGCGCCCGTCTCCGCGAGGAGGCTGCAGCACTGTGCGCGGCTCGCTGCGGGGGTGACGACGCTGTTGACGGCGGCATTGCCACTTCCAAGCCCGTAGACGAGAAGAAGGGCTGGGTCTAGGCACAGGGCGAGGGAAAGGGGGGGGGGCATCACGATGCGAGCGCGCGGCATGCGCCAGAGCTCCTGCTGACGGTGCTTATGAGGTACCGAACCCCCTGTGGTGGCGACCGTGCCGCAGTGGTGTGTGGAGGGGTTAACAATGAAACGGATAGTCACGTCACAGGACATGGGCCTGCGAGGACCACCGCTCAACTTAACGGTTGTACAATGGGGTGTGAGGGTGTGGGAGTATCCATGACTCTTTTTCCCTTTCACATCCTCCGGTGCCGCTGGTGGGGTGGGGGGGGGGAGATGCGGCACTGCTACTCCGCGGCTTTTTTGTTGCACCCACAGGACCAAAAAAAGGGGGCAGTGCAGGGAGGAGGCGATGTCACTCGTGGGCGTCAGCTGTGCTGCAGTGCTTTCCTTTCGATGATCTTTCGCTTTTGCTCCTTGAGCTCACAAGGCTTTGAGAACTTGTGTAGACCCCCCCTCCCCCAATGAGGCATTCGAACGGGCTGTGGGGAGGTGGCATCGCTATTATCTCTATTACTATTGTTATTATTTTTTTTTTTCGCCCCCCCCCTCCCCCCTATACGCTTTTGTCCGCTATCTACGTTCGTCACCACCAACACAACGAGAGCGGTGGCTCAAAAATAAGACTTGAAATACTTTTGTGTGTGCGTGTTTTGTTTACATGCCGTCCAGCCATACTGTTTTCCCGTGTGTACCTTCGTTGCTTTTATATTGCACGTGCTTCCCCTTCTTTTTCCCCCTTCCGCGACTCCCATTATTTCCAGATATGATGATGAGTACAATCCACCCGGGAAGCACAACCGACATGCAGATCAAGAAAAACGTAAAAGCAGGGGTGGGTCAATATACGATACACAGTTCAGTACATGAGTGTAGGCACATGTATATGTAAGTGTGCATTTGTGTATTCGTGTCAGAAAGATCATCATCGTCGTTCAACCACCCTTACACACACACATATATATATATATATATATATATAAATGTTTTTCTTCATTTTACGTGCAAGTGTTTTGTTTTACGTGTGTGTATGTTTGTGTGTGCTCCCCCCCTCCTCGGCCTTTCCGGACATCTCTTGACGCGCCCCTCCGTTCTTCCTCTTCCCCGTTTTGTTTTGCACGTCTCTATGGGTGGTGATATCCCTGCGTGGTTCTTCTTCTCCCCCCACCCCTCATTCTCTCTCAAGGCACTTGAAGCTCTGTAGAGATTGCATAATAATGATGTGCTGTTATCACCCTTTGAGGGGAGGCAATAGCAAAGCGTCCACGTTTTTTATTTTGTGAGTCTGCGCGTCACAAACGGAGCGGTATCCCACGATAAATGTTGAAGATGTGTTGCACATCCTGTTGGGCTGTAATATAGAATCCCCCCATCCACCGCCTCGCCGCCGCCTTTGCGTACCTCAAAGATCCTCCAGTGACTGACTCGTTCTCGTTTTCGTTGTCTCCCTCCTCTCCCGTAATCCTTTCCCGTAATCCTCTCTGCTTGTTTTCGATGCTCTTCTGACTTACTTTTTTTGTGAAAGCGAGCGCATTTGCGTAGGGAAGGGGGCCTGTGTGTACGTGTGTGCGTCTCTTCCTGTGTCTCTGTGCCTGGCTGTTCGCCTCTCTCACGGATCTTCAGTGCAGGTCCAGGAAGAAGGGGGTGGGGAGCAGACACACACACACACACACACACACATGAAACTGCGCCAAATGGAGAAAAAGAATTAGTAGATTGGCCCAATACGAAGGAGGGATGCGAAGAGGGAGGGGGTGGGTTCGCACTCCCTCTCTCTCTTCATCCACCCTCCTCTTCAATAGATATATATATATATATATATGTATCTATTGATATGTTTTGAAAAGCAACAACAACAGAAGCTCGCATGCTCCGGAAGAGCAGACAAAACGTTTTTTCCCCTGCCCTCCTCTTTTGTTTTCGGCGCTGATTTTTCAAACTTTTGACTGGTGCTCGGCTGCTGCTAGTTCAACAAAGCCAAAGCCCCACGCCACGCACGACTCCGGCCGGATCCCACAGGGACCACCAGTCTTGGCGAGAGAGCACCAATACACACGCTCTGTAGCAATGGCCGACCCAGCCACCTAAGTAATGGCGCTGGCCTCCAACTCTACCCACACACACCCGCCGCGCACGTCGCCTCACCGTTGCACCTGCTCTGCCGGCGATCACGTGGTGCAGCCCTCGAGGTGGATCAGGGCTCTCCTTGTCAGTAGACAGTGAAGAACCGTGTGAGTGAGGCTTGAGCCAGGTCGACACTATCTATGTTGCGCATGGTGGCATACGCATACACGTGGGCAGGTAGCACCGGGCCAACGCTATCTGGAGGCTGGCCACTGCCATCCGTAGCGATACTTGACTGCGACTTGGCTACACCGTAGACAGCTAAGCCTTCTCGTCGAGAGAAGCGGCTCGGCATTGTAAGCAGAGTATATATTTTGGGATGGGTGGTGGTGGGGGGGGACGGGCTGCTGTGGCTTCCCCGCTGGGTGGGTCCCAAACCCCGTTTCCACCCGCGTCTATTTGGCAGATCTCTTCTTATCCTTACTCCTGGCAGTGTCTTCACTTTCTTTTCTTTTCTACTACCCCGTCTTTCCCTTGCTCGTCTCAGCGCATGCCCATGCACGCACTCGGTCTCTAGCAGGGGGCGGGTGTATCACGCCATGATGACGTGCGGGTTGCGCTCTGTTCGACCTTATTTCATGCATTACGGTGCTGTCGCACTTCCCAACGAACCGTGGCCCCGTGACGGCGCTGCTGAAGACTTCTACTGGCCTTGGCTCCGCCCTTGTGGCTGCACTGTATGCCGGTTTCTTCAACTCTGAACCAGGAAAGTATTTGTTCTTCCTCGGTGCGTTCGCACTCCTGATTGGTCTGCTGTGCATCGCGTTCATGCGCCTGCCTCCCTACCACCTGACGCAGTACGAGGAGAGGACGCTGCCTGCAGACGTGCAGGAACGCCGTGTGGCGACGAAGGCGCAGTACCTGCGTCAGGAGGCACCGTTGCGCCGCTTCGTGTCGGGCTTCTTCATCCTCGTGCTGCTGATCGTCTTCCTGCCGACGCAGGGCGCGCTCGTGAGTAACCTGGGCCTCGGCAAGGGCCCAAAGCTCGCGTTTGCGATTGTGACGTGCATCCTGACTTTGCTGTACTTGATTGTGGCGCTTCCCGTTCGGTTCATGAACAGGAGCCATATTTGGTTCTTCAACCCGGTTCGCGAGGAGAAGGGGTGTGCGAGGGCGGGGGCAACGGCCACTCCTCAGGGAGCACCTCAAAGGCAGAGGATAGTAATACACGAGAGGACGCAAGCGATCCCGTTGCAGGCAATCGTGCGGTAGAGCCGTTCTCGGAGGACTTGCAAGGAAAAAGTTGCTCAGCGACGCGGATGCTGTGAGGGAGGCACTCGAGACCGACCACGCCGATGCTGCTAATGAAGAAACCGAGGTGGACTACGTCGCCCCGCAGTACCAGGGCACGTTTCTGCACAACCTGAGGACACTAGAGCTCTGGGCGCTGTGGTGGACGATGTTCACGATTATCGGCGCAGCAGCTTCGTGATCATCTACAATGCAACGTTTCTTCTGGCGGCGCTGCAGAGTGCCCCAGTAAGTTCGGCGGAGGTTACGATGCTGACGGTGCTGAACGGCGTGGGCAGTGCTGTGGGCCGCCTGCTGATGTCGTACTTCGAGGTGTGGACGCAGAAACGCAAGGCGGAGGATCGCATCCCCATAACGGTTTCGTTGTTTTTTCCCACTGGCTCGGTGATGTTAACAATTGTCCTGTTTCTTGCATTGCCTGCTGCTGCGCTTTCGCTGCCGTACGTGTTCGCTGCCATCGGTAACGGGTTCCTTGCTGGAACGGTTATTCTGGTGACGCGCACGATTTTTGCGAAGGACCCCGCGAAGCACTACCACTTCTGTTTCACAGCAACGATGGTTGCAGCGCTGCTGTTCAATCGTTTCCTGTATGGCGAGTGGTATACGGTGCAGGCTGAGAAGCAGGCGCGGGCGGACAGGCTGTGCTACGGCAAGAGTTGCGTGTTGATGCCGCTGTTGGTGATGCTGGGGCTGGCGAGTAGCGCCTTCGTCACGGATGTGATCCTGCACTTTCGATACCGGTCATACTGCCAGAAGACCCTGGCGGAGCGCGCCCGTCTCCGCGAGGAGGCTGCAGCACTGTCTGTGCGCGGCTCGCTGCGGGGGTGACGACGCTGTTGACGACGGCATTGCCACTTCCAAGCCCGTAGACGAGAAGAAGGGCTGGGTCTAGGCACAGGGCGAGGGAAAGGGGGGGGGGCATCACGATGCGAGCGCGCGGCATGCGCCAGAGCTCCTGCTGACGGTGCTTATGAGGTACCGAACTCCCTGTGGTGGCGACCGTGCCGCAGTGGTGTGTGGAGGGGTTAACAATGAAACGGATAGTCACGTCACAGGACATGGGCCTGCGAGGACCACCGCTCAACTTAACGGTTGTACAATGGGGTGTGAGGGTGTGGGAGTATCCATGACTCTTTTTCCCTTTCACATCCTCCGGTGCCGCTGGTGGGGTGGTGGGGGGAAGATGCGGCACTGCTACTCCGCGGCTTTTTTGTTGCACCCACAGGACCAAAAAAGGGGGGCAGTGCAGGGAGGAGGCGATGTCACTCGTGGGCGTCAGCTGTGCTGCAGTGCTTTCCTTTCGATGATCTTTCGCTTTTGCTCCTTGAGCTCACAAGGCTTTGAGAACTTGTGTAGACCCCCCTCCCCCAATGAGGCATTCGAACGGGCTGTGGGGAGGTGGCATCGCTATTATCTCTATTACTACTGTTATTATTATTTTTTTGGCCCCCCCCCTCCCCCCTATACGCTTTTGTCCACTATCTACGTTCGTCACCACCAACACAACAAGAGCGGTGGCTCAAAAATAAGACTTGAAATACTTTGTGTGTGCGTGTTTTGTTTACATGCCGTCCAGCCATACTGTTTTCCCGTGTGTACCTTCGTTGCTTTTATATTGCACGTGCTTCCCCTTCTTTCTCCCCCTTCCGCGACTCCCATTATTTCCAGATATGATGATGAGTACAATCCACCCGGGAAGCACAAGCGACATGCAGATCAAGAAAAACGTAAAAGCAGGGGTGGGTCAATATACGATACACAGTTCAGTACATGAGTGTAGGCACATGTATATGTAAGTGTGCATTTGTGTATTCGTGTCAGAAAGATCATCGTCGTTCAACCACCCTCACACACACACACATATATATATATATATATATATGTGAATGTTTTTCTTCATTTTACGTGCAAGTGTTTTGTTTTACGTGTGTGTGTGCGTGTGTATGTTTGTGTGTGCTCCCCCCTCCTCGGCCTTTCCGGACATCTCTTGACGCGCCCCTCCGTTCTTCCTCTTCCCCGTTTTGTTTTGCACGTCTCTATGGGTGGTGATATCCCTGCGTGGTTCTTCTTCTCCCCCCCACCCCTCATTCTCTCTCAAGGCACTTGAAGCTCTGTAGAGATTGCATAATAATGATGTGCTGTTATCACCCTTTGAGGGGAGGCAATAGCAAAGCGTCCACGTTTTTTATTTTGTGAGTCTGCGCGTCACAAACGGAGCGGTATCCCACGATAAATGTTGAAGATGTGTTGCACATCCTGTTGGGCTGTAATATAGAATCCCCCCATCCACCGCCTCGCCGCCGCCTTTGCGTACCTCAAAGATCCTCCAGTGACTGACTCGTTCTCGTTTTCGTTGTCTCCCCTCCTCTCCCGTAATCCTTTCCCGTAATCCTCTCCGCTTGTTTTCGATGCTCTTCTGACTTACTTTTTTTTTGTGAAAGCGAGCGCATTTGCGTAGGGAAGGGGGCCTGTGTGTACGTGTGTGCGTCTCTTCCTGTGTCTCTGTGCCTGGCTGTTCGCCTCTCTCACGGATCTTCAGTGCAGGTCCAGGAAGAAGGGGGTGGGGAGCAGACACACACACACACACACACACACACATGAAACTGCGCCAAATGGAGAAAAAAGAATTAGTAGATTGGCCCAATACGAAGGAGGGATGCGAAGAGGGAGGGGGTGGGTTCGCACTCCCTCTCTCTCTCTTCATCCACCCTCCTCTTCAATAGATATATATATATATATATATGTATCTATTGATATGTTTTGAAAAGCAACAACAACAGAAGCTCGCATGCTCCGGAAGAGCAGACAAAACGTTTTTTCCCCTGCCCTCCTCTTTTGTTTTCGGCGCTGATTTTTCAAACTTTTGACTGGTGCTCGGCTGCTGCTAGTTCAACAAAGCCAAAGCCCCACGCCACGCACGACTCCGGCCGGATCCCACAGGGACCACCAGTCTTGGCGAGAGAGCACCAATACACACGCTCTGTAGCAATGGCCGACCCAGCCACCTAAGTAATGGCGCTGGCCTCCAACTCTACCCACACACACCCGCCGCGCACGTCGCCTCACCGTTGCACCTGCTCTGCCGGCGATCACGTGGTGCAGCCCTCGAGGTGGATCAGGGCTCTCCTTGTCAGTAGACAGTGAAGAACCGTGTGAGTGAGGCTTGAGCCAGGTCGACACTATCTATGTTGCGCATGGTGGCATACGCATACACGTGGGCAGGTAGCACCGGGCCAACGCTATCTGGAGGCTGGCCACTGCCATCCGTAGCGATACTTGACTGCGACTTGGCTACACCGTAGACAGCTAAGCCTTCTCGTCGAGAGAAGCGGCTCGGCATTGTAAGCAGAGTATATATTTTGGGATGGGTGGTGGTGGGGGGGACGGGCTGCTGTGGCTTCCCCGCTGGGTGGGTCCCAAACCCCGTTTCCACCCGCGTCTATTTGGCAGATCTCTTCTTATCCTTACTCCTGGCAGTGTCTTCACTTTCTTTTCTTTTCTACTACCCCGTCTTTCCCTTGCTCGTCTCAGCGCATGCCCATGCACGCACTCGGTCTCTAGCAGGGGGGCGGGTGTATCTCTGCATATATGTATGTGTGTATATGTTTTGTTATATATGCTTCCCCGCAGTCCTCCTCTCCTCTGGAAATTTCTGTGCGATAGATGTGGACCTGCAGCGGCTGCAAGGCAGCGCTCGTGTGGCGGTTTCACTTGTGTCTGATGCGTCCATGTCTCTCTACGGGTGTGTGTGTGTGTGGTCGGCGCATTTATTTCTGCTCCCCTCGTGGTCCTTATCGCTTTCCGTCTACTCTCAGCTTTATTTGGATGGAGGTGTGGTGCTGACACCCGTGCATCCGTCACTTCCTCCTCTATTTGTGTGTGTGGGTTGTGTGAGTGGACCGCTGCTTGCCCCTCCCATCGTGGCCATGAAAAGACAAAACAAAGCGATGTCACGACTCGACGCTGTTTTGAGTTCTCAGGCAACGTCTATTTTGTCTGAGTCGGTGTGAACGGATGCTGCGCGCGCACGTTCACGGGCATGTGAAGTTTGTATGTTGCACTGAGCGTGTTCTTTGCGTACCGTTCCCTGTCCCTGTCCCTTCTCCCCTCCCCTCCCCTTCCCCCTCCCCCCTCCTTCCCCGCGCTGCTGTTGCACTTCCCGAAGTTGAGACATCGTTCTCGTCTCCCCTCCCGCCTCTTTCTTTTTCTGCTTACACCGCTCCAAACCCCCTTCCTCCATCCCGCAATACACACACACACACACACACACACACACACACACACACCGCCGAAGAAAAAAAAAAGACGCAGTCGCTCAAACATTCTTTCCCTCAACGCCATGCAGACACACGAGAGGGTCGAGGTAGTTCGTCTCGCGACGGGGCCGCAGAAGCCCATCAACGAGTACAAGCGCTTCGCCATTCTGGTGCTAGGCTCCTTTGGGAGTATGATCTGTTCGTTCAGCTATGCGTGGAACCTCATAGCCCCACCCATGCAGCAGCGGTACAAACTCTCGCAGCGTGATTTGAGCACCATTGTGACTGTTGGCTTGGTAGTGCAATACTGCGCACTGCCCTACGCCTTTCTGTACGACTTCCTGGGCCCCATTCCCATCTGTGTCATCGCCTCGATTTTCCTCCCCGTCGGGACAGTGCTGCTAGCGGTGTGCTTCACGGGCCATATTGAGGGCGGTGTGCTGCGGCTCTCCGTATTCAATGCAATGATGACGTGCGGGTGCGCCCTGTTCGACCTTTTTTCATGCATTACGGTGCTGTCGCACTTCCCAACGAACCGTGGCCCCGTGACGGCGCTGCTGAAGACTTTTACTGGCCTTGGCTCCGCCCTTGTGGCTGCACTGTATGCCGGTTTCTTCAACTCTGAACCAGGAAAGTATTTGTTCTTCCTCGGTGCGTTCGCACTCCTGATTGGTCTGCTGTGCATCGCGTTCATGCGCCTGCCTCCCTACCACCTGACGCAGTACGAGGAGAGGACGCTGCCTGCAGACGTGCAGGAACGCCGTGTGGCGACGAAGGCGCAGTACCTGCGTCAGGAGGCACCGTTGCGCCGCTTCGTGTGGGGCTTCTTCATCCTCGTGCTGCTGATCGTCTTCCTGCCGACGCAGGGCGCGCTCGTGAGTTACCTGGGCCTCGGCAAGGGCCCAAAGCTCGCGTTTGCGATTGTGACGTGCATCCTGACTTTTCTGTACTTGATTGTGGCGCTTCCCGTTCGGTTCATGAACAGGAGCCATATATGGTTCGTCAACCCGGTTCGCGAGGAGAAGGGGTGTGCGAGGGCGGGGGGCAACGGCCACTCCTCAGGGAGCACCTCAAAGGCAGAGGATAGTAATACACGAGAGGACGCAAGCGATCCCGTTGCAGGCAATCGTGCGGTAGAGCCGTTCTCGGAGGACTTGCAAGGAAAAAAGTTGCTCAGCGACGCGGATGCTGTGAGGGGGGCACTCGAGACCGACCACGCCGATGCTGCTAATGAAGAAACCGAGGTGGACTACGTCGCCCCGCAGTACCAGGGCACGTTTCTGCACAACCTGAGGACACTGGAGATGTGGGCGCTGTGGTGGACGATGTTCACGATTATCGGCGCAGAGCTTGTGATCATCTACAATGCAACGTTTCTTCTGGCGGCGCTGCAGAGTGCCCCAGTAAGTTCGGCGGAGGTTACGATGCTGACGGTGCTGAACGGCGTGGGCAGTGCTGTGGGCCGCCTGCTGATGTCGTACTTCGAGGTGTGGACGCAGAAGCGCAAGGCGGAGGATCGCATCCCCATAACGGTTTCGTTGTTTTTTCCCACTGGCTCGGTGATGTTAACAATTGTCCTGTTTCTTGCATTGCCTGCTGCTGCGCTTCCGCTGCCGTACGTGCTTGCTGCCATCGGTAACGGGTTCCTTGCTGGAACGGTTATTCTGGTGACGCGCACGATTTTTGCGAAGGACCCCGCGAAGCACTACCACTTCTGTTTCACAGCAACGATGGTTGCAGCGCTGCTGTTCAATCGTTTCCTGTATGGCGAGTGGTATACGGTGCAGGCTGAGAAGCAGGCGCGGGCGGACAGGCTGTGCTACGGCAAGAGTTGCGTGTTGATGCCGCTGTTGGTGATGCTGGGGCTGGCGAGTAGCGCCTTCGTCACGGATGTGATCCTGCACTTTCGATACCGGTCATACTGCCAGAAGACCCTGGCGGAGCGCGCCCGTCTCCGCGAGGAGGCTGCAGCACTGTCTGTGCGCGGCTCGCTGCGGGGGTGACGACGCTGTTGACGGCGGCATTGCCACTTCCAAGCCCGTAGACGAGAAGAAGGGCTGGGTCTAAGCACAGGGCGAGGGAAAGGGGGGGGGGCATCACGATGCGAGCGCGCGGCATGCGCCAGAGCTCCTGCTGACGGTGCTTATGAGGTACCGAACTCCCTGTGGTGGCGACCGTGCCGCAGTGGTGTGTGGAGGGGTTAACAATGAAACGGATAGTCACGTCACAGGACATGGGCCTGCGAGGACCACCGCTCAACTTAACGGTTGTACAATGGGGTGTGAGGGTGTGGGAGTATCCATGACTCTTTTTCCCTTTCACATCCTCCGGTGCCGCTGGTGGGGTGGGGGGGGGGGGGAAGATGCGGCACTGCTACTCCGCGGCTTTTTTGTTGCACCCACAGGACCAAAAAAGGGGGGCAGTGCAGGGAGGAGGCGATGACACTCGTGGGCGTCAGCTGTGCTGCAGTGCTTTCCTTTCGATGATCTTTCGCTTTTGCTCCTTGAGCTCACAAGGCTTTGAGAACTTGTGTAGACCCCCCCTCCCCCAATGAGGCATTCGAACGGGCTGTGGGGAGGTGGCATCGCTATTATCTCTATTACTACTGTTATTATTATTTTTTTGGCCCCCCCCCTCCCCCCTATACGCTTTTGTCCACTATCTACGTTCGTCACCACCAACACAACAAGAGCGGTGGCTCAAAAATAAGACTTGAAATACTTTGTGTGTGCGTGTTTTGTTTACATGCCGTCCAGCCATACTGTTTTCCCGTGTGTAACCTCTTTGCTTTTATATTGCACGTGCTTCCCCTTCTTTTTCCCCCTTCCGCGACTCCCATTATTTCCAGATATGATGATGAGTACAATCCACCCGGGAAGCACAAGCGACATGCAGATCAAGAAAAACGTAAAAGCAGGGGTGGGTCAATATACGATACACAGTTCAGTACATGAGTGTAGGCACATGTATATGTAAGTGTGCATTTGTGTATTCGTGTCAGAAAGATCATCGTCGTTCAACCACCCTTACACACACACACACACATATACATATATATATATATATATGTGAATGTTTTTCTTCATTTTACGTGCAAGTGTTTTGTTTTACGTGTGTGTATGTTTGTGTGTGCTCCACCATCCTCGGCCTTTCCGGACATCTCTTGACGCGCCCCTCCGTTCTTCCTCTTCCCCGTTTTGTTTTGCACGTCTCTATGGGTGGTGATATCCCTGCGTGGTTCTTCTTCTCCCCCCCACCCCTCATTCTCTCTCAAGGCACTTGAACCTCTATTGAGATTGCATGATAATGATGTGCTGTTATCACCCTTTGAGGGGAGGCAATAGCAAAGCGTCCACGTTTTTTATTTTGTGAGTCTGCGCGTCACAAACGGAGCGGTATCCCACGATAAATGTTGAAGATGTGTTGCACATCCTGTTGGGCTGTAATATAGAATCCCCCCATCCACCGCCTCGCCGCCGCCTTTGCGTACCTCAAAGATCCTCCAGTGACTGACTCGTTCTCGTTTTCGTTGTCTCCCCTCCTCTCCCGTAATCCTTTCCCGTAATCCTCTCTGCTTGTTTTCGATGCTCTTCTGACTTACTTTTTTTTGTGAAAGCGAGCGCATTTGCGTAGGGAAGGGGGCCTGTGTGTACGTGTGTGCGTCTCTTCCTGTGTCTCTGTGCCTGGCTGTTCGCCTCTCTCACGGATCTTCAGTGCAGGTCCAGGAAGAAGGGGGTGGGGAGCAGACACACACACACACACACACATGAAACTGCGCCAAATGGAGAAAAAAGAATTAGTAGATTGGGCCAATACAAAGGAGGGATGCGAAGAGGGAGGGGGTGGGTTCGCACTCCCTCTCTCTCTCTTCATCCACCCTCCTCTTCAATAGATATATATATATATATATATCTATTGATATGGTTTGAAAAGCAACAACAACAACAGAAGCTCGCATGCTCCGGAAGAGCAGACAAAGCGTTTTTTCCCCTGCCCTCCTCTTTTGTTTTCGGCGCTGATTTTTCAAACTTTTGACTGGTGCTCGGCTGCTGCTAGTTCAACAAAGCCAAAGCCCCACGCCACGCACGACTCCGGCCGGATCCCACAGGGACCACCAGTCTTGGCGAGAGAGCACCAATACACACGCTCTGTAGCAATGGCCGACCCAGCCACCTAAGTAATGGCGCTGGCCTCCAACTCTACCCACACACACCCGCCGCGCACGTCGCCTCACCGTTGCACCTGCTCTGCCGGCGCTCACGTGGTGCAGCCCTCGAGGTGGATCAGGGCTCTCCTTGTCAGTAGACAGTGAAGAACCGTGTGAGTGAGGCTTGAGCCAGGTCGACACTATCTATGTTGCGCATGGTGGCATACGCATACACGTGGGCAGGTAGCACCGGGCCAACGCTATCTGGAGGCCGGCCACTGCCATCCGTAGCGATACTTGACTGCGACTTGGCTACACCGTAGACAGCTAAGCCTTCTCGTCGAGAGAAGCGGCTCGGCATTGTAAGCAGAGTATATATTTTGGGATGGGTGGTGGTGGGGGGGGGGACGGGCTGCTGTGGCTTCCCCGCTGGGTGGGTCCCAAACCCCGTTTCCACCCGCGTCTATTTGGTAGATCTCTTCTTATCCTTACTCCTGGCAGTGTCTTCACTTTCTTTTCTTTTCTACTACCCCGTCTTTCCCTTGCTCGTCTCAGCGCATGCCCATGCACGCACTCGGTCTCTAGCAGGGGGGCGGGTGTATCTGTGCATATATATATATATATATATATTTGTGTGTGTGTGTGAATGTTGGGGCTTTTATATGGCATTTTTCTGTTTTTGTTTCCATTGTCATTGTATGTATGTATGTGCGTATATATATATATATGTGTGTATATGTTTTGTTATATATGCTTCCCCGCAGTCCTCCTCTCCTCTGGAAATTTCTGTGCGATATATGTGGACCTGCAGCGGCTGCAAGGCAGCGCTCGTGTGGCGGTTTCACTTGTGTCTGATGCGTTCATGTCTCTCTGTGTGTATGTGTGTATGCTTGCGTGAATCTTTTTTTCTGTTGTGTCCTTCTTGTTTTCGTTCGTTCGCTTATCTGACGGTGAGACTTCACAGTTACGTGTCACCCCTTACCATCGCTAACTGCGCACCGTCATCACTGGCTCCACGCCGTCTCGCACGTGTGTGCACTGGACTGTTGAGGCGGGACGTTGACAGCGATTCGGTCTTCGAAGATGCCCTCACCCCCCGTCCTCCATGTGGTACCTCTCCCTTCGTTGCTGTCACAGGGGTACGCCTTAAATGTTTGTTGTGAACTCGTCTTTTTTTTTTACTAGGTTTCCCTTTACCTTCGCAATGCAACTGAGACACAGAAGATCCGCGTGTGTGGGTTGTGCGTCTGTCAACAGTATGCTCTCCCCCTAAAAAAAAAGACACGAACCAAGCAAAAGAGTCAAGCACACATCGCTGTGGTGACGGTTTATCGAGGCCAAGGTGCACAAAGCATCAAGGGATGCTGTTTTTTTTTGTTCTGTGCGGTTTGGCAGCGGCTTTCAGACGGCGCTCCGGCTGTTGTTTCCAGGAACCCCCTCCTCGGTGTTTTCTCCCCCATCCCTCCCCCCCTATTCGGCCTTTT
This sequence comes from Porcisia hertigi, assembly GCF_017918235.1. Lineage (NCBI taxonomy): Eukaryota > Euglenozoa > Kinetoplastea > Trypanosomatida > Trypanosomatidae > Porcisia > Porcisia hertigi. The sequence continues at coordinate 286,260 of NC_090570.1, forward strand.
GTGGCATTCAAATGCCGCTGCCGTCCCCAAAACCCTCTGTTGCTGCATGTTGTTGCAGGCACTCATGCCTCCACTGCCTGAACACAACTTCACTCTTCTCAATTCCCCTTCTTCTTTGTTTTTCCCTGAAAAAAAAAAACACATCTTTGTGTCCTGGTCGCACTTGCATCACCTCTTCCCTCTCCCTTCCCCCTCCCCCCTCCCCTCCCCCCTCCCCTCCTCTCCCTCTTCATGATACGCGGGGGTGAGGTGAATCCAAACAATTTTGTACATACACGTGCAGAGTTGTAAAGAACTCTGAAAACGACGCGACACCTGACACACAAACGTTTCTCCTCACCCCTTTTCATTGAATCTTGCTGTTACCCCCTTCATCCTCCTCCCCCTCGTCCCCCTCCCACTCCGCCTCATTCTCTCTTCTGATTTCCATCGATTCACCCTTCATTCTCTACTCTTGCGGTCCCACTTTTGTTCTCTTTTCCCCACCCGCCTCCTTCTTTTTGTGCTTACACCGCTCCAAACCCCCTTCCTCCATCCCCCACACACACCGTTACACACACCGCCGAAGGGAGAAGGACGCAGACGCTCAAACATTCTTTCCCTCAACGCCATGCAGACACACGAGAAGGTCGAGGTGATTCGCCTCGCGACGGGGCCGCAGAAGCCCATCAACGAGTACAAGCGCTTCGCCATTCTGGTGCTAGGCTCCTTTGGATGTATCGTCTGTTCGTTCACCTTCGCGTGGAACCTCATCTCGACCACCATGAGAGATCGTTACGACCTCTCGCAGCGTGATATGAGCTCTATTGTGACAACGGGTCTTGTGTTCCAGTTCACTGTGCTGCCCTACGCCTTCCTGTACGACTTCCTGGGCCCCATTCCCATCGCTGTTCTTGCGACTCTCTACTTCCCACTCGGTACACTTTTGTTCGCGCTGTGCTTCATGGGAAACATTCAGGGCACTGTTGTCCGTTTGTGCGTATTCAACGCTTTTGTTTGCGGTGGATGCATCCTCTTCGACTTGTGCAGTTGTGTGACGGTGCTGTCGCACTTCCCAACGAACCGCGGGCCCGTGACGGCGCTGCTGAAGACTTTTACTGGCCTTGGCTCCGCCCTTGTGGCTGCACTGTATGCCGGTTTCTTCAACTCTGACCCGAGACAGTACTTCTTCTTTCTCTTTGGTATCGGGTTGGTGGTTGGTCTGCTGTGCATCGCGTTCATGCGCCTGCCTCCCTACCACCTGACGCAGTACGAGGAGAGGACGCTGCGTGCAGACGTGCAGGAACGCCGTGTGGCGACGAAGGCGCAGTACCTGCGTCAGGAGGCACCGTTGCGCCGCTTCGTGTGGGGCTTCTTCATCCTCGTGCTGCTGATCGTCTTCCTGCCGACGCAGAGCGCGCTCGTGGGTTACCTGGGCCTCGGCAAAGGCCCAAAGCTCGCGTTTGCGATTGTGACGTGCATCCTGACTTTTCTGTACTTGATTGTGGCGCTCCCCGTTCGGTTCATGAACAGGAGCCATATATGGTTCTTCAACCCGGTTCGCGAGGAGAAGGGGTGTGCGAGGGCGGGGGGCAACGGCCACTCCTCAGGGAGCACCTCAAAGGCAGAGGATAGTAATACACGAGAGGACACAAGCGATCCCGTTGCAGGCAATCGTGCGGTAGAGCCGTTCTCGGAGGATTTGCAAGGAAAAAAGTTGCTCAGCGACGCGGATGCTGTGAGGGGGGCACTCGAGGCCGACCACGCCGATGCTGCTAATGAAGAGACCGAGCTGGACTACGTCGCCCCGCAGTACCAGGGCACGTTTCTGCACAACCTGACGACACTGGAGATGTGGGCGCTGTGGTGGACGATGTTTACTGTCCTTGGCGCAGAGCTTGTGATCATCTACAATGCAACGTTTCTTCTGACGGCGCTGCAGAGTGCCCCAGTAAGTTCGGCGCTGTCTACGATGCTGACCGTGCTGAACGGCGTGGGCAGTGCTGTGGGCCGCCTGCTGATGTCGTACTTCGAGGTGTGGACGCAGAAACGCAAGGCGGAGGATCGCATCCCCATTACGGTTTCGTTGTTTTTTCCCACTGGGACGATTATCATCACTATTGTGCTGTTTCTTACATTGCCTGCTGCTGCGCTTCCGCTGCCGTACGTGCTTGCTGCCATCGGTAACGGCTTCTTGGCGGCTGTTCAAATTCTGGTGACGCGCACGATTTTTGCGAAGGACCCCGCGAAGCACTACAACTTTTGTTTCACAGCCAATCTGTTTGCTGCTGTCCTGTTCAATCGTTTCCTGTATGGCGAGTGGTATACAGTGCAGGCTGAGAAGCAGGCGCGGGCGGACAGGCTGTGCTACGGCAAGAGTTGCGTGTTGATGCCGCTGTTGGTGATGCTGGGGCTGGCGAGTAGCGCCTTCGTCACGGATGTGATCCTGCACTTTCGATACCGGTCATACTGCCAGAAGACCCTGGCGGAGCGCGCCCGTCTCCGCGAGGAGGCTGCAGCACTGTCTGTGCGCGACTGGGGCGTTCAACGCAACGCCGTGGGCGCTGAAGGTGCAGCTTCAAACGAGCCAGAGAATGAACATGAAGCCCGAGTGTAAGTGAACCGACTGCAACAGTACTGCGGCTCTGCTTTACGGAGGATGTAGGTAGGGGCGGTGAGCGAAGAAAAAATGAAGTGGGCAGGTCCTCAGAGGGAGCCAGAGGAGGCGATGCGGTTCCAGCGCCGGGTCATCTGCGGGTTTGTGGTTGAACTCCGAGGTAGTTTGTTGTTTTGGTGTCTCGTCGACGCCGTCGCGGAGGCCGGCAACGAGGGATGGGCTTCATTAAAGATGTGCATTACGGCTTCTCCCTCCTCTTATGTGCGACCTTGACGCTGTGTCCTTGCATATTTAAAGCATTCACAGGTGTACATTTTTCTCAGTGACGAGGAACACACGTGTTTGGAATGGGGTCTGGGGTGGGGCCGAGGTTGGGTACCTACACAGTGGGATGCCAGCGCAGCCCCACCCTCCCTCCTCTTCCCCGTCAGTGCTGTATGGAATCCCTTCACCCCATTCCCCTAACCGGCCACCGACTGCGGCTGCTGCATTTCATTCACCGTTTCACTTGTCTTCCCGCTCTCTTTCGCGGCCATTCGTTTTTTTTTTCTGTTTAATAGCACAAGAGTGCACGTCTGTTCTTGTCTACTGTTTTCTTGTGTGTGTGTGTGTGTGTGTGTATTGGTGGCATCTATGCGAGGGCACGTTCTCTACTCCTCTGTGCGTTGGGTATGCCTGAAGGCTTCTCCCTCACCTCCTTTGCCGTCCTCTACGGGACGCACTGAGTGTTTTTATCTCTTTGCTCCCCGTTTCCAGGCTTGTTGTTTCTTCATGGCCTCCCCCCCCTCCCCTCCCTCCCCTCCCCTCCCCTCCCTCCCCTCCCCTCCCCCCGTTCTCTTTATATGTATATAAGCTCATATTTCTTTTCTATTTATTATCATCCTACTTTACTCCAAAACGCACAGAACACCCTCTCTCCTCTCTCCCCTCTCCCCTCTCCTCTTTTATATATATATATATGTGTGTGTGTGTGCGTATATACGTATAAATTAGCAGATATGATATAATCTATCTATATATATACACACACACACACACACACACGGTCAGATATCCGTACCTAAATATTTTTAGTTTTGCAACATTGCCTTTTCTGCAAGCCTGTGGTTAGCTGTGCACGCCTCCTCTGGAGACACTTCGCTTCCCCACTATGTGTAACGTTACGCAGGGGTGTGCGCAGCGTGCGCCGCTGCGCACGTCTGTGGCGGTCGGGGGGGGTTGCGAGATCGAGTGCGCCTTTCCCAAACTTGGCCTTGTATGAGTGCGTTTAAAGTTATATTTCTTTTTATTGCTCTTGTGCATTGCGTAGGCGGTGCTCCCTCCGCCCACCCGCCTGCCCTCTCTTCAGCCTCTCTGGCCTTTGTCGCATGATCCTGGATGTGGACCTGCGCACTCTAATCAGTGCTGGGTGTGTGCGTAGAATGGGGATGGGCTGGGTGGGGGCGGATATATAGATGGAGGACGGCTACGGTGCCCTCCTTTTTTTTTTTCGTTCTCGTTGTGCTCTTTCGGATAGAGTGAACATACCTGACATCCACGTGGGTGCTGTCTCGCTATTCACTGATGATTTAGGGCTGCGGTTGCACGTCTCCCTCCCCTCCTCCCCTCCTCCCATTGCCCTTTCCCTCCCTTCCTCTCTTGTTTTTTTTTTCATTCCTGGGGAGGGGGTGTTGGCGGACTCGAATGTAGTGCCCATTCGCGTGGAGCAGATGTTCACAGTGAACCACCCAGATGCGTGCGGCAGCCATGAATAGCCCATGTTGATTTCTACTTGTTCTTTTTTTTTTACTGCTCACGTCAGCGCCTCCTCATTGTGGCAGACTGTGTTTCATTTACCAAACGACGCCCGCCTTTGAAAAGGCCGACAAAGCGAACTGAACCCTCAAACACACACGCGCACATACATGAACAAAAACGGACAACGACCAAAGGACGCGATGTATGCGTGCATATATATTCATTCTTTTTCTCAATTGAAGAGCGACACTTGACTATGCAGACACGGTGGCTCACTCTTTAGACTCCACCCATGCACTACGATTCTTTGTATCCCACAACCACACACACACACCCACGCACGCAGTGCTCATATGATTTTGTGTAAAATGCCCACCCTCTTGGATGTGTTTAAAGTTCCCCCAAAACAGCCATCAGTTGCATGTGAATTGAAGCTGTGTCATTACCTCTCTTGTACTGCGCTGTGCAATGCGTTACACGCGTTCGCCGCTTTCTCTGCTCTGCTCTGCCCCCCCCCCCCTCCCCCCTCCCCACAAACACATTTTTCTAAAAATGATCTTATGTAATGTTCTTCGGGGTTTTACCCCTTTCCCCTCTTTGCGTTGCAGGTCTTCCCTATTTAACAATGAGAGCACGGCGATGGAGTCTCCCACACCAACGCGCGGGCACGCGTGATGTCGAGAAAAGAAACTACACGCACCATTGATTCGCATATACACAGACCGACACACCCGAGCTTTTAGTCAGTGCAGGAATATCCAAATAAGGAAACACACACACACACACACACACCCGCAAAAAAAAAAACGAGTATGGAGAAGAAGAAATATATTTGTCTTCTTTTTTGAAAAGAGTTTCTTCTCCATTCGTAATCAATCGGTATGTGCGCTCGTGTTTTATTCTTTTTTCCCCTCTCCCGCACGGAAGGGGGGGGGGGACATATTTTACGGGTCTGCCGTCTGACGCCTTTGCAAATGTCGTCGCCTTCCCCCCCCCCCGTCTCTCTCTTCTGTACTTCTCTTTTGTTTGCCCCTTTCCCCTCTCTTTTCACGACTGGAGGTTTCCTCCTCATGTTCGCCACCAGCGCATCTCTGCTCATCTGTTGTGCGATGAGGCAGTTGCAATAAAGAAGAGAAAAACAGAGCCCCCCCCCCTTCTCTCTCCCCCCATATGCACACACACACACACACACACACACACGCGCATACCACTGTCGAGAGGTGGAGACAGAGCGTTGCGTGGTGTACCCCCCCCCCCCCCTTCTCCTCTCCCTCCCGGGGAGGCGCGGCACGTGGTGTGTCTCCTCAGGCGATGTAGAAAGTGGAGCCAATCTTCTCCATTTCCTTCAACAGAACGAGGACCAAAGAGGTCACTCTCGATGAGACGATTGTCGTTATGGGAGGGTCTACCGTTCCTTGCGGGGCGAGTGGCATATGAACGAACAAAGAAATTAAAACGTGTGCAGACACACACACACACACACACACACACACACACGACAGGCCCCCCTTTTTGTTGTTTTTCTCTCCTCATGCTCCTCATACTCTTCATTCTTCCATTCCCCATCCTCTCTGCGTTTATCTCGGTCTCATTTCCAATCGCTAGGCGCCAGCGACGAGACTCTCTTTCTTTCAATAGCTCTCCACGCCCAACGATAAAATTCCAAAAGAGAAGACAGCCATACAAACAAACATAACGATACGCTACCGATCCAAACGATTGATCCCACTACAGAGCTTCTCCGTAGTGCACGTCTCTCTCTGTCTTTTTTTTCTGCTAGCTTTACTCACTCACTCACTATCCTCCGTCGGAATACACGCACATTTCTATATATATACACACACATTTGTATTCCTTCCCAATACTTCTTTCGAAAAGCAGCATATATTTATATTTGTATATAATTTTTTTTTTGGCACTCATTTTTTGTTGGTTGGCATTTTCTCGTGACCCCTCGGTTGTATTTTTACAACGGCACGCGGTTCGACCCTCTTCACCCCCCCTTCCCCCCACCCGCACACACACAAACACACACACAAACACAAACACAAACACACACACACACACACACATCCCACTACACACACACCGCCGAAGAAGAAAAAGACGCAGTCGCTCAACGATTCTTTCCCTCAACGCCATGCAGACACACGAGAAGGTCGAGGTGATTCGCCTCGCGACGGGGCCGCAGAAGCCCATCAGCGAGTACAAGCGCTTCGCCATTCTGGTGCTAGGCTCCTTTGGATGTATCGTCTTTTCGTTCACGTATGCGTGGAACCTCATAGCCGAACCCATGCAGCAGCGGTACAACCTCTCGCAGCGTGATATGAGCACCATTGTGACAACGGGTCTTGTGTTCCAGTATTGCGTGCTGCCCTACGCCTTCCTGTACGACTTCCTGGGCCCCATTCCCATCTGTGTCATCGCCTCGATTTACCTTCCACTTGGTACACTTCTACAGGCGCTGTGCTTCATGGGAAAAATTCAGGGCACTGTCGTTCGTTTGTGCGTGTTCGATGCTCTGTTGTGCAGCGGCTGCATCCTCTTCGACTCGTGCTGTTGTCTGACGGTCCTGTCGCACTTCCCAACCAACCGTGGTACCGTGGCCGCGGTGATGAAGACCTACTCCGGCCTTGGCTCCGCTCTTGTGGCTACACTGTATGCCGGTTTCTTCAACTCTGACCCGATGAAGCACTTCTTCTTCCTCTGTTCTCTCGCGGTCCTGGTTGGTCTGCTGTGCATCACATTCATGCGCCTGCCTCCCTACCACCTGACGCAGTACGAGGAGAGGACGCTGCCTGCAGACGTGCAGGAACGCCGCCGGGCGACGAAGGCGCAGTACCTGCGTCAGGAGGCACCGTTGCGCCGCTTCGTGTGGGGCTTCTTCATCCTCTTTCTGCTGATCGTCTTCCTGCCGACGCAGAGCGCGCTCGTGAGCTACCTGGGCCTCGGCAAGGGCCCAAAGATCGCGTTCGCCATATTTACAACTGTGACGGTCTTTCTGTACCTCTTGGTGGCGGCTCCCCTGCGCTTCATGAACAGCAGCTACATCCCATTCTTGAGCCCCCACCGGTCGAATGTGCAGGCGCGGGACGAGGGCACGAGCCATAACTCCTCTGAGGAGTGGCAAACGTTGAAGTTCGTCCTCACAGAGGACTTCAACGCACTGGATAGGCGTCAGGACGAGGCCGTCAGGGCTGTAACTTGCGCGGAGGAGAAGCCCAAAGACCTTATTGTAGGTGAGATGGCTTCGGAAAAAGTTGGCATTGCTGCCGGTGAGGCAGAGGTGGACTACATCGCCCCACAGTATCAGGGCACGTTTCTGCACAACCTGAGGACACTGGAGATGTGGGCGCTGTGGTGGACGGTGTTCACGATTGTCGGCGCAGAATTCGTGATCATCTACAACGCCTCATTCATCCTGACGGCGCTACAGAGTGCACCGGTCAACACCGCGTTGCGCACGATGCTGACGGTGTTGAACGGCGTGGGTAGTGCTGTGGGCCGCCTGCTGATGGCGTCCTTGGAGGTGTGGTCGCAGAAGCGCAAGGCGGAGGATCGCATCCCCATCACGGTGGCGGTGTTCTTCCCGAGATGCCTGATCATCATTGCAATGGTTATGTTCCTGACGCTGCCGGCGCGTTTTCTCCCGCTGCCGTACGTGTTCGCTGCTTTGGGCAACGGCTTCCTCTCCGGTGCATTGCTGTTGGTGACGCGCACAATTTTTGCGAAGGACCCCGCGAAGCACTACAACTTTTGTTTCACAGCAACGATGTTTGCATCAGTCCTGTACAATCGTTTCCTGTATGGCGAGTGGTATACGGTGCAGGCTGATAAGCAGGCGCGGGCGGACAAGCTGTGCTACGGCAAGAGTTGCGTGTTGATGCCGCTGTTGGTGATGCTGGGGCTGGCGAGTAGCGCCTTCGTCACGGATGTGATCCTGCACTTTCGATACCGGTCATACTGCCAGAAGACCCTGGCGGAGCGCGCCCGTCTCCGCGAGGAGGCTGTCGCTGAGCGACAGAGGCGACCTTACGGCGGCCATGTGGACGACGATGCTCTTCCCGGCGACGAGAGATCGCCGGAGAAGCCGAGCGCTGCGCCCAGAAAGCTGAACTGAGTAACCTAACGTGGATAATGTGGGGGAAGGAAACGCGGCACTGTGAAGAGCACCATGTGTTTTGTTTTTTTTATTTATTCGCTTTTCGCGACTCTGTCAACTGGATGTGTGCGTGCGTGTGTGTGTGTGTGCGTGTGTGTGTGTGTAAGTGTGGTTTGGAATGGGAAAGAGGAGGAGACGGAGGACGGTGGTGGGGGAGCTGTGATCCATTTTTTTTTGGATAGTCTGCAGCTGCTTTCACATCTCTACAGTCCATTTTTCATTTTCCTCCTCTCCCCCCTTCTGCCCATTCACCCAAAGGCCTCGTGTGCGAGCGCGTGTGTGTCTCCTTTTTTTTCTCCCTCTCTCTCTCTTTTTTCTTCTTCGCACTCTTTGAATTCTGCTTTGGTTCTCCGTATTGGTTCGCGTATGAGTTTTCTGTGTCTCTCCCCCCTCTCCCTCCCATTCTTCTCCCTCTGTCTCTGTCTATATACATATGCATATACACATATATGTATATGTGTATATATATATATTTATAATCTTTGTATACTTCCACATAAAAAAATCCCCCCTCCCTTACTTCTCCCCCTTTTCCTGTTTCAAGTTGTTGTTCTGGTAGGGATGGTAGTCCGCATATGTAATATACATGCACATTGTATGTATGTGTGTGTGTGTGTGTGTGTATGCGCGTGTGTGTACGCGAGCGTTTTTTTTCTTCTGTTGTTCTCTTGTTTTTTTTTTTGTGTGTGTGTGTGTGTGCGAATGTTTCCTCTTATCCATTTTTCTAGAGTCGAAGTTGCATAGATAAACTCGCGTGCATTCATGCAAGTGTGTTATATCCATATTTGTATTTTTATCCCCCATCCCCCCTACTGTCCCCCCTCCTCCAACACACACACACACACACATATATATATATATACATACCCACAAATCGCAAACATGTTACGTCACAGACGTGAGACATGTGCGTACACAAAAGGAAGGAGTGAGCTGCGGATCTCTGTGAGTAGACCCCCTTTCCCCTCTTTTTTTTCCTTCCCCTCCCTCCCACCTCGCCTCGGTGTTTCTATTCTTGCGTGAGAAACATATCAGAATTCCAGCACGGTCTCTTTAGTTTTTTTTGTTTGTGCATGAGGAGATTGGCCGTGTATACATACATATGTATACACATACCTATACCTGTACATATATATATATATATATGTACATATACATGTATGCGCGGGAGTGGTGTGGGGAAGAGGAGGTAGTCAAAGTGAGTGATGAAAAAGAGCCTCTATTTTCCTTGATTGTGCGTTGTTGTGCCCCCCCCCCCACCACCACCACCACCACCACCACCACCGTCTCCCCAAATGTGTGTGCGTGTATGTCTTGCAGTCACATGCGGGGTTCTTTGTTTGTTTGTTTTAGCTCATCATTTTTCCCCTCCCGATTCATCTAGGGCATCTGCGCCCCCTTCTTCCCCCCTTCCCTTCGGGGGGGGGTGGAGTGGGGGGGGGGCCTTCACGGACCCCTACTGCCGTCACCGCTCGCTCCTCCCATCTATGCAAAAAAAAAAACACGTTCTCTTGAGTGTGATCGAATGAGTATCGTTAACGTCGTCTCACTCCCCCCTCCCCTCCCCCCCCTTCTGGCAGATTGTTGATGCCCAGTATGTAAATATGAGGTGGCACTTTCACGTGTTTTTTTTTTTGGGCATACATTGGCGAGGCATGATGTAGTGGCGGTTGCTCACTCGGGATCTTTTCCACTTTTTTTGTCGTTTTTTTTTTTAACTCGCATCCCACTTTGGAGGAGGGGGGAAAAAATGAGGTTTATTACAGATTTTGTACATGGGGCATTTTATTGTTTTTGTTGGTCTCCCTCTCCCTCCCAGTAGCCAAACAAAAAAAAATCGAGGGGTATTTCAACGCTTCGTATTCATGTTGTATGTGTATTTTTGAATGTTCTCACCGTGGTCGGTACTACATTTGTCTTTCTCCCCCAGGCCTCCACCCGCTCGTCTACCTGTTTGCATGTCTGTATCTTGCGAGAGAGCTGTTTTTTTTGTTTCCGGTCCATAACATCAGGCGCTTAGACCCCCTCCTCCCACACACTTACATACACATATGCATATATAACGAATAAATGTATATATTTGTGTGTGTGTGTGTGTGTGTGTGTGTGTGTGTGTGTGCGGATAGATGTAAGGGTGTACCACACTCTACTTTCGCATTTTTCTGGATCTCTAGGCCTGTAATCTCATGACAGCCACATCCTTTTTTTTCCCCTTCCCCCCAGAGTTTTCTCCTTGTTTGCGTGCGTGTGTGAGAGGGGTGGAGTGGAGGTAGATGTTGTGCTTCGTTCTGTTTGCCTGTGGTTTCAAAGGATGGAAAGACAGCGTTGAATATATATTTTTTTGCAAAACGTAAAACGCTTCTTTCTTCCTTCTTCTGAGTTCCCACCGATTAGGTTTTCCCCCCCTCCCCTCTCGCTCTGGGTATTTGTGTGTCAGATTTTTTTTTTTTATTCCTCTATCCTCCCTCATTTTCAATGGTTTTGGACACACACACACACGCACACACACACACACACGTTTCGGCTATGCTACTTTTTTTTTTGAAATTCGTTTGCTCATCAGCAGTTTCTCTCTTTTTTTTTCCCCTCCCTCCCGATGTTGTTATCATTGGGGGTTTTCTGTATCCTGCCGACAGGTCTGCATGTACCTTCGTATGTCTGTGTGGGCTGATGTCTCAAAGATTCCGGACACAGTCCCTAACCTTTATCACCCATTTTTTCCTCTTTTATTCCTCTGAGTTGTTCATCGATGGCTATATATATATACATTTTTTTATATTCTCTCATAAATATACACACACACACACACAAATATATAGGTATATATATATATGCAGAAGAAGTGGGCCCAGATGCTGTTCAGCGGTATGGCCCCCCCTCGGCACGAAAAATGGAAAAAAGTCGTGGTTGTGTTTTCGCTTCTCGATGTGGACGATGGGTTCGTGCGCGCGGATGCACTTTGTATGCGTTCACGTCGTCATGTATCCCCCCTCCCCCATGCACACAGTTATAAATACATATTGTTTGTACAGGATACATATATTTTGACTGCAAACTGAAGTAAAACATGCCAACGCGAATGAGTAACACCGCTATAAGCTATAAGGTCTCTCAAACCCACAGCTTGAACCACAAGGGGAGGAAGAGGAGGAGGAGGAGGGGAGGAGGACAGTTGTGACGGACCCCCGTGAGAGGGATGAGCATACCATCTCTTTGCGTTGAGCGTATGAGTCTCATCACCTCACTTCTTCGCGATGCGCGGCAGGTTTCAGTTTATTGCTCACCGGCTTCTACCCCCTCTTCCCCCCCCCCCCCCGCGAAGCTCACAGCACTTCACTTGGATACTCTACTGCCTTTCCCTCTTCCTCTCCCCCTTCTTCCTCTCCATACGCTGCGTTATTAGGCTTGCTAAAAAAAAACGTCTGGGCTATATCAGCAGCTGTCGTCGTCTTATATGTTGTTCCTACAGCCCCCCCCTCTCTCGCTCGTTCCCTAAAGCTCCTACAAAAAAAGGGAAAAATATACACACAAAAAGAAGCACACGCACGCACGTGCAAGACGGTCTCGAACCACCACCAAAGCCTCTAGCAAGAAGAACAAGCATCGAGAAGAGAGTACCACACCACGGCAAGTGCTCCGTTGTTTCCTCCTTGATTCTGCATGTCTTGAGCTCCTATATATATATATAGATAATTTTGTCCTCCTCTTTCGTGTGTGTAATCGACGTACTTGTTTTGGGGATTGTGAGTTTTTTTTTCTTTTTCCCCCTTTTTAAAAAGTCGCTCCTCTCGTTTTTTTTCTTCAAATTTGCGCGACACCCCTCTTCCTCCTCCTCCTCCCCCCACATTTGTAGCTGTATCTTCTTCGAAAGTTTTTACTACATTTTTTTTTGCCGAGTGCGCACCGTGCTTCGGGTTGCAAGAAAAAAAGGGGGACACGCACACACACACGCACACACAATCGACACCAAAGTGGAAGTAAAAAAAGTAGAGAACTTAAGCGTCCGGTGGTCGAGCGCAACACACGCACGCATAGTCGGACCGAAGCTGATCACTCACCAAGTAACAGGTTATCATAGTCGTTGGGTAGGCCTTCTCGGCTCTTTTTTTTATTCTTCACTTGAGAGTCTCTCTTTTTTTTCCCTCTGTATTGTGGGCGCTCTCTTTGTCGGGCGCTCTCTTTGTTGGGTTCTCTTCTTTGGATTATTTCACGACATTGCAGCTGCTGCCCCACAAAAGTCTCTCCCCCTCCCTCCCCCCAAAAAAAAGCCTGCAGCAGCAGTAGCAGCAAGTGCAGGTGTGCGTGTGTGTCTGGGCGTATCGTGTAAGAGTGTAGGATTCGGCCACCGTGAGGGAAGTATCCCTGTGCACTTCCACTGCTTTATCTTGTCAGTCATGGCGCGCAACTGCGAGCCTTGCCACACAGCCGACTCTCCGTGGGAGGATGCGCCAACGGTGGCCGATGACTTGAGCACAGGGCATGTCGTGGTTGCATTTGATGCAAAGAACCAGCGTCCTATTAGCGAGCCGCGCCGATTTGCTCTGCTGACGCTGGCTGCCTTTGCCATGATCTGTGCGTCGACCTCGTATGCCTTCAACTTGTTCAGCGAAAGCCTTCGCAACAAGTACGATTACGATTCTCGGCAGATGTCAACCATCAACACGGTAGGCATGGTGTTCTGCTACTTCCTCCTACCGTACGGCACAGTCTACGACTACTTCGGCCCGCTTCCAGTGTACATCCTTGGATGCGTGCTGGGGCCTCTCGGGCTACTGCTGATGGGGCTGACGTTCCACGGTGTAATTGCCGGCTCTGTGGTGCGGTTTTGTCTGTTCAACGCGTTTTTGAGCCTCGGCAGCCAACTGTTCGACCTCGCGACGGTGGTGACGATGTTGAGCATCTTCCCGACGCGTCGCGGGTGGGTCATCGCGGTGCTGAAGACGTTGATGGGGCTGGGCTCCGCGATCATCGGCGCGATGCGCACGGGCTTCTTCTTGAACTCGCCTGCAAATTATTTCTACTTCTTGATGGGGATGGTCCTTGTGATAGGGGTGATGTGTACTCTGGTGATGCGGCTGCCATCGTACCACCTAACGGGCTACCAGCAGCGTTGCCTGAGTGACGAGCAGAAGACTGTGCGCGGTGCGCGCATCGGGGCCTACCTGACACAGGAGCCGCCAATGTGGCGATTCTACATGAGCATCGCAGTTGTCCTTGTGCTTGTGGTTTATCTTCCGACGACCAGC